>NC_133158.1:167853608-168154442 GCF_040802235.1 Manis javanica | reverse complement strand
AGGATGTGTTTTCTTCTTATTGCTGAATAATATTCCATGTGTATATGTACCACATCTTCTTTATCTATTCATCTACTGATGGACACTTAGGTTGCTTCCATGTCTTGGCTATTGTATATAGTGCTGTGATAAAAATAGGGGTGCATCTGTCTTTTTCATACTGGGCTGCTGCATTCTTAGGGTAAATTCCTAGGAGTGGAATTTCTGGGTCAAATGGTATTTCTACTTTGAGCATTTTGAGAAACCTCCATACTGCTTTCCACAATGGTTGAACTAATTTACATTCCCACCAGTGGTGTAGGAGGGTTCCCCTTTCTCCACAACCTCGCCAACATTTGTTTTTGTTTGTCTGTTGGATGGTGGCCATCCTAACTGGTGTGAGGTGATATCTCATTGTGATTTTAATTTGCATTTCTCTGATGATTAGCAATGCACAGCATCTTTTCATATGCCTGTTGGCCATCTGAATTTCTTCTGTGTAGAAGTGGCTGTTCAGAACCTCTGTCCATTTTTTAAATTTTGCTATCACTAATCTACAATTATATGAGGAACATTATGTTTACTAGACTTCCCCATCACCAAATCCCGCCCCCCCACCTACCCCATTGCAGTCAGTGTCCATCAGCATAGTAAGATTCTGTAGAATCACTACGTGTCTTCTCTGTGCTGCACAGCTCTCCCTGTGCCCCCCCACCTTATACATGCTAATCATAATGCCCCCTTTCCTTCCCCCTCCTTCTCACTCCCTTCCCACCCATCCTCCCCAGTCCCTTTCCCTTTAGCAACTGTTAGTCCATTCTTGGGTTCTGTGAGTCTGCTGCTGTTTTGTTCCTTCAGTTTTTGCTTTGTTCTTATACTCCACATATGAGTGAAATCATTTGGTACTTGTCTTTCTCTGCCTGGCTTATTTCACTGAGCATAATACCCTCTAGCCCCATCCATTTTGCTGTGAATGGTAGTATTTGTTTTCTTCTTATGGCCGAATAATATTCCATTGTGTATATGTACCACATCTTCTTTATCCATTCATCTACTGATGGACACTTAGGTTGCTTCCATTTCTTGACTATTGTAAACAGTGCTGCAATAAACATAGGAGTGCATATGTCTTTTTCAAACTGGGCTACTGTATTCTTAGGGTAAATTCCTAGGAGTGGAATTTCTGGGTCAAATGGTAGTTCTATTTTGAGTTTTTTGAGGAACCTCCATATTGCTTTCCAGATGGCTGAACTAATTTACATTCCCACCAGCAGTGTAGGGGGGTTCCCCTTTCTCCACAACCTTGCCAACATTTGTTGTTGTTTGTCTTTTGGATGGTGAAGTGATATCTCACTGTGGTTTTAATTTGCATTTCTCTGATGACTAGTGATGTGAAGCATCTTTTCATGTATCTGTTGGCCATCTGAATTTCTTCTTTGGAGAACTGTTCAGCTCCTCTGGCCATTTTTTCATTAGATTATTTGTTTTTTGTTTGTTGAGGTGTGTGAGCACTTTATATATTTTGGATGCCAACCCTTTATTGGATCTGTCATTTATGAATATATTCTTCCATACTGCAGGATGCCTTTTGTTCTATTGGTGGTGTCCTTTGCTGTACAGAAGCTTTTCAGCTGGATATAGTCTCACTTGTTCATTTTGGACTTTGTTTACCTTGTCTGGGGAGATATGTTCATGAAGAAGTTGCTCATGTTTATGTCCAAGAGATTTTTGCCTATATTTTTTTCTAAGAGTTTTATGGTTTCATGAGTTATATTCAGGTTTTTGATCCATTTCGAATTTACTTTTGTGTATGGGGTTACACAATGATACAGTTTCATTCCCTTACATGGAGCTGTGCAGTTTTGCCAATATGAGCTGTTGAAGAGGCTGTCATTTCCCCCTTGTATGTCCATGGCTCCTTTATCATATATTAATTGACCATATATATTTGGGTTAATGTTTGGACTCTATTCTGTTCCACTAGTCTGTGGGTCTGTTCTTGTGCCAGAATCAAATTGTAGTAATTACTGTGGCTTTGTAGGAGAGCATGAAGTTGGGAAGTGAGATCCCCCCTGCTTTATTCTTCCTTCTCAGGATTGCTTTGGCTATTCGGGTTCTTTTGTGGTTCCATATGAATTTTTGAACTATTTGTTCTAGTTTGTTGAAGAATGCTGTTGGTATTTTGATAGGGATTGCATTGAATCTGTAGATTGCTTTAGGCAGGATGGCCATTTTGACAATATTAATTCCTCCTAGCCAGGAGCATGGGATGAGTTTCTATTTGTTAGTGTCCTCTTTAATTTCTCTTAAGAGTGTTTTATAGTTTTCAGGGTATAGGTCTTTCAATTTCTTGGTTAGATTTATTCCTACGTACTTTAATCTTTTTGATGCAATTGTGAATGGAATTGTTTTCCTGATTTCTCTTTCTGCTAGTTCATTGTTAGTGTAAAGGAGTACAGCAGATTTATATATATTAATTTTGTATCCTGCAACTTTGCTGAATTCAGATATTAGTTCTAGTAGTTTTTGAGGGGAGTCTTTAGGATTTTTTATGTACAATATCATGTCATCTGCAAATAGTGACAGTTTGACTTCCTCTTTACCAATCTGGATTCCTTGTATTTCTTTGTTTTGTCTAATTGTTGTGGCTAGGACCTCCAGTACTATGTTGAATAACAGTGGGGAGATTGGGCATTCCTGTCTTGTTTCCGATCTTAGAGGAAAAGCTTTCTGCTTCTTGCTGTTACATATGATGTTCCTGTGGGTTGTCATATATGGCCTTTATTATGTTGAGGTACTTGCCTTCTATACCCATTTTGTTGAGAGTTTTTATCACGAATGGATGTTGAATTTTTTCAGTGTCTATGGAGATGATCATGTGGTTTTTGTCCTTTTTGTTTATGTGGTGGATGATGTTGATGGATTTTTGAATGTTGTACCATCCTTGCATCCCTGAGATGAACCCCACTTGATCATGGTATATGATCGTCTTGATGTATTTCTGAATTCGGTTTGCTAATATTTTGTTGAATATTTTTGCATTTATGTTCATCAGGGATATTGGTCTGTAATTTTCTTTTTTGTGCAGTTTTTGCGTGGTTTTGGTAATAGAGTGATGCTGGCTTCATAGAATGAGTTTGGAAGTATTCCCACCTCTTCTGTTTTTTGGAAAACTTTAAGGAGAATGGGTAATATGTCTTCTCTATATATCTGATAAAATTCAGTGGTGAATTCATCTGGTCCAGTTTTGTTCTTGGGTAGTTTTTTGATTACTGATTCAATCTCATTGCTGGTAATTGGTCTGCTTAGATTTTCTGTTTCTTCATAGGTCAGTCTTGGAAGGTTGTATTTTTCTAGGAAGTTACCCATTTGTTCTAGGTTTTCCAGGTTGTTACCATATAGATTCTCATAGTATTCTCTAATAATTCTTTGTATATCTATGGGGTTTGTCATGATTTTTTCCTTTCCCATTTGATTCTTTTGATGTGTACAGATTCTCTTTTTCTTTTAATAAGTCTGGCTAGGGGCTTATCTATTTTGTTTATTTTCTCAAGGAACCAGCTCTTGGTTTCATTGATTGTTTTCTACTGGTTTATTCTTCTGAATTTTATTTATTTCATCTTTATTATGTCCCCCCTTCTTCTGACTTTGGGCCTCTTTTGTTCTCCTTTTTCCAGTTTCAATAATTGTGACTTTAAACTATTTATTTGGGATTGTTCTTCCTTCTTTAAATAGGCCTGGAATGCTATATACTTTCCTCTTAGAACTACCTTCGCTGTGTCCCACAGAAGTTGGGCCTTTGTGCTGTTGCTGTCTCCATATATTGCTTGATCTCTATTTTAATTTGTTCATGGATTCATTGCTTATTTAGGAGCATGTTGTTAAGTGTCCTTGTGTTTGTGAGGCTTTTTGTTTTCTTCGTACAATTTATTTCTAGTTTTATACCTTTGTGGTCTGAGAAGGTGGTTGGTAGAATTTCAATCTTTTGGAATTTACTGAGGCTCTTTTTATGGCCTAGTATGTGGTCTATTCTGGAAAATATTCCATGTGCACTTGAGAAGAATGTGTATCCTGCTGCTTTTGGGTGTAGAGTTCTGTAGATGTCTGTTAGGTCCATCTGTTCTGGTGTGTTCAGTGCCTCTGTGTCCTTATTTATTTTCTGTCTGGTGGATCTGTCCTTTGGAGTGAGTGGTGTGTTGAAGTCTCATAGAATGAATGCATTGCATTCTATTTCCTTGTTTAATTCTGTTAGCATTTGTTTCACATATTTTGGTGCCCCTGTATTGGGTGCATATATATTTATAATGGTTATATCCTCTTGTGGGACTGACCCTTTTATCATTATCTAATGTCCTTCTTTATCTCTTGTTACTTTTCTCTTGTTTTGGAGTCTATTTTGTCTGATACAAGTACTGCAACACCTGCTTTTTTCTCCCTGTTGTTTGCATGAAATATCTTTTTCCATCCCTTGACTTTTAGTTTGTGTACATCTTTGGGTTTGAGGTGAGTCTCTTGTAAGCAGCATATAGATGGGTCTTGGTTTTTTGCCCATTCTATTACTCTGTGTCTTTTGGTTGGTGCATTCATTCCATTTACATTTAGGGTGATTATTGAAAGATATGTACTTATTGCCATTGCAGGCTTAAGATTTGTGGTTTACCAATGGTTCAAAGGTAGCTCCTTTACTATCTAACCGTCTAACTTAAGTCTCTTACTAAGTCTGATGATTCTTTATTTCTCACCCTTCTTATTCCTCCTCCTCCATGCTTTATATGTTAGGTGTTTTATTCTGTACTCTTGTGTTTCCTTTAACTGCTTTTGTGAAGTTAATTTTATTTTTTGCCTTTAGTTAGTATTTGGTTGGTCTGCTTTCTTTGTTGTGATTTTATTTTCTCTGATTACATCTATTTAGTCTTAGGAGTGCTCCCGTCTAGAACAGTCCCTCTAAAATACCCTGTAGATGTGGTTTGTGGGAGGCAAATTCCCTCAGCTTTTGCTTGTCTGGGAATTGTTTAATTCCTACTTCATATTTAAATGATAGTCGTGCTGGATACAGTATTCTTGGTTCAAGGCCCTTCTGTTTCATTGCATTAAATATATCATGCCATTCTGTTCTGGCCTGTAAGGTTTCTGTTGAGAAGTCTGATGATAGCCTGATGTGTTTTCCTTTGTAGGTTACCTTTTTTCTCTCTCTGGCTGCCTTTAATACTCTGTCCTTGTCTTTGGTCTTTGACATTTAAATTATTATATGTCTTGGTGTTGTCTTCCTTGGGTTCCTAGTGTTGGGAGATCTGTGGGCTTCCATGGTCTGAGAGACTATTTCCTCCCCCAGTTTGGGGAAATTTTCAGCAATTATTTCTTCAAAGACACTTTCTATCCCTTTTTCTCTCGTCTTCTTCTGGTACTTCTATAATGCGAATATTTTTCCGTTTGGATTGGTCACACAGTTCTCTTAATATTCTTTCTTTCCTGGAGATCCTTTTATCTCTCTGCCTCAGCTTCTCTGTATTCCTGTTTTCTGATTTCTATTCCATTAATGGTCTCTTGCACCTCATCCAGTCTGCTCTTGAGCCCTTCCAGAGATTGTTTTATTTCTGTATTCTCCCTCTTGACTTCATCCCTTAGCTCTTGCATACTTCTCTGGAGGTCCATCAGTGTGGTTATGACCTTTATTTTGAATTCTTTTTCAGGAAGATTGGCTAAATCTATCTCCCCAGGCCCTATCTCGGGGGTTGTCTGGGTAATTCTGGACTGGACCAAATTCTTCTGCCTTTTCATGGCAACAGAGGTAGTCATAGGCAGGTGTGTGTGTCAGCTGGGAGAACAAAGTTCCTTCCTGCTTGCTGGTCTCCTTGCCCTTCTCTGCTGCCTGTGTCGGTTACCCGTACACTGGGAGCAGTTTCTGGGTTAATTCCCTGAGTTGCTGTGGGCAGCACCACCGTCAGGGTAGCCCACAGCCCTGTGGGGAGTGGCATGCATGCCGGGTGTGCTCTCCTGTGAGAATGGCGCACCTTCATACCTTGCCCCTGCTTTCTCTGCCTGTGCCTGCAGCTGCATGCTGGCGATGGACTCTGGGTCTGGCCTAGGTGGCTGCATCCCGGGAGGCTCTAGGCAGTTGCTGTGGGCAGGGCTGCTCTCCGGCTACTCTGCCACTGTGGGCAGGGCTGCGCTGGCTGGGGGGAACAAATGGCAGGGTGCTTATCACCATGAGGGGCTTCAGAGCTGCGTTGCCACCCAGGGGGCTGGGGCGTCTGAAGTTCCTCAGGATTCCCAGCCTGCTGGGCTGAGTGTGCCAGGATGATTCCATCCAGCTGTGAAGCCCCTGTCCCCATAAGACTTTTAAAAAGCACTTGCTTTTCTTTTGTCCCAGAGGAGCCAGCTGCAGGAACCCGCTTATAGATTTTACTTTTCCATTTCCCTAATATCAATCACACCATGTAATGTGTTTCTGTGCTCCTGGTGTGGATTACTAGGGCTGGTTATTTAGCAGTCCTGTGCTTCCGCTGCCTCCCCACACCGACTCCTTTCCTCCTGCTGGTGAGCTGGGGTTGGGGAAGCACTCGGGTCCCACCAGGCCGCGGCTTATATCTTACACACATCGTGAGATGCTGACTTCTCACAGATGTAGATGTAGCCTGGTTGTTGTACTGTATCCTCTGGTCTCTCTTTTAGAAATAGTTGTATTTGTTGTATTTTCAAAAAATGTATGATTTTGGGAGGAGATTTCTGCTGCCCTAATCACACTGCCATTTTGGCTCCTCTTCTGCCTCTATTTATAATTTTTAAAGGAAACTCCATACTGTTTTTCATAGTGGCTCCATCAATTTACAGTCCCATTAAGTGTTGAAGGTTCCCTTTTCTTCAGAATGTCACTGAAACTCACTATTTCTTGGTTTTTTTGATACTAGCTATTCTGACAGGTGAGGTGATATCACATTGTAGTTTTGCTTTTCCTTAATAATTAATGATGTTCAGCATCTTTTCATATTTCTGTTGTCCATTTGTATATTTTCTGTGGAAAAATATCTATTCAGGTCCTCTGTCCATTTTTAGATTTTTTGTTTGTTGTTGAGTTGTATGAATTCTTTATACATTTTGGATGTTAACCCCTTATTGGATATACCATTTGCAAATATCTTCACCCAGTTGCTATGCAAAATTTTTTAGTTTAATGAAGTACAGATTGTTTACTTTTTGCTTTTGATGCTCTTGTACAGGAGACAGATGCAAAAAAAAATATTGCCAAGATTGATGTCAAAGAGTTTATTGCCTAAGTTATCTTTTAGGAGTTTTGTGGTTTCAGATCTTAAATTTAGGTCATCAATCTGTTGTGAGTTTATTTAGCTGTCCAGTTTCTCCAATATCATTTATTGAAATGACTGTCTTTTCTCCATTGTATTTTCTTGCCTGTTTTGTCATAGATTAATTGAAGATAAAAGTGTGGGTTTAGTTGTGGGCTATTTTATTCCATTGATCTGTGTGTGTGTTTATTTTTTTTTGCCAGTACCACACTGTTTGATTACTATAGCTTTGTAGTAGAGTTTGAAATTGGTGAGCATGATACCCCCAGCTTTGTTTTTCTTTCTCAAGATCGTTTTGGCTAGTTGGGGTCTTCTGTGGGCCCATACAAATTTTAGGATTATTTGTTCTAGTTCTGTGAAAAGGCCACTGGCATTTTAAAAGGAATTTCACTGAATCTGTAGATTGCTTTGGGTCATATGGACATTTTAACAAAGTTGACTCTTCCATCTTTGAGCATAGAATATCTTTCTGTGCCATCTTCAATTTCTTTTAATAAGTCTTACAATTTTTAGAGTACAGGTCTTTCACTTCCTTGATTAGAATTTTTCCCAGGTATTTTATTCATTTTGATGCAGTTGTAAATGGGATCTTTTTCTTCATTTATCTTTCTGATAATTCAGCATTGGTGTACAGAAATTCAAACCATATATTAAATTTGTATCCTTAGCTTTATTAAAATCACTTACTAGTTCTAAAAGTTTTTTTTGTGGAGTCTAGGGTTTTCTCTCTCTATATAAATAGTATGTCATCTGCAAATAGTTACAATTTTGCTTTTTCCTTACCAATTTGGATGCTTTTCTTTTTCTTTTCTGATTGCTGTGGCTACAAGTTTTAGTACTTTTTAATGAAAGTGGTGAGTGTGGGCATCCTTATCTTACTCCTGGTCCTAGAGAAAAAGCTTTTCACTGTTGTGTATGATATTAAGTGTGGGTTTGTCATACATGGCCTTTATTACATTGAAGCATCTTCCCTCCATATACATTTTGTTGAGAGTTTTCATCACGAATGGATGTTGAATTTTATAGAAAAGAAAAAGAAAAGCCTTTTCTCCATGTATTGGGATGATCATTTCTATTCTTTATTTTGTTAAGGTGGTAATCACTTTGACTGATGTTGAACTCCACAGGATGTTAATCCCTGGAATAAATTCCACTTCATCATGGTGTATGATCCTTTTAATGTATTTTTAGTTTGGTTTGCTAATATTTTGTTGAGGATTTTTGCATGTATTCATCAGGGATATTGGTCTGTAATTTTCTATTTTTTTTGTGTCTTTGTCTGGTTTTGGTATCAGGGTAACACTGGCCTTATAGAATTAGTTTGGAACCAATCCTTCTTCTATTTTTTGGAGTAGTTTAAAAAGGACAAGTATTAGCTCTTCCTTAAATGTTTCATAGAATTCATCTGTGAAGCCATCTGGTCCTGGCCTTTTGTTTGTTTGGAGGTTTTTGATTACTGATTCAATTTTGTTACTAGTAATTGTTCTATTAAGATTTTCTATTTCTTCCTGATGCAGTCTTGGAAGATTGTACATTTCTAGGAATTTATCTATTTCTTCTAGGTTGTCTAATTTGTTATTAGCTGTATATCTATTTCTTCTAGGTTGTCTAATTTGTTATTAGGTGTATAGCTGTTTGTAGTAGTCTCTCATAATTCTTTGTACTTCTGTGGTGTTGGTTGTAACTTCTCTGTCATTTTTTATTTTGCTTGATTCCTCTCCCTTTTTTTCTGATGAGTGTGGCTAATGACTTATCAATTTTGTTTATCTTGTCAAAGAACCAAATCTTAGTTTTACTGATATTTTCTATTATTATTATTATTATTATTATTATTATTATTATTATTATTATTACTTGGACTCTATTTCATTTATTTCTTCTGTTACCTTTTTTATTATTTCCTTCTTTCCACCAATTTTAGCACTGTTCCTTTTTTAGTTCTTTTAGATATAAGGTAAAATTGAGATTTTTCTTGTTTCTTGAGATAGGCCTGTATCACTAAATTTCCCTTTTAAAACTGCTTTGCTGTGCCCCATGGGTTTTAGAAAGATGTTTCCACTTTCATTTGTCTCAAGATATTTTTGTTTTTCTTTTTGATTTGTTGTTGACCTACTGTTTAGTAGCATGTTGTTTAGCCTCCATGTGTTTGTGTTTTTTCTTTTATTCTTGTAACTGATTTCTAGTTTCATACTGCTGTGGTCTGAAAGATGTTTGATATGACTTCAGTCTTCTTAAATTTATTATGGCTTGTTTTCTGAACTAATGTGATTTATCCTAGGTAATGTACATTTGAAAAGAATGTCTATTCTGCTGTTTTTGGATGGAGTATTCTGTTTACCTTTTAAGTCCATCTGGCCTAATGAGTTATTTAAGGCTACTGTTTCTTTACTGATTCTCTGTCTGGGTGATCTATCCATTGATTTAAGTGGGGTGTTAACATCCCCTACCATTATTGCTTTACTGTCAGTTTCTCCCCTCATGTCTGTTAGTAGTTGATTTATTTAGGTGCTCCTTTTAAATTTCTATACTTAATTTCAAATGAGTCTGAGAAAGAATGGGGGAAAAATGTAACTATTCAGTCTCATTTTTTTTTTTACCAGAAGTTCACTTCTTAAATAAAAATAAGATTTCTCCTTAGATTTTTATTTATAGCAACAATTTTCCATGTTTACAATATGAAATTTGATTATGATTTATTTTATGTCCATTAGCTCATAATTATAGTTTTTTTTTTGTAATTCTCTTGGTATACACTTAATTTATATTCCTCTCAGAGGTTTTATTATTTATTAAAGATTCTGATAAAACTTAGGATAGTGTCCTCACAGGAAAAAAGATTCACCCTCATGAACCTTTCATGAAGGCACTAGGTATAAAGTTGTGGGCAGGTTAAGGGAACAGACAAGGGAATAGAAAGGCACTAGGGACCAGAAACAGGAGGACACTATTATAGTCACTAGGGCCAAAGGAACAAGGGGAGGAATAGAGTTATGGGAGCCCAGTAGGCACCAGAACTGTGGAGATGGGGCTGTCCAGCAGAAGCTGTAGTACATAATAGAGAGATATAGTTGTTCTGCTAAAGCAGAGAGTAGGGAAGAAATGATGACTTCTCTCTCCTTTGCTCTTCCAGTTCAGGCAGTGGTATTCATTGGCCAGACCCAAACAGAAGCTAGTCAGCCAAGTGGACCCAAAAAATGTAGTTTGTAGGAATCAGAGATGGGCCAAAACTGGTATTAAAACCTAATGTTTAATAGCAATGTATTTCAAATATTGAATATATGCAATTTCACAAAACGTAAGTAAGAGTATGTAATGTACATTATTATGTATATTGATCCTGATTAAATGTAAAAAACTATTAAGAAACCTCATTCTCATGAGTATTTTGTTTTATATTTACTCTTAATATGATATAATAAAAATGGCACTTTATTTCTTTCATCTTCTTCCCAATAACCCATCATCACAGTCTTATAATGAGAAAAACATCAGACAAATTCTAGTAGTGGGGCATCCTACCAATATATATGACTAGTCTAGTACTCCTTAAAGCTTTCAAGATCATGAAACACAAGAAAAGTCTAAGAAATTGTCACATCCAAGAGGAGCCTAAGGAGATATTACAACTAAAACCAAGGAGATCTTAAAACGCTGAAACAATTGGTTAATAATAATGTTATCAATACTGGTTGCTTAACTGTAACAGTTGTACCTTATTAATGTAAGATGTTTTATAATGAGGGAAACAGGAAGCAGGTTATATGGAAACTCTTTGCACTATCTTAATTTTTCTGTAAATTGAAAACTATTAAAACTATTTAATAAAATCAGTTGGGCATACTGTATTGCTCTATTTCTGGGTTCTCTATTCTGTTCTGGGTTCTCTCTACATTGATCCATTTGGGTTTCCTTCTGCCAATAACACACTGTCTTGATTATTGGGTGGTATTATCAGAGAGAGAGCTATTTAAGTAGGCCTTCATCTCATGAGTACTTTTTAAAGTGGAACAAAAACATAGCAGATAAATCAAAGGATAATCAAGGCCATTATGTAAATTAAGACAAGCTGAAAGACCCTGAACATAAAATAAATCATAATCAAATTTCATATTTTAAACATGGAAAATTGTTGCTATAAATAAAAATCTATGTCATATGGTATTAGAAGTCAGGATAGTGGTTACCCTAGAGTGGCAGTGACTGGGAGGGAATGCAAGGGGTTTGGAGTTCTGGTAATGTTTTGTTTCTTGATCTGGGTGCTAGTTGTAAGATGTGCTTATACTGTGAAAAGTCACAGATTGGTGAATACACTTATGATTTGTATTTTTTTGTTTTATTTCAATAATAACCAACAATACAACACAAAGATGGTGACAGCCATGAATATAACTTAAAAAAAAAACCCTACTGTCAATGTATTTTGTCACTCACAGTCAACAAGGATTTACTGGAAAAACTAACAATGATGTGTGTTGAGCAGAAATGAAAGACAGACCTTGACTTTAAGGAATTTTTGATCTCCTAAGGAAAACTGAATATTTAGACATGAAATTAAGATTATCAAAAGGCAATGTATCAGTCTATGAAGAATGCTATAGTAAAAACAGATCGAAAACTGGCATGTAACTGATCCTCATTGGAAGGCCTAGATATAAATACTCTCCAAGTGGGCTCTTTCTGTGGCAGATCTCTTTCTCTTTGACCTTAACAAAGGTCAACTAGGCCAAAAACCTGGTTTCAGAAGGTGCTTTAGCTGTGGTTGGGCAATGGGGGGACTGAGTGGCCCCTCTCCTCTTCTTCAGTGGGAGTAGCCTTTTATACTATGGGTTCTGTGTTTTCATTTTAAAAAAGGATTTTTTTGCTAAAATAAGCTTGAAAACCACTCTTCTAGAAATCTAATCTCTACATTTATGTATGTCAAATGACATACATGACATACATACATTAGAGTTGGAGAATTAAAAAAAAAATCTGAAACTCTAAAAATAAACCCCTTTTTAAAAGGAAATGAAAACTACCTGAAGTAAAGGGATAAAATCCTCTTGTTCTAGAGAGTTGCAGCTGGGCTTTGCTAGAAGACAGATAAACTTTGAGGCATCATCATGATGGTTATTCAGCAACCTAGAAAAGAAAACAACTGCTTAGGAAGATGGGCCACTGTGAACAATGACTATAAAGTCAACAGTTGATTTCAGTCTGAACTGATGGCCGTTCATCACGAATTAAGTGCTCTCTTTTCAATGATTAAAAATGGGAATTTTCCCATGATCTTGATTTTGTCCAAGGGACATCTTAATAAAAGCTAAATTATAAGATGGTATATTATTTTTGTAAAATGTTTCTGGAGCTGAGAGCACAGAATCAACTGAATGAGTGCTGCTAAAAACATACTTGAGGGAGAATGTCTATTCAGGTTTAGCATAGGACATCTGGAACCAGAGCTCAGAGCTACCTGCTAGCCAGGAGGGAACACATCAGAGGGACCACTATGCACCACTTAAGACGTAAGCTTTGGTTTGCCCAAGTTGGCAGATATAGTCAGGGCTAACAGGATAAGGTACTTTTGAAATTATATTTTGAAGGACAGGCTTAAAAAAAAAATAGAATGCCCTAATAAATCTTCATGCTCTAAGAATTCCTTACATCCAACTAATTGCTGGACATTTCTACTTGGATACTATACTCTTGAAAGCAAAATTAAAATATCAAAAATCAAATTTAAAATATTCCTCTCAAAGTCAGTCCTTTAGACATCTATTTTTGTTAACAGTGGTAACATTCTGAGTTGTCTGGACTTGAGATTTTGAAGTCATTTTGAACTTATTTCTCTTCCTTATTTTCTCTGTATTCAATCAGTCTCCAAATTTTCTTGTTTCCTTCCTTAATCATTTGTTGAATGCTAATTGTGTGTCTGGCCTTCAGGATACTTGGGATACAAAGAAAATAAGACAGTTCTGTACCCTATAAGGAGCTTGTAGTCCAGTGAAAGCACTACACCGGTAAGATTATACTACTGCATGATAGCCATGGCAGAAGCAATAAGCACAGGGTGTTATGGAAAGACACAGGAGGGACAGTGAGATTCCCTAAAGAGAGGATGTGGGGAAGAAGGATATTGTGGACCAAGAGTTGCTGCACAAATGCATGGAGTGAAAATGCATGGAATATTCAGACAGCTACAAACGCTGGGGTGGTAAGAGAAGGGAACATGATCATGTAATATCAGATGCTGGAGGACCTTTTATATATAAAGAAGCCTGGAATTTAGCCTAGTCCACAGAATAATTTTAACTTAGAAAGTGACACAATCCCATGTGTTTTTTTTTTAGAAATATCAAATGAAAATCCAAACAAGGGCTTGAGCATGGTTACTGGCATTGGGCGATGGAGAGAAAGAGGCAAATTTGGTTGAAATGAAAAGGATGTGGTAGTTGATAGGTGTGAAGGGGTAAAAGGAAGGGGGAAGTTTATGATGACTCCTAGGTTTCTAGCTTGGACCCTAAGGTGCTTAGAATTCAGGATGGGAATACAGAAGTCTGGGGGAGTATTTATTTAAAATGTTTTAGACAACCATTCCTTCTTTTCTTTTTCCATTATACCGTCAGGCCCAGGGTCTTATGACTTTATGCTGAGAATGCTAGAAGGGAAGAAGTCATAACAGGCTTCAATGTTTACTCAACCTGGTATCTTAGACAATTCATCATTCTAAACATTCTTTGATTATTTAATTCCCCTTTCCCAAAAAATTCAGTAGCTCTCTACTGTTTACATGGCTCAGTCTAAATGCCTAAGCTGGGCATTTATGGCCCTCTATAATTAGGCTGGAGGCTGCCTACCTACCTATCTCACTACTTTGCTAAATGAAGCTTCCAGTCCAGGCAGCTATTCCCTGAGTGTGTCATGTGCTCTTGCCTATGTGCCACTTCTCATGCTCTTATACTCCCCCAGAATACCACCCCTCCCAACTTTGCTACTGAATGCTGGCTATTCTTTAAGGTTCAGCTAATAACCCACCTCGTTCAAAAAGCCTTCTCTGATAACTAAATTCCTTACTAATCTTTGCACTATTTAATTTATATTATATGTACCTTTGTATAGTGTTAGCTTTCTTTTATCTCTCTGGCAACTAAAGGGCAGGAAAAGTTTTAGCTTTTTTTCCCTTAGCACTTAGCATACTGACTTCCACATAAAAGATTCTCAAAAAATGTTTATGATCTGGCTAACAGATGCATACTTAACTGACTTCATTTGTGATTATTAAAGCAATAGTATGATCAGTATATTTATTCTATTTGTCATTCCTCAGCATGCTTAAGGCCTCTAAAGTTAAATATACATTTCAGAAAAAGATTAGTGCTATAGGTACTGATGGGAGCCACCTCTCAGGATTAGAAAATAGGTGGGGTGATTACAACAAAAATGGCCATGAAGTCTTTCAAACAGAGCCCTTTATAAAAAAAAGGATAGCATTACCAAACAGAAGTCACAGATGTGACAGATGAGAGACAGTCTGAGAGGAAAAGTCAAATTAGGAATGGTCTTTTCCTATCAGAAGCATGGAATGGAAAGAAAAAGTGTATTATGATTTTTAGCTAATGTTAGTAGCTGGTGAATTTAATATGGCAAAACAAAAGGAGATACTAAAAGTTGTGAAAGCTAGAGGATTCTGGAAAAAAGATGGTGGTGTAGGAAAGCAAGGCAAAAACCTCCTCCCCAAATCACACAGAACACGAAAATACACCAAACACAACTAGGGCTGAAAGTGACTTGAAGACTTCAGAATCAACTACCCACATCTGGGGAAGAAGAGAAGAACCTACAGAAAAGGGTAAAGTTGCAAAGTCATGATTCAGCTGGACTCAAGCCCTCCCCGCAACTGTAGCCCACAGGCGGGAGGAAGAGGAACGGAGCAGGGAGGGAGTAGAAAGAAGCCCAGGACTGCTGAACATCTGGCCCTGGAGATATGCTCCAGGAGCATAAGCCCACATTGCACAGTGCCCTGATGATTAGTGGGACTGGACACCAGAGATGGGCGCAACATGTGGGGAAGCTGAGATCCCAGCCGCCTGTGGAGAACAGGCATGCTCTAACGGCCCCCCTGAGGAAGAAAGGAGGGCGGGCAGTTTGAAAGACTTCCCAGCAGTGAGAGGAGCACCAGAGGGGCAAGGATTGCACAGTGATCTCTGTTTAGGAGAAAGGTCAGATGGACAATACCTCCCCAGCCTGCCTTCAGCCCAACAGGTTGAGAGCCCTCAGGAGCTTCAGACGCTCCATCCCCTTCACTGGCAACACAGCCTGGAGGCCCGTGGGCAGTAAAATCAGACTTTGCTCCCAAGTAGGTAGGGGAAGAAACCCCAGCCTGCTCAGCCCTATTTTCGGCCAGCTGGAGAGCTGTGTGCAGGAGCCAGACCCAGTAGCTCTTTCCTCCCTGCAGGTGGTGGTCCTGTTTGCCAGTGGCCCCGCCATCACAATAGGCAGTTCAGAGGGTGGCTCTGCCCACAACAACTCCAGGCCTGCTGTGCCAATGCTCTTCCCTGAGTGCACACAGGCAGCCCAGCCCCAGGAGTTTTTTTCTCCCGCTGGGGACTAGTCCCGCTTGTCTGCCGCCCCTGCCATTACGGCAGGCTGGAGGTAGGGTGGTTCCACCCATAGCAGTTCCAGAGAGTATTTGCCGTGCTCCTGTGATCAGCTGATGGCCCACACAGCCCACCTGAAATCAGATCGCTAGGAGCAAAGCAGAAAGGTGCCACACCCATGCACACCAACAGCTGGGACTTCCGCACAGGAAACTGAGCTTCTGGGCATGAGAGGGCACCTCTTACACAAATCTATTATACCATAAAAACACTGAAAAAAAAAGAGGCAGAGGAATTTGGTCCAAACAAAAATACAAGAAAAAAACACCAGAAAAAGGGCTTAATGAAACTGAAATCACCAATCTTCTTGATAAAGATTTCAAAATAAAAGTTATAAACATGCTCATGGATTTACAGAAAAGTTACAAGATCTCAGAAAGAACTTCAACAAAGAGAAAGAAATCCTTAAAAAAAGCCACTCAGAGCTGAAGAATGTAGTATCTGAAATGAAACATACAATGGAGGGATTTAAAAGTAGATTAGATGATGTAGAGGAGATGGTGAATGAAACAGAAATGAGAGAACAGGAAAACAAGCTGAGGAACACAGAGAAAAAAGGATCTCTAGGAATGAAAGAATAGTAAGAGAGCTATGTGACCAATCCAAACGGAACAAGATTTGCATTATAGGGGTACCAGGAGGAGAAGAGACAAAGGGATAGAAGGTCTCTTTGAGGAAATAATTGTAGAAAACTCCCTCAATCTGGGGAAGGCATAGACATTCATGTAACAGAAGCACAAAGATCACCCAACAAAAGGAACCCTAGGAAGATAACACCAAGACATACTAATTAAAATGGCAAAGATCAAGGACAAGGAGAGAGTACTGAAAGCAACCAGAGAGGAAAAAGATCACTTGTAAAGGAAATCCCATCAGGCTATCAGCAGACTTCTCAGCAGAAACCTTACAGGCCAGAAAGCAGTGGCATGATATATTTAATGCAATGAAACAGAAGGGCCTCCAACCAAGAATACTCTATCTGGCAAGATTATCATCTAAATTTGAAGCAGGGATTAAACAATTTCCAGATAAGCAAAAGTTGAGGGAATTCACCACCACAAAACTATTAAAGGGATTCCTCTAGATGTAAGTGCTCCTAAGGTTAAATAGCTGTCAACAGAGAAAATAAACCCATATAAAGGTAGTAGATCAATTAATTACTAAGCAAGTACAAAATTAAAACAATTGACCACAAAGTTGGTCAAGGGATACACAAAGAGTGTAGAATATGACACCTAATATATAAAAAGTAGAGGAGGAAGAAGAAGGGGAGGGAAAAAAAAAAACCTTTAGAATGTATTTGAAATGCAGTAATAACTGATTTAAGATAGACTGTTAGATAGAAAGGAAGCTATCTTTGAACCTTTGGTAACCAAAAATCTAAAGCCTACAATGGCAATAGTACATATCTGTTGATAATCATCCTAAATGTAAATGGACTGAATGCAACAAAAAAAGACAGAGTTACAGAATGGAGAAAAAACAGGACCCATCTATATGCTGCCTACAAGAGACTCATTTCAAACCCAAACACACACAGACTAAAAGTGAAGGGATGGTAAAAGATATTTCATGCAAATAATAGGGTGAAAAAAGCAGGAGTAGCAGTAATTATATCAGACAAAATTGA
The DNA here is from genome assembly GCF_040802235.1 of Manis javanica. NCBI lineage: Eukaryota > Metazoa > Chordata > Mammalia > Pholidota > Manidae > Manis > Manis javanica. The sequence goes on along the minus strand of NC_133158.1, from coordinate 168,136,896 downwards.
TTTTAAAACAAAGAAAGTAACAAGAGACAAAGAAGGACATTACATAATGATAAAGGGGTCAGTCCAACAATAGGATATAACTATTACAAATATCTATGCACCCAATAGAGCAGCACCTAAATACGTGAAACAAATACTAACAGAATTAAAGGGAGAAATAGAATGCAACACATTCATTGTAGGAGACTTCAAAACACTACTCACTCCAAAGGAGAACAATCAGACAGAAAGTAAATAAGGAGACAGAGGCACTGAACAACATATTAGAACAGATGGAGCTAAAAATCATCTACAGAACTCTACACCCAAAAGAAGCAGGATAAACATTCTTCTCAAGTGCACATGGAACATTTTCCAGAACAGATCATATACTAGGCCACAAAAAGAGCCTCAGTAAATTCAAAAAGATTGAAATTGTACCAACTAGCTTCTCAGACCACAAAGGTATGAAACTAGAAATAAATTAGGTAAGGAAAATGAAAAACCCCACAAGCACATGGAGGCTTAACAACATGCTCCTAAATAATCAATGAATCAATGACCAAATAAAAACAGAGATCAAGCAATATATGGAGACAAATGACAACAATAACTCAACACCGCAAAATCTGTTGGATGCAGTAAAGGCAGTTGTAAGAAGAAAGTATATCACAATATAGGCTTACCTCAAGAAACAAGAACAATTCCAAATGAACAGTCTAAACTCACAATTAATGAAAATAGAAAAAGAACAAATGAGACCCACAGTCAGTAGAAGGAGGGACATAATAAAGATCAGAGCATAAAAAAAATTAAATCAAGAAGAATAAAACAATAGAATGAATTAATGAAAGCAGGAGATGGTTCTTTGAGAAAATAAACAAAATAGATAAACCCCTAGCCAGACTTATCAGAAAAAAAAAGTGTACACACATAAACAGAATCAGAAATGAGAAAGGAAGAATCACAACGGACACCACAGAAATGCAAAGAATTATTAGAGAATACTATGAGAAATTATATGCCAAAAAGTTGGACAATCTAGAAGAAATGGACAACTTTCTAGAAAAATACAACCTTCCAAGATAGACCCAGGAAGAAACAGAAAATCTGAACAGACCAATTACCAGCAATGAAATTGAATTGGAAATCAAAAAACTACCTAAGAACAAAACTCCTGACCCAGATGGCTTCATGGCTGAATTTTATCAAGCATTTAAAGAAGAGCTAATGCCCATCCTTCTTAAAGTATTCCAAGAAGTAGAAGACGGACTACTTCCAAACTCATTCTATAAGGCCAGCATCACTCTAATACCAAAACCAGGCAAAGACACCACAAAAAAAGAAAATTACAGACCAATATCCCTGATGAACACAGATGTAAAAATACTCAACAAAATATTGGTAAACTGATTAAAAAAATACAATAAGATCATCCATCATGAGCAAGTGGTATTTATCCAGGGATGCAAGGATAGTACAGTATTTGAAAATAAGTATCATTGACCACATCAACAAAAAGGACAAAAATCACATGATCATCTCAATAGATGCTGAAAAAACATTTGACAAAATTCAACATCCATTCATGATAAAAACTCTCAACAAAATGGATATAGAGGGTAAGTACCTCAACATAATAAAGGCCATATGCAACAAACACACTGCCAACTTCATACTTAGCAGTGAAAAGCTGAAAGCTTTTCCTATAAGATTGGGAACAAGACAAGGATGCCCACTCTCACCACTTTTATTCAACATAGTACTGGAGGTCCTAGCCATGACAATCAAACAACACAAAGAAATAAAAGGCATCCAGATTGGCAAGGAAGAAGTCAAACTGTCCCTGTTTGCAGATGACATGATATTGAACATAAATAAAACCTAAAGAGTCCACTCCAAAACTATTAGATCTAATATCTGAATTCAGCAAAGTTGCAGGATACAAAATTAATACACAGAAATCTGTTGCATTCCTATATGTTAATGATGAACAAGCAGAAAGAGAAACCAGGAAAACAATTCCATTCACAATTGCATCAGAAAGAATAAAATACCTAAGAATAAACCTAATGAAGGAAGTGAAAGACCTATACTCTGAAAACTACAAGACACTCATGAGAGAAATTAAAGAAGATACCAATAAATGGAAACACATCCCATGCTCATAGATAAGAAGAATTAATATTGTCAAAATGGCCACCCTGCCGAAAGCAGTCTATAGGTTCAATGTAATTTCTATCAAAATACCAACAGCATTCTTCAATGAACTAGAGCAAATCATTCTAAAATTCATATGGAACCACAAAAGACCCCAAACAGCCAAAGCAATCCTGAGCAAGAAGAATAAAGCTGGGGGGATTATGCTCCCTGACTTCAAGCTCTACTGCAAAGCCATAGTAATCAAAACAATTTGGGACTGGCACAAAAACAGACCCATAGATCAATGGAACAGAATAGAGATTCCAGATACAAACCCACACATATATGGCCAATTAATATATGATAAAGGAGACATGGGTATACAATGGGGAAATGACAGCCTCTTCAACAGCTGGTGTTGGCAAAACTGGACAGCTACATGTAAAAGAATAAAACTGTATTTTGTCAAAAGCTCCATACACAAAAGTAAACTTGAAATGGATCAGATAGCTGAATGTAAGTCACAAAGACACAAAAGTCTTAAATGAAAACACAGGCAAAAATCTCTTGAATATAAACATGAGCAATTTTCTCCTGAACATAAGGGAAACAAAAGCAAAAATGAACAAATGGGACTACATCAAACTAAAAAGCTTCTGTACAGCAAAGGACACCATCAACAGAACAAAAAGGCATCCTACAATACAGTATGGTAGAATATATTTGTAAATGATTTATCTGATAAGGGGTTAATACCCAAAATATATAAAGAACTTGCACACCTCAACACCCAAAAAACAAATAACACAATTAAAAAATGTGCAGAGGATCTGAACAGACACTTCTCCAAAGAAGAAATTCAGATGGCCAAGAGGCACATGAAAAGATGCTTCACATCGCTAGTTATCAGGGAAATGCAAATTAAAACCATAATGAGATAGAACCTCACACCAGTTAGGATGGCCAGCATAGAAAAGGCCAGGAACAACAAATGCTGGCAAGGCTGCAGAGAAAGGGGAACCCTCCTACACTGCTGGTTGGGAATGTAAAGTAGTTCAACCACTGTGGAAAGCAATAAGGAGGTTCCTCAAAAAACTAAAAATAGAAATACCATTTGACCCAGGAAGTCCACTCCTAGGAATTTACCCAAACAATACAAGTTCTCAGATTCAGAAGGACGTATGCACCCCTGTGTTTACTGCAGCACTATTTACAATAGCCAAGATATGGAAGCAACCTAAGTGTCCATCAGTAGATGAATGGATGTGGTACATACACATAGTGGAATATTGTTCTGCTATAAAAAGAAAACAACTCCTACCATTTGCAACAACATGGATGGAGCTAGAGGGTATTTTATGCTCAGTGAAATAAGCCAGGTGGAGAAAAACCAGTACCAAATAACCTTATTATTTGTGGAGTATAACAACAAAGCAAAACTGAAGGAACAAAATAGCAACAGACTCACAAACACTGGAGAAGGGACTAGTGGTTACCAAAGGGGAGAAGTAGGGGATGGTGGGTGGGGAGAGAGAAGGGGGTTAAGGGGCACTATAATTCACAATCACAACATAGGTAGGTCACAGGGAAGGCAGAAGAGCATGGAGAAGACAAGTAAAGACTCTACAGCATCTTACTATGCTCATAGTGAACACAATGGAGGCAGTGAGGGCTTGACAGTATGAGTGAATGTTGAAACCACAGTGTTGTTTATTTGAAACAATCATAAGATTGTATACCAATGATACTTTAATTAAAAATAAATAAAAGAAAAAAAGTGAAAGCTAAAGGAAGATTAACATAGTTTTTCTAAATTGGTATCTAATTTGGTATCCAGAGTTCTCAAGACAAAATATCCTTTTGTTAATGGACAAATGACACACTGACATGAAAGGTAAGAGAAAGTAAAGCAGACAAAAGCTGGAGCAATATTGCTGGTTCCATTTGAGCGGAGCTCTGGCAATCTATGAACTCAAACAAAAAGCTGTGCTGCAGTGTCTTTCCCCTAAAATATTCTGACTGTAAAAACACAGATGTCAAAGTACAGACATGAAATAGTAGGGCAGAGAAAGGCAGGGGAGCAGAGGCAGTGGAACAGGAGCCCCTTAAGGTGTTCACCCTCCAACCATTTGGCGGAGGGCTATGAAGCCTCCATCCATGAACACAGAAGGGACATGAGTACAGAGGGAAACTGTTTCTTGTTATGTTGTGACATTTACATTTGACTTTATTTTTCAAGATTACATAGAGCCCAATACTGGAGCAAGTCAGCATGCATATGTATATGCCATTATGTTTTGATTCTGTGTCATTATCTGCCAGTTATTTTTGTGTACATGGAAATTTTAATATACTATACTTGGTCACAAGCTGCTTTATGCAAAGGGTGTAGTTTGTAAAAAATCACAAAAATAAACACATCTTCTTCAAGGTCAGTGTGGTATCTTAAATTATCACAAGCTCCCAAAATAACCATACTAAAGGTCTCCCTCAAAGCACCCTGGCTTTAAAAGGCATTTAAGTGCTCAGAGAGGAGCTCCACTAGAGGGCGCTCCAACCATTTTATATCTGGCCATAAAATAAAGCTTTAATGAAGAGACCTATGCTTATCTATTCATAGATTTTTTTTTAATGCAAAAAGGGACAGTTGCTTATGCTGTATAACTTCATAAGCAGTTCTCTGTTATTAAAGTGAAAACTTGTGCTTCATGTCTTTTCACCCCCTTTGCTTTTTGCAGAAACCTTTCCCCAGAGATAAAATTAAAATGATTCCATCTCAATAAAGGAGTATTTCTTTGTGGTGGCTGGTGCTCCATGTTCTACTGACGAGTATAAACGTCCATTCTATCTCAGTGACATACAGTCTTAAAAATAAAACCTGGATATTACTCTCCTTTATGTTATGCAGTTAATTGCAGGTAAATCAAGTTGTCTTAAGTTTTTCTTTTGCTATAGTCAGCCTCAGGCTTACGCACCTAGGGTTCTAGGATATTCACAATTACTCAGAATGTAAGTAGCTATAGTTCTTTTCTCTAGCTCTAATCTCCTTACAGACTATTTCTTTTTTTTTTTCAATCTCCTGGCTTATACAAAGGTTTCTCTTAATCACAACTCACTTCTTGCTGCTCTTCCAGATTGTTAAGATCGTTTTTGCCAACAGTGATGAACTCAAATGGCTGAAGATACTTCTGACAAGAGCTGTGCAATATCCCTTTTCTTTCTACACCTGGTTCACATTCCAGGTAAGGCCTTTTCAGGGCCTGACACTATCAGAGTAAAGGAAGTTAGCTGAATGAAATCTAGAACATCTACCTATTTGAAGTTCTTGAATTCTGCTAGTTACATGCTGAATTAAAAATAACAATATAATAATTAATAATAGATAATCAGACCACCCAGCTAAAGTCCTGACTTCACTGGTGGGGAAAGGAGAGAGAATCCAAGCTGACCTCGCTAATTTTGAGGCCCTAGACCCTATTTTCTTCCCCCAGCTTCAAGGCTGCCAGAAATACCAATGATAAATACCCCAAGGGCAAATGCCAGCTCTTTTGCTGGTTCATGCCTACTAATTAGTGTTTTCTATTTCTAGCCTCTAAGGAATTCTCTTACTTTTACAACTGCTTATTTACACATTAGAAAAAAGACATTTCTTAGATTTAATCCAGCAGTTTACTATACGAGAGGTAGAATGGAGTCCATGGCACTGACTTTGACGTGTTATCCACATGGTGTATGAGGAGTGATTCTCCAAGGGCCCTTTTCATTCTTGGTATTTGGACAATTTATAACTGTTCCCTGTAACAAAATGACTAAAATCCACCTGGAAAACATGAAGCATTTGTTACTTTTAGTTTTGGTATGGTTCTTTAAAAGAAGTCCATTAACTGGCAGAATTTTATATACCTTGGTTGCTTTAGCTCTAACATAATACATGGAAAACTTGGTGAACTCAACTTGCTGTAAATTGTTAAAATCAAGAATACACTTATTAAATTACCTACAGTGTTCTCAAGCATTATACCACTAGGGCTTTTGGTGGCATGAAGGGATTAAAAGGAATCTGTAAGCTGAATTCTGCTGCTATTTTATGTTATTTTATGTTGATTTTAATGATGATGATGATAGGTGAGTAGCATTTCCCAATAGCTAACAGGAAGGGTATCTAGCCCAGAAAAGGTGAGAACCTATGTAAAAAAGGCTGATTCAGTTAAAAGAGGTAGAAGAGGCAAGCTGTGACATTTTCTTAAAATACATAATACATCAAGAAATGTATTTCTTCTAAGAGGAAAGAAGGGAGAAAAAAAAAGAAAAAGAAAGTTGGGTTTGAATCCAAGAAAGCTTGTCAGGATGTTACAATCCAGGAGTGTCTTGATAGATGTACTACTCCTTTGTTTCTTAACTGGAGCTTTCAAAGAGTAATGATTAAAATCTGTTAGAATTCAGTAACTTTAAAAACTCAATCAGATATAATTCTAATCAGAGTATATGAGAATGGAAGCTGTATTTTTCACATGAACCATGTGGTCTGCTCCCCTTAAGGAGAGTCTTTACTCATATCACCACAGTCAAATCCTAAGGCCTAAATTTAACAAGTAAAACTAGGAAACTATCAAATAGTTATTAAAGAGGAATTTCTGAAGACCTATTTGACTGATTAGACATGTAAGACAAAGGCTTAGAAAGAATATGTGTATGGGTATAAATGATTGTCAATCATTGAATTCTACTTGTTGAAACAAAGGGTAAAGGGAAAAAATTAATAAATGAGTAATAAATAAGTGACCTTTATAAAACTTGTCACATGAGGACCAGACAATTCTTGCCTAGCCCCAGAATGACGGCTCACATACTTACTTTCTCCACATGGCAATGAATGACTGTGCTGACACAAATCCTGTCCTCTCTCCCCCTGCAGCCCTGAACATGGGGGCTTTCCAGTAGAGAGGACAGCCACAGACCTACAAATGAAACACAAACACAGTGTAAGGCAAGAGCAGTGAAGAGAGGACACAGCCTAAGAATGAGCATTTTTGGCTTTTACCCTTTATGCCACAGTGGACAGAAAGGACTGTGGGGGAGCAGTACTGGGGCAGAGACAAATCCATCAGCAAGAGAAGATTGAGACACAGACACAGGGAAACAAAATAAAAGAACAACATGTTTGATGAAGAAAACAGAAGTTCATTTACTTTTTCTTCAAGTTCAATTCTAGAGACGTTTCTTCCCCCTATTTTGAGTTAAAGCAACCAGCCTTCCTTCCTACATCATCTATTTTCTTCCTTTTAGAAAGAAAAAGAAATGACTGTTATGGATGCATATGCCCTTTCTTCCTGTGGTAGAAAAATACAGCCACCTTTATTTCTTGATCACCTGGTGTTGATATACTCTGTCACCCATCTCTCTCTTTCCTTTGCCTGTTATTAAGCCTCAGGTTCAAGAACCAGAAAAGCCTAGACTGTTCAAGGAAAATAACTATCAAGTCTATTTAAATGGTTACAGTTCAGGTAAAAGATGAAAGCTAAAAATTAAAATGCTATAATTTATTTATATATTAGAAGCTACCACAAAAGACTACATATTACAAAAGCCTTAGGAAGACCTGGGAATGAATATGAAACAACTACAATACCCTAAAAGGTATTGATTTTTTTCTCCTTAGTAAAAAGATTTCTTTCAATTAAAAAATTCTTATACTTTTATAAGAAAGAGTTCTTATCAAATTTACCTGCTTTTTTCCCGGAGGGAAAATTCTTTCCTCCAGGTAATACTAATATTTATATATTGGCAGAGAAAGTTTCCAAATGCTTATTTTGTGTGTACACATAAAACATATTCCCAAATCTGTTATTATTCCCAAACCTTGTTATTAAGATTTTCTTATTATTCATATTAGACATAGATTGTTGAGCCTTCATTGTTTTACACAGAGAAGCTTCTGTTGTGGAGGTTGACTGGATGGGAATCTACATTAGGCTCAGGTGAAGTTGCTCCTAATGTGGGGCCTCAGTGAGTGGGGGATCTGCACAGAAACCTGGAGAGTATCTAGTCTGAGATGAGTTATGCTGAGAATGCCCAAGTCTGCAGGGTTTATGTCAGAGACGAGGATATGGAATGGCAAGATTCAAGCCTAGAGAGGTAAGTACAGGGCAGAAAAGAGGCTGTTCCTGCCAGGGCCACTAAAGCATGATCTGCAAGCAGGGTGGAATTTAAGATTTCTTAAGTCCAGAGGTCAAATACTTCCACTGAGGTCAAGAATGAAGGAAAGGTGTTGCTTAGCAACCAAATTTTTTTTATTGTGTAAATTATGATTGCCAAAGTACAAAGTTCATAATTAATATACTTTGGGTGGTAAACAGTCAAATCCACTTCCCCAATCCCAATCCTTCCTTTCATGTAGAATGGTAGTGTGCCAAGAAAATGCTCTTAGAAGTGACGGGCTATTGGCAACTGCTGGGAAAGCTAAAAGAATAGTCTGTACTATGGAGGCAGGGGGCAGAGCCACAGACAGAGAGGAAGTGGGGAAGACTGGAACTGGCTTGCCAAGTGCTTGAAGCTCCCACCATTAGAGTCACTCATGGATTTCTCAGAATTGGAAGGGATCAGGAATCTTCAAGCTCAACCTTAGGAAGTGGTCACCAGCCTCAGATGAAACACACAGGGACTGTCTGCTTACCATTTCCCATAAGGCAACTCCTTATAAGACAAGTTTCATTTCCTGGATTATGGTGTTTTCTCGAGAAGACTCCTGTTAAAATGTATACATGTCAGCTCATAAGGAGTAGGAAGTCACTGAGAGACTACGAGTTATACATTTATTGAGTTGCCAAAAGTTGGCCTATTTATGTCATAGTGGGGTACCCTGAGTAGCCAAGTGTTCGGCAGCAAGAGAGCATAAGACTATTGGAGAAAATGCCAAAGGAAAAAATAGAAGTGGGGGCGGACATTACAATTTGACTATTTAAAAAAATGTACAACTGGCCTGCTCTGCTTAAAAACAAAGATATAAGGTAAAGGGTATCAGTATATCAATAAGAACCTAAAAAAGTAACTGATAGTAATCTGAGGGCAAGAGAATAAATTGTTGACTCCCCAAGAGAACAAGCTAGTGTCTAGACTTTTTATAAAGGAAAAGAATAGATGACAAGTGGGAATATACAGGGAGATACAGAAAATGGTTTAGGAAACTAAGGTTTGGAGGCGAAGGCAAGGGTCAGTCTATGGTATCAAAGTTGCCAGAGCAAAGAAAACCTAACACCTATAACTTGATCTTAGAATGGTCCAACTACATCAAGAATTGAAAGCAAGGTTGTCTAAAGATACACATAGGAGGCAATAACTACCTAATATCTGTAATGTTCTTTAACATCTTAAAATGTCTCACACCTGTTATTTCATTTGGTCCTCACATGAGCCCATGCAGAAGAGGGCAGGCATTTTTTTTATTATAATTTTTTTATTAAGGTATATTTATAGACACTCTTATGAAGGTTTCACATGAAAAACAATGTGGTTACTACATTCACCCATATTATCAAGTCCTCCCCATACCCCACTGCAGTCACTGTCCATCAGTGTAGTAAGATGCCACAGAGTCCCTACTTGTCTTCTCTGTGCTACACTGTCTTCTCCATAATCCCTCCCGAGGGCAGGCATTTTTAACCCATTCTGTTGATGAAGAAATAAAGGCACAGAGAGGCTACCTTGCAGGTCACAGGCATGAAGGGTCAAGATGGTACTACATTAGCCAGAAGAGAGGAGCTGGAGGGCTTTGTATGACTCAGAAGAAAGTCACATTCTTTTCCCTCAACTTCCTGCTAGAGGCTCAAACTCCATGATGAATTGTCTGGCCCAGTCTTTTGCAAATGCTTTTCTTACTGTTTCTCAGTTTCTGTTCCTATACTGCTTTTGTCCCTCTGAGATTCATTCTCTATTTTCTTCTCCATCACACTTGAAGCTGTGGAAGAAAGTACAAACTACACACTAAGAATTTAATCAGAAATGGGCATTAATCTCTTCAGGTATGTTTGAGGTCAAAGATAAATGAGCTAAACTTTGCCAACAGATGCAGATTTTTTAACACAGCATTTTCTTTGCACTTAAAAATACAGATACCAGGCTCTACAGCTACACTTAAGTGTCACTAGGAGTAGACTGCAAATTCAAGCTGGCCTTCCAAATATCTTTAAAAAGGACAAGAACCTATAAAAACGTTCATTAATTGTTCTGACCACCTCTCCCTTCACGGTCCCGTAAATGTTTTTCTTCTGCTTTTCCTATAACCAACCTGCCCTGAGGATGCAAGCACATGGAGTACTGCAGAGCCCACCGCTCGGCGGCAGAGACTGGTCTGCATAGAGAATTGATGAAAATAAGGATTGCTCGGTGAGAGCTAACAGATGCCTTAGCCAAGTAAAAGCTGGATTAAATGGGGATTAGTTAACTGGATGACATGATTAAATGAATTTTTAAAGTAAGTGATTTTAAGAATAAAGAGGCAAAATCTAATAAAATTAGCTGATATAGTAATCCAAAACAGAACAGTACAAACCAATATACTCATGATATCCTAAGGATATTATACACACTTGTCCATGTGTGTATAATGCAATGTAGTTTTAAGTTTTTAAAGGTATGACCAGTTCACCTTGCTGCCTTAGCTGACAATTAAGATCTAAGAGCAATGAACACAAATGCCTAGCACTCATGAATGGAATTTAGGGCTATAATCTAGTACAAATCAGACAGTTTATTCAGGCATGTACATATACTGGCTATTGTGCCACAATGATTAGGTATAAACAGTAAATTGTTATGTAAATAACTGTTACTATGGCTAAACAAAACAGGTTTACATTTTTCTAAACTTCTCTATATTGTTAGCTTCAACACTTGCAGTTTTTTGTGATGGCAGATATATATACTCATCCTCTCTGCCGGTAAATAGCAAAATCCATGCTTTAATTCCCCAGCACTCACAGACCCCTTCCCTGACTTGACTGCACTTTGCTATACCTCCCTTGACCATCTGTGGAGTCCTCAGGCTTTCTGCTCTTCTCTCACTGAGTCTGTTGAGTACCAGAGGTCAATGAACAATGCACAGCCGGGCAGGGCTACCACAATACAGTGGCGGGAGGGCCATAGCAGGAGGGTGGAGACAGGGCAGCAGAAGGGCTGAGGAGAACAGGGTCCTCATCAGAGGCTGGGAATATTTAGAGAATCAACTCAGAGGACCCGTATTTAAGATAGAGCAGGCTGTAGGTCTCTGACAGCGAGACACTAATCAGTTCGACTGGCTCTCCAGATGTGGTGAGCCCAGCACAGCAGAGGAGAACAATGTTGTTCCTTAATCTAGATGTTTCTCCTTGTCTGTTTGCTTAAAGCAGTCCATGAAACCTGTCTCTCTCAGATCAACTGTTTTCATGTTAGAAATACCGTTTGCATTTATGTGGTTAACACGTTATCTCCAAGTATAGATTTCATTCACTCTTGCTAAGTTCTGTCTTTGGATTTAAGTTAGTAGTTTCAGCCCAGTCAGATAATTTACCATCTCGGTTCATGCAACAGCCATTTCTCAAAGCTTTAGGTAAGAAAATGCCAATGCCCTGGAAGAACTTACAATTTATTTGGGTGGATATTGATTGGGATTTACCTAATGGTATGTTAGCATGTGTTTAGGCAAGTTAACATGGTAGAAATAGCATGAAGCTAGGAGGAGGACTAGTCTCCTGACATGTGCTAGCTCAGTGACTGCAGGTAAGTATTTGTGGACTTCAGCTTCCTCATTATGTAAAATAGCATAAAAACAGGGGAGCCCGAATTCCAAAATGAAGGAGTTTGTTTTTATTAGAAACATTTCACAGATTAACAAGCAAGTTCTAAGATGGGTGGTGGTGCTGAAGACAGCGGGCAAAAAAAAGAATTCCTTTTCATTCCCCTTAAGACCACTCTAGACACATTTGACAGCTGCCACAAATGTTGTGAGGTTAGTGGTAGGGAGAGGGCAGGGCATGACTAGAGTGAAGATTCAGAGACTTCTCCATGGAAGCTAGGTCTTAAAGGATGGGTGATGTGAGGGTTGGAAGAGTGGAACCCATTTTGGAGGGGGGAACTGTGAGGGCCGAAATGCGGAGGTGTGCCTGTGGGAGGGCAAGAGGGTTAGGTTCACACAGAAAACAGTAGTTTGGGCTTTATCCTCAAGATCAGCAAACTTCTGCTGAAAGCAGGAGGAACCATGGAAGTGTACATGGGGTCTTGGGAGTTCCCGCTTGGTCTCTTACTTGCCTGTATGCAGCTCTTAGTCTACTAAACCCCTCTGCCTCATAAAGCACAGACTGAAACTACTACCAAACACTGAGGGTATGATCTCACTCTTCAATTTATATGTATGATAAAAATAGAGCCCCCCCAAAAACAAAGCACTGCTATAGATGATAGGAATCCTTGCATATTGCTGGGCTGGGAAATGGCATGATCAAATATAATCTGATGGTTATGCTTAGCAGTAACTGCACTAGGAGGAGGCTGGAGGTGTGGAGTCCAGTTACGGAAGATGGTACAGTAGTCTTGGTGTTCAGGACTGTTTTAAATGAAAGAACTTGGATATATTGGAAAGTATCAGAGACTTGTTTCCTAGTGGCAAATTCATTTAATTCTTGGTAGAATTACAGTGTTGAGCTGGCCTAATGGTTTCTTGTCTGGCTTCAGGGCAAAAAGTTATGATCAATGCGTGAGAACAAAAAAAAAAGATTTGTATTCAACACCATTTTTTTGAACAAGTAAGGCTATTTAATGATGGAATAGGTGTGTGTTTGGTAAGGTGTCACTGAAAGCATTCAAGCAGGGAATGAATTTATATGTCAGTGATGTCATTCCTATATTAAATGGTATTATTTATTCCATAATTCCTATATTAAATAGGAGGCTGGGCTGGAAGAACCCACTAAGCCTTTTTTCAAACTTGAGCTCTATGAAATAGGACCATAGCTAAAGATACATCAGGATCAAATATATTTTTTCCAACATGGAAAAAGCATACATAAGCTTAAAAACAGAAAGCATAGAGGCAGTGAAGAGAGACTGCAATCGCTAAAGAAAGGGAGATTATACATCATTTAGTAGTTATATTACCTTTGCAATTTTTCCCATTTCATAAACATCTGCTTTCTGATCTTCGATACCCATGAATGCAGTTTCAATTCTGCTTAGAGTTTGTTCATGGTTACTACAGGCATCTGGGAGTCCTTCAGGAAAGTAGAACCGTGGAATGTTTACAGACAACGGTGCATTCACAACATTATTCACATGAGGAAGAGGGGAGAGAGGTCGGGGACTACTTGGACAGGTGGATGGAGCTGGAAGTGGTGTTCCAGGTTTCTTTTCTGGTTTATTTTGAATCTGTAAGGAAAATGTGATTATGAGACACAAAAATTCTAAACAGCATATATTTCTTGAAAGTCCTCACTAGTAATAGGAAATTAGATATAAATATAAGAAATCAAAATTATAGATAGTAGAGATCAAGAGCTCATTCTAGGGCTGTAAGCATGCTTCTAGGGAATACTTATCCATACCAAATAAACTAATACTTTATTTGTCAATACCTGAATTTATATAGTTATGTTTAAAAAAATCATATAATACATTTTCCCATCCATTATGTGCCAGAGAGTTAAGAGCCATGTCAGTTGACACACTAAGGCTCCTGAAGTATATTTGCAGTCTGTTGGAATTAAATTAGTAATTTCTTTTTGAAGACTGTTCTTGATCTTCCTGTGCATTTCTACCTGTCCTTCAATGAGCAGAAAGCATGGACTTTTAAAATATATAGATCTAAAGTGCACTGGAATGGGCATCCTTTCACTTTCTTCTCTAGTTTGTCTGGGTAGAATCACTGCCAGTCCCTGATGCAGAAAGAGTCTTCATTAAGAAAATTAAAGCACTCTAGAATGTTTTCTAGCAGGCTGATTTACTTGTCATGAGAGACATGCCATTTATTCTGAGGTACACATTTCTCTTGTTTTTGGCATACTCTAATAGGCAAGGATCATGGTCACTGATTTCATCACATCCAAACTCCCAAACTCATTTATAGTTGATACCATTCCTTTTTTCAAAAAGGATTTGATGTGGTATACCAGAAAAAGACATAGAAAGGACAGTAAAAGATGGGTGGGGGGTAATGGGGAGATTAAGATTATCCATGATTTAGGGAAAGGTGGGGAGAGTACACTAACATTCAGGAAAAATTTTATTTTACCAAGGAAGACTAAATGCATATAGTTTTGAGATTCCTACTAGAAAAAGCAAGAGATTGCATGAGATTTCCAGAGTTTTAATTCTACTCTCAAATTTGACCAAATTATCAGCAAGGCTCATGAGCATGGCACTGGATTAGGTACTACATAAAGCATGATAGACGGACATGACTATTCACCAAATTTATTTTAAATTCACTATGAATACAAAGTACTACTCTAATATTCTTCTTCCTTACATTATCCTAATATCATCCCTAAACTCTGAACAATGATTTATTTGTAAGTAGTAGATCTGAATGTCATATTTCCTTTTGATATATGGGCTTATAACAAGATCTTTAAATTCAGGATAAAAATATAAGGTACTCTTGAAAACCATAAGTATTATAGGAAGGTAAGCTTCATTCACATAAATATATGAGTATGATTTAATCTCCAACTTTTGTTATATAAGGTCTATTCTCATGTTAAGATCTAACATTAGCACATAGAGTCTGCTCATATAATACTACTACTGGGGATATAAAGGCCAGTTGGTCACATGAAGCCTTTGCTGCAGCATCAGGAAGTCACCCATATAAACCAATAGTCAAGGGAGAAACTGGCAGAGAAGGAAGTGATGCCAATAAAATGTGAAAACCTTAACAGAAAACAGTGGTGGCTTACTAGCTCTGTGACCTCAGGAAAGTTACTTAACTTTTTAGAATTTCAGTAATAAAACAGATTTATTATAACCCCACTTCTTGGAAGGTTGTGTTGAGGATTAAAGAAAATTATAGGATGTAACATAGGTAAAGGTTTCAGAAAAGGGTGGTCATTTCCTTTCTATTACTCTATGCTGAAAGAGATTTGTGAAACTACAAGTATACAATCACCAAAATTCTTTTTTGTTTCCCCAGAATGTTTCCCACGATGTGACATCAGAGCAGTTATAACCATAGGATTAAGACAACTGGTGCCAGTGCAGTGAAACCCTAGTCTAGTGAACACACACTAGGTTTCAAGCAAAGCCTTTACTGTTAAATCTATACTTTTGCTTTGACAGAAGTGACATTCGGAACAAATCCTGGCTATCTGTCAGCTTTTATTTGGATGGGAAAATATTCAATTATGTAATAGTCCACTGTGCTTTCTTTAGTGTACTTCTTAACACACGGTATTCACTGATAGGCAAGTATTTATTAATTCACTGGTTAATTCCATATTTAACAAAACTGATGTTAATACTTAAAAAGGAAAAGAAAAACAATGCATTTGTTTTGAGCTTTTGGGTGTATCAACTTACTTTCCATTGAGTTCAATAGAAGATGTATAATTTAACCTTAAAGTAGTTTAGTAAAACTGACCCTTTATAAGCATTATGGAATAAAATACAGTAATACAACCTTTGCGGAATTTACTGTCAAGTTTAGCATCGACTCATTTTGAATAAAACTGTTTCATTCAAATCTAGAAACAGCATTAAAATAGAATTGGCTGGGTAAAGTATCTTAATTCTCCATTCTGTCTTCCCCTATGAATACAGCATCATCTAGATATTCATTTTGAATAGTATTCTTGTACTCTTATGTGACTGTAGCACTTCCAATATTTGACCATTTTTTATTTGTTTTTTAAAAAAAGCAACTTCATATGGTTCACCCAAATCTTTTGATATTCCCTTGAGTCAGAATAACTATGAAACTGGTTTTTTGCTCAATTTCGGATGGCCACCATTCGTATGGCCCTTGAATTGTATTGTGCCCAAGGGTAGGCAACTTGTTTGGTGAAGACTGGTCCTAAGGGTGTAAGCAAGTAAGTATGGACTGTAAAGTAGGCATCGCAGGCAGAAGAGACACCATCTCATAGCTTGTAGGAGGACATTATTTCATAATCCAGAACTCCCCTCCTTCATTACCTACATACATTATATCACCGACACATACTGTCCATACATAAAATTAGTTCTTCCTTCAAAAAAAGAATTACCAGGATCAATACTTTACCAAAAAAACCAGTTATTACAGATGTATGCATGTTAATGTTAATAAGAGCATAGCCTACTGATTAAAAGAGCAAGCAAGGCTTATAACAGTTTCTAGTTTCTCAAAGGTATTTTTATTAAAAATTCTAGTATCTTCCTTACTAAATTGTACAATATTTGTTAAGTTGTATTTATTGTATTTATGGATTCCCTCTCTACAGGAGAAAAATGTGAGTACTGTACTTCAGGTCCAGAAGGTCTATTTTTAAACCTGTTGGAATCTCTCTACAAATAGCTTTCTGCAAATAGCTGAAAGAGGACACAGATTAATTCCTTGATCCAATATCAAGTGAGCTGTAAAATTATTTGTAAGTTAGTTCACTGGGTGGTTTTATTAGTAATAAAAATATTTTAAAAGAAACACCCAAGTTTCAAACCTGTGTCTGCTGAAATGACTTCAGCCGCTTCTTAAACCGTGACGGGAGAACAAAATCACAGCCCCTTGCCAGGAAAGCTAACTCTCCCCTTAAATCCGGGTCCCTTCGTAGAGATGTTTCCTTGATCATCATCTTTGAAAAGTGGATGTTTATTTAGCACTGTCCAGCACACTTCTGAAGATGGTCAGATTTAATAAGTTGTCAGTCTTGTCAGGTAGGAAGTTATTTTCTTCTTATCTCCCAAAGAAATTAAGTTCAAGCATTGTGCTCTCCCAGCCTCCAGGGACCATAATCCATACTTGTACTGACATGCAGCCGGTTCCCAAATACAGCTAGTGGCTCCCAATGCCTGCTCATAATTCTCAAGTTAGAAACACGACCTGCAATGGGCCTGTTGCTCCTTGTAGGTAACTTTGTCAAATTGACCTGCACATGTTGAGAATCCTGAGCCTTCTGGGAAAGGAAGCACCCACTACTCTAGCACCAAAGTTAGAAGCATTACAGCTGGACCTAAAAATAGTAACTTCTCAGATAATGCTAACTTCTTCAACTCAGAGTATGTGAGGTGTCAATCCACATAAAACAGTTTCTTCTCAAAGTAGAAGAAAAAAAACACATATGGCATTTTTGATTTTTCTATTTAATATTTTATGAAAAAGAACAAGCTGAACTTCAAATTTGAAACCGTCATTTGAAGAATAGTCTATTTCTTATTTCTCTAAGGGAAGCAAATATCCAAAACCCTCTAGATATATTCAGTCAAAATACGGAGAAAAACAAACTTTTGTCTTCAAATGGTAACACACAAAAGATTTGTTGGTCTCAGGTTTCAAAACCAAGTCCTCTTTCAGTTTGTTTGTTTACTTGCAAAGATTATCTTAGTCACCAAGTATACTTTTTTGAAGTGATTCTGGATCTGGACACATTTGAAAATTTATTGTCAAAGAGTTGATTAAGAAAGTGGGACAACTGAATGCCATAAGGAAGCAGTTTTAGATAGATATAAGTGAGTGAAATCTGGCTACAATAAAAGTAAAGAAGATGACCAAATAGTAATGACATAATAAATTTTGAATTTGTGAGATTTTTTTCTTTGAGAAGCCTTAAAGAAATCAATGCAGATTTAAAAAATATTCTGTTATCATACACTGAACATCAGCCTCATGTGGTTATTTACAAGTGAATCTTTAAGTATTCTCTTATTAATATTCAGACTTCAATATTTATTTTCAGTGAATCACATTATTCCATCAAGATGTATTTGCTACTTCTAGAAAATATAAACCAAATATCACTACCAGTAAACCCCCAAACCAAAAACAGCTTACAACTCTTTTCTACTGAAACTCTGTGAATATAGTAGAAATAGAATTCCTTGGTTTTCCATTGGTATCTACAATGTAAGATATATTTTTTTCTTGACTTCCACTCAAGACATTCTGACAACATTTTATAATGTGTACACTGGACGTATTATGTCCAAACCTGTGGTTTTCAAATTTCTTTTTTCTTCTTAGGCTGTGGAATTCTTCACTCATGCAAAATTTTACCTGAAAGCTTTCAATATATACTATGGCTGAAAGAGGTTACATTTGGAATCACTGGTCTAATGCTTCAATCCGGGCCCTTCCTTCCCCCCCGCCCCGTTTCCACTCATGGGCTTACACGTTAACTCTTAGAGCTAGGTAGCTCTCCCATATTTTTTTCCTTACACTCTTGCCTAGAATACCCCTTTTCTCTATTACTATCTCCAAATTAAAACATCAAAAAAGTTTGTTATTAATGTCATGGGGTCTTTAGATTATTATTTAATTCTTTTTCAATTAAACCACCTCTTAAATTGTACTTGCCTCTCTTCTTCCCAACACCAACCTGTGGCTTCAGGGGAATGGCTTTTCATCCTTTCCTAACAATGCTCCTTCTCCTCAAATTATACACCCTCTACGCATCCATCAGAATTCAACTCAAATTTTACCTTTTAAATACCCTGGCTATTTAAGTCCTTTTACATTCTCTAATGAAATAGTATAGAATCTCTCTTAAATGACCTCTTAATTTATTCCCTGGATTAGCCAACATTCTGTTTCTCCTGTGAAAGGAGCAACCAATGCCCAGGGACACACTGATTCATGGCTAATAGTTTAGTTTCTGTTATGCTGTCATATTTCTTATCTCAGTAAGTTCTATTTTTACTAAGAGCTGGTCCCCATTTATTTATGCTGATTGTACTTTTTACAGTAATTATTCAGTTCAAGTACATATTACACAAACTAATGAAATATGAGCATGGAAGTGAAATGTTTTATAAAGATTCAGGAAAGACAAACTATTACTAAAATTTTTTTGCTGTAAAATTAGGTACGGGTGAGATAAAGAAAAATCATTAATATCTAGAAGGTGTCTACAATTGAACTGTTTCACTACTGACTTAAGCTCCTTCTCTAAAGAAACTGAAACTGGAAAACAGTCAACACATATTGCAGGTGATTTATTAAAGAAAGATGTCATAGAACTCCAATTCCCAATTATGACACTCACTCTCAAGAAAACGCTTTGGCCCTATACAAAAAGATCTGAATAAATTAATATTTTGAGTTAAAATAAAATTTTGAAGATACATATTTGACAGTGCCTACACAGATTTTATGATTCCCTACTAAGTAACTATTAATCCCAATCATGTGCAGGTAAAAAGGGACTCTACTGCAGTATTTTACAATCTGATAATAATTTTTCAAACTGTCTAAACTCTTGAGGGTAAGGCCAATTTTACAGTCATTAATTTACTCAACAAGTGTTTTTCTGGCCACTTACTATGCGCAGATCGTTTGCTGGGTGCTGAGGATAGGGAGATAACAAAAAAGAGGCCTCTTTTCCTCATTGCATCTAGTACAATGTTGGTTTGGAGCAAAAGAGAACAATACTTTCATTTACTTCCCAAAAGTTTCTGAAGTTTCAAAGTCAGAACAGTGGTTAACAGCCAACTCTGCTACACCCTTATATTTAATCAACAAAACATTTCTCCATGTCTTTTGATGAAGTTTTTATTCATCCAACTACTTTCCAAAACATTCAGAAGGAGAAAAGACCAGGCTCGCTAAAGAGCCGTAGGAAAGAATTGGGTCTGTGGCAACGAGTTACTGATAGAGAAAGACCATCATGAGGTTGGTTTATTTGCTTTTTACCCATTTTCTTGTGTTTGCATAGAAGAATACATACTTGATTCTAGAAAGGATCTGAGAATGTGAGCTGGTTTCAAGAAGTATATGATAACTGGAATAGAGCAGCAAAGAGCATGGTTTTTAGGGTGACCTCCTCTTAACTGAGAAAAGATCAAATACACGGATTTTCACTAGAGGTGCAAACATTGCCTATGATCTACTCTCTGTTCTCTTACTTTGATCACAGAGAAAGTACAGTTCATGGGCCTGGGTGCTGGAAGAGAAAATCTACTCATGGTATTCCCTGTATGGACTACCCAGAATGAGGAAGAATAGAAAACTATAAACACAGAGTTTATAAATTCAGTTTGAGAATGTGGAAAGTTAGGAGCTGTGGATAGTTAAGGCAGGAAGAGTCAAGTAAGAGTCTTTCCAATGTACGTCTGGAATAAACCATGAGATCTTTTTTCTTGCTCTCTGCAGCATACAAATTCCATCCAAACAAGATAGCTAACCAATGTACACATAGCTATCTGCATCTCTTCTTGGCCAGCAGAACATTCATGAACATACCATCCAAAGACACAGGTTTCCTGTCTGGGTTTCCAAGGTAACTGTGTTAAGAAAGATGGACTAGAGGACGAAAAAGACCGGTGATTTCTTGTGGATGTCTGGGATTTATCACTTGTTACCTCAAGATCCAGCTGCTTGGACTGGGGTTCCTTCCCTGCCTTACCACTCCATATATGTTCCCCCAGAGCAAACATTTTTGAGCAAGAAGGATAATCTATCTCAAACAGAACCAGCTGGGGTGTGTTGCTGGGTACAGGGTTTAGAGATTCCCTGGCAGGGTTACATGGAAGAGAGGCTGGCCGCTGCTATGACCGTAAAAACTTTTGTTTTTAGGTTGCTTCGTAAGAAAAGCAAGAAAAGTTGCTCTCTTGCCATGTCTTGAAAGGACCTACAGAACTGAAGAGTGAGTCTAGCAAGAGCCTGTACCCTCAAGGAAGCTGAGACTGGGAAGGAGACAGAAGAGAATAAAACTGTATATGACACCCAACACATTCCATTTTTGTAGAATTCATTCTTTGAGGCTTAGTTTGAAACTTAGGATGGATTTTCTAGAACTTTTCAAATTTTCTCATACTCATACTACCCTACCATTCCCCATCTGAAAATGAAGACAATGGTGATATACAGTATTAATTCTCTCTCTCAAGGAAGAATCAGTGATATGGGATATTTTAAGAAAAAATGGGTTGATTACACAGGACAGAGAAATTTTCAATCATTTGCCTGAAAAAATTAAATCACTTATTTTGACATGTGCAATACTGCTAAAGAGTTAATAATGTATATGTCATGTGTTATGTCAAAATAAGTCTAGCCTTTATTTTATAAACCAGTATGTGAAGTCATTCATTAGCTTCAGCTGAATCTGGCTATGGAAACTGCGATGATAGCATCAACCAAGGCCTCATTAAGAAACTGAAAACTTGAGTGACAGAAACACAGAGCACAGCAAGTCTAGAAAGCAGATTAGTTGTGTGAGGACCTGTGTTAAGGTGAATGTTAGAATCGGATCCAGAAAGACAGCAGAGTCATTCTGAAGATACCAACAGAGTTTGCTTAGAAGATGCTACAGGGAAGGGAAAAAGGTTACTTATTAAAGAGGAAGTTCTGCTACATCAGGAGGGTACTTCTGATTTATAAAAGGAAGCTGGCTGTTTTGAAAAACTTAAAAATGCTAACTCAAAAGTCTTTCTCTGTCCACACAAAAACTTGTATGTTAATGTTCACAACAATGTTATTCAAATAGCCAACAATGTGGAAACTACTCAAATGTCTATCAGCTGATGAATGGATACACAAAATGTGGTATATTCATACAATGAAATATTATTTAACCATAAAAAGGAATAAGGTACTGACACATGCTAGATGATGAACCTTAAAAATACTATGCTGAGTGAAAGAAGCCATACATGAAAGACCGTATGTTGTATGTTTCCATTTACAAGAAATGTCCAGAATAGACAAATCCATAGAGACAGAAAGATTAGTGGTTGTCAGGGGCTAGAGTGAGGAGGGAATGGGGAGTGACTACAAATGAAGTCAGGTTTTTTTGGGGTGATGATAATGTTCTGGAATTAGGTAGTGCTGATGATTGCAGAACTTTGTGAACTATCTACTGCACTGTGCACTTTAAAATGGTGAATTCTATATTATGTGAATTATACCTCAATTTAAAAGGCCTTTCTCAACTTTGCTCTAATTGGCAGAGTAGTTAAAAAAGGTAGTAACTTAGAACCACAAACTTTAAAATATCATTGTAAATAGTGTCAAGAAAGGAAATTGATCAAGTTAATTGGTTAATTACTCTTACCCTAAGCATTGAAATCCTTCTCCTTTATGCTCTCATTTGATGCCTTCTCACTGTTTAATAGCTTATTTTGTTATTAATGGTATTTTACTCTGAAATAACTAAACACTGGAGTGGGAGAAGGAGGCTGGGTGGTGGTGGTTATCTATTCTTTGCTCCTGCCCTAATCCTCAAGACTTAACTTCTAATAAGCATTTTGTGTCTTGTTTCAATTGCCTCCAGATGATAGGCACACATTCCATGACTAGTAACAGAAAGAACCCGCACATCTAATATTTTTGCCTCTCTGTACTCTTAATATTTGGGGGTAGATGTTCTAGGAACCGGGGCAGGGGGAGATAATTAAGAGCCTAAAATTAGTAGGACTCTTGAATCTCTAGAAATGTCTAGTTCCTAGAGTTCTCTGTCCTTCTTAGTTGCTTTTCTTCTCTCTCCTTGAGGAATTCCATTAGGGAGTGCTTACTATAGAGCTTAAGAATTCATTTTTGGCCTATAAATATGTTAAAGTTAGAAGGAATAGAGAGTTTCTAGTCCACTGACAATGCCACGTTAAATGCCAATGAATGTGTGGTGGTAGTACTACAAAATACCTCGCCTCAGTGTCTTCCCTGGCTGTGTATGTGTGTGTGTAATTTCGGGTGAGGGCTGAATTCACAGATGTCAAAAGAGAAGGCTGGAGTTGATGGTCAAGGACTCCGGTTACAAGCTTTATGCTGTAAATATAACAGCTGATGGAACTGTGCCTCTTGGATGCCAAAGTGCCTTTTGGATGCCTTGTTTAAAAGATGGGAGAATTACAGCTATGGAAGTACATTTTTCTGATAATATTCCTTTCTCTTAAAAAAAAAAAAGCAGTTCCTGTGTGGTGGTCTCCAATAAGTTCTTCACAATGGTATAAAGGGCATATCAAAGTGTGGGCAAAGGGTTTGTTTGCGTTTATACAGAGGATCAAAGCCTAATTTGGCTACCCAGAAAATGAATTAATATACGATATGAAGAACTTCCAACATCAACATTCTCTGGAAGAGTCATTCCAGAAGATGATCATCAAAAAACTTCAACAAAGATCCTGGTGCTGTTGCAGTTGTAGCTGCATTCATCCCACCGGTTCCTGGACTTGCCATTGGAATGAAGAAGGAGATATCTAAGCTGGCCTGTGCATACAGTAAAACAACAAATTTGACTGGATCTATACTGTTGGAACTCAACCAAGAATTAGGAGAAGTGCAAGTTGCAGCGCTCCAAAATCTTGCAACTATAGACTATCTACTGTTAAAAGAACATATGGGATGTGAACAGTTCCCAGGAATGTGTTGTTTTAATTTGTCTGATTTTTCTCAAAATATTCAAATACAGTTAGACAATATCCATCATATCATTGACAAGTTTTCCCAAATGCCTAGGGTGCCTAACTGGTTTTCTTGGTTTCACTGGAGATGGCTGGTAATTGTAGGTCTGCTTTGGTTATGTAGCTGTATTCTTATTATGTTAATGTGTGCACGCAATTTAATTAGTAATTTAAAACCTATACACGCTTATGTTACACTACAAGAAGATATGTCAAAGAAATAATCAATCTTCCCATGTTTTCTTCCGTCTGCTACTTCTATAGCTTCTCTTCTTCCTTCATAATTACAACCCCTAAGTAGAATTCGCGCCTCATATCGAAATTACCAAGTACCATAATTCTTCCAAGTGGTAAAGATACCTCAAGACAAATGCTGGGCATAGAAGCCACATTTCAAACAATATTGCTTCTCTCTCACTTACCAACTTTACATTTCCCTGTATGGCCCTGGAAGATGACTGGTTAGCCAGAGACGGGTAATATTCCTCAAGGGAGGAACAACCTAAGACAGGCACAGTCGCAGGGGGCCCATCAGGTGAGAAATTGGGGATCAACAGAGGTGAGGCTTAGAACCTCACCCCCCCTCCCCCGTTTTGAGAGAAATCTTCTGCATCCGTGGATGTTTTGTTGCCCTTGTCTAGCTTGGATCAATACTTAGTCTATAGGCACAGACCTGATCATCTACATTTGCCCTCTTACAGCACTAAACTATGTTTTCTACCTTTATCTTGCATCAACCTACCACTTCAGCATTTTATTAAAAATAAAAATAATAATAATAAAAAAGGAGAAATGTGGGATTCACATATAAATCAAGTATAAAAATCAAACGAATATTCATAATTGATCTGATTGTTTATAGTTCATGATGCGTGATCAAAACTGCAAGTTTCTGTGATGACTGCCCTTGCACTGTTCACTATGTAAGAACTTATTCACTATGTAAGAACTTGTTCACCATGTAAGAACTTGTTCATTATGCTTCAGAAGATTGGAGACTGTTGAGAATTAGGCTTGGGGTTGATTAATGATTATACATTGAGTCCCCTATACAGAATTTTATTGTTGTTAACGACCATATGATCAATAAATATGAGAGATGCCCTCTCAAAAAAAAAAGATGGGAGAATTATAGCACGTTTATCTGCTGATGATCTAATAAAGGGGAACAACTGATGACTGTAGGAAAGAAAAGGGTCAATCACTGGTGGAGTGTCTCTGAGTCGATGAGAGAGGATGGAATTTAGAGCACAAACACAGGGTTTGGCCTTAGATGCCCAGACTAGAAGAAAGGGAGAGTGGTACTCATACAGATAGGTAAGTGGCTAAAGGTCTATGCTCTGATTGCTTCAGTTTCCACAGTAAATTAGGCAGCAAGGCCAGTAGCCTGAGGGCAAGGAAGGAAGAGGAGATGCCAGAGGACAGAGAAGAAGGCATGAAAAAGTCATTTGCATAGTGGGAAAGTGAGAGAACTAGGGAAATGTAGTAGGACTTCCAGAGGGCACTACAGGCCCACTGATGGTTGGAGGGGATAAATCTAAGGCAAGATCACTTGGTATGGTTGTGTGATCTGCCAAGGACAGATGCACAAATAAAAGCCCAGAGTAAACAGAGA
This sequence comes from Manis javanica, assembly GCF_040802235.1. Lineage (NCBI taxonomy): Eukaryota > Metazoa > Chordata > Mammalia > Pholidota > Manidae > Manis > Manis javanica. The sequence goes on along the minus strand of NC_133158.1, from coordinate 168,111,611 downwards.
ACACAATTTAACTTGAGTTGGAGGTTTTCCTGGTGAGTACCATCAAGTGAGGGCAAGGCAAGGAAGCTGAGTATATTCAGGGGAGTGACTTTAATGATCTACAGCAGTGCTTCTCAAACAAATCATGCTTCAGAATCACCTGAAGGGCTTGTTAAATCACAGCTGCTAGGCCCTTCCTACTCCCAGAGTTTTAATTCAGTAAGTTGGGGCTGGAGCCTGAGAATATGCATTTCCATCAAGCTTCCAGGTGATGCTAATGCTCTTAGCTGGGACCCATACTTTTAAAACCACTGACATAAACATAGAATCAAAGAATGAGTAGCTGAAGAAGGGCAGAGGACACACTCATGGGAGGAGAAATCAAGAACTGAGAAGCTTGGGTATTGGATGCATACTCTATTGAAAACTCACAATTACAGCACAAGTAGTATCAGAAAGTGTCACAGAGCCAGAAGCTAGTCTTTAATAGGGAAGTAACCTGGGGGTAGTAGGGGGTGGTGAGTCTGATGACATTAGTTCAAAGTTGAGGGGGTAGTTTCAGGGAGACAGGAATAAGAATAGTCTGGAAGCAGCAATGAAATGCAAGAACACTTAGTGCCCCCTCTGGATCCAGTAGAGTGGGGGTGAAAGGGGGAGAGAAAAGAGCCAACATTTCACATGGCTGTAGTATCCTCAGGGAGAGATAGGTTTTGGTTAGAACAAGGAGGTAAAGGGAATGTTTAGAAGGAGTTTGATGACATAAGACATTTTGTCAGTAAATGATCGTGAGTACAGGAGGGCATGGGGAAAGGACTATAGACCTAGGAGGATTGGGTGTGGACTTAGGCAAAGAGTGGTGAAGCTGTGAGTGTTGGACATTCCTATGAGGAAGGCCTGAGGGCTTAACTGGAGAAAGCTGAGTTCTGGGAGCAACTTTCCACTTCTGCCAAGGGTAGTGTGTAGGCTGGGAGGTCTAGACTTATCAGGAACAACTGGATATTTGGGATTCACATTTTACTTCTAGAGGAACATGCATAATTTGGAGCATATTTACCCCCCAATTTTTTGTGTGCACACAAACATACTAATAACAAAAAGGGATCACATTCATACATCTGTTTGCATTTAATTTTGCAACTTAATTTTTAATTACCTATTTTATCTTGACCTCTTTTCAACATCAGTACATACATATCTACCATGTTCTTTTGAATATAGGTGGGGACATATCTGATATAACTGATGATTAATTAAAAGGATGGATATACAAGAGGACCTGATATCAGAAGCTATTATAGGTGTAAGGGGAAATTAAGTTGAACTCATCCTACAAATTTGTATTTGCCACTGGCCAAATCATTCATCCTTTACTTTTATTAATCTACATGGTGGTTAAATGAATTAAGAGGAAATATGGTTTAATTGTGTTGCTAAATGTTTTGATTTCTATTCAAACATTCCAAGCACTGAACTCAAGAAACCATCAGCATCTATAAAGTGGAGGGAAAAAAGAAACATTTTCCCTCAATAATGGGACTGGTTAATCTTAATGAAGGCATGGACATAAGCCTAGGAAGTAAAAAGAGAAAAGTGTTAATTAGATGCTCCACAAGAAATATTTAATAAGGTTCCTAAAGTGTGTTTTGCTATAATTTTATTTAAATTTATTTTCATAATTATTCTGCACTTAAATATACATACAAAATTAGACAATATAATATCTAAACTTTGAGAAAACCAAGATGCTAGGTCATTAACCTTTGAAGGCCCTTTACTGCCCCTGGAATGGTATTTCAGACATAAATTCCTGATCAGGGTCAGAAGAATGCAGAGTTCTAGTAACAGGACAAATATCTCCTGCCTTGAAAGATTTCTCTGACCACCCTCTCCACTCTGAGTGTCCAAAAGCAAACAACAGCCAAAAAAACAGTTATACTGAAATTAAATAGCCAGAAAATTTTTTTTCCAACCTAAATCCATGAGCACGAAGATGGGGACTTAAGAATGGGAAACAGGCAATGAGATGTATAGCTATTCCTTAAAGAGAAGGGGTACATTTTCAGAATTTAAACAAACCACTAGTATGTGGAGGTACTGCAACAGGGGCTGGGGGTACAATGATGAACAAGAGAGCACTCTTTTCTTAAAATGTCTATGGTCTATAATCAAGAGATTTCCATCCTGCAATAAGATAAAATAATCTATACTCTTGTAGGGTTCTCCCCTCTTGCCAAGAAAGGTGATGAAACCTTTCCTAGACCACCACAGATTTTTAGGTGTTAAAAGCTAGAGAATTCAGAGGCCTGAGGGCTGGGTGAGATATTTGAGCCTTGTTAGGCACCACCCTCAAGTCCTAGAAGGGCACTCTGATGTCCAATCCTCTTGCATCCATCTTTGCAGGGTTAAGAGGTGACACTCAGGCAAGAGAGAAGCATTTCCATTTGAGGAGGAGGCAAAGCAGGCAAGCAGAAACCCTTTCATTTGATTATTCATTCACGTGTTTGTTTATTCACTGAACAAAGTTATTTAATGCTACCATTTGCTATAGAGGCCAACAGAGGCTAGTGGCTCAGACACAGAAACTTGAGAGTGAGTCACAAATCTCCCTGCATATTCATATTTTAATGTTTTATTGTATTAGATATACATTTGGGAGATGAAGATCACATTTTTGGAGCCTGAAGTGAAACAAGAGAAGGCAAGGTTCGATTTAGGTTGTTAGGAAAGATTGCCTCCTAAATTCTGACTTTAAAACCCCAGAAAACTTATGGGAAACAGGTCCTACCCTTTTTACCCTTTAACTTATTAGTGTGGAATCTACTGAATTGGAATTCATGTGGATAACTTGTGTCCCTGTAAATGTTACACTTGACCAGAAATGAAGAATATTCAGTCAGCCTGTCTCCAAACACCAAGTCACTGCTGAGCCTTCTCATCTTAGACAAGGTTTGAGGCCTCAGCTGGTCAGTTATTTTCTATTTGTCTTTTCCTTGTTCTTTATCTTTTATCCTATATCCTTGCTTTCACCTCATTTTGCACTTCTCTGAAAGGAGGTTGTCCACTTTATGAAGTGTTAGAGTTTGTTCATATCATCTAAATTTGCTTCAACCATTTTTAAACAGTTTTTGGTGACAAGGAATGGATCTGAAGCTGGCTGCTAATGGCTTACAGGACAGGCATCCATTGAACTCCTTGAGTTCACTGTTCATCTCATCATTACTGAGGGCTGTGGGCAAGTCATTCTCAGATGTGAGCTTTGCTCCCTTGCACACAGCTCTCTGATCCAAACAAACTTTATTTGAAAAATATATATGTATATATTGTTCCCAGAAAGGTTCTGGATCCTGGAAAGCTTTAGGGGTTTTTAAAAATTGCCAGAAAGGTTCTGGGATTCCACAGTTATATTGGGAGTCCACAGTGGGTGGCAGCCATTAGGGGACTTAAACAAAGCCTTAAGTCAAATACACAGCATAAATTGCTGGGAGACTCGGGAAAATAAATTAAGACAAGAAATTCCAACTGTTTTCACCAACAAAATAAAAATCTAAGTAGGCACAAGTTAGACTATTAAAAGCCATGAGGGCATCTACCACTATAAAGAAATCTAGTGAAAGGAATAGTAGATCTATTGCTAATGAGAATTCCAAAAGCCAAAGCCACAAAACTGATGGGCATGAGTCTGGCACTTAAAAGCTATCAGAGCATCCACCATCTAACTCTAAGACTATTGTCCTATGAAAAGTTGGTCATGGAATGGGTTAGATTGACACTAGGTCATTCACTAACCTATACAATGCAGTGAGGAACATTGTACAACTCCACAAAATTCCCCAACATAGTGGCATGTACCTCTTAGGTATTAAGAGACCCAAGGCTTAGCTAAAGAAATGGGATGTTCAAGTTTCAAAGAATTAAGTGTACCACCTTCCAGCATACCTGCTTATTTTATGTCTGAGAACTGTGGTCCTGGAAGCTGTAGCTATTTACAAAAATGGCAAAATCTTACAAAGACAACCTAGAATTACAATGCTCATTATGGAGAACATTGCAACTTGACAATCATTTGTTTAAGAAGTACACTTGAAAGCAAGGGTTTCACAATCAAATAAACAGAACGGGATACCTGTTTTAAATGATATACAGTAGAATTCAAAAGCTCAAAATAAAAAAATAGCATCATTGAAACACTCACTGCAAAAGGCTAATGAAAAATTAAAGACAAGAGGTACCTAAAACAAAAGACTATTAAGACTTAAGTGACTCCTACTACTTCCCTCTACCCTCCTTTACTCATTCTACTAATCCTCTCTGAATTGCCTTTCCATTCTGAAGAGACCGCAAGATCATAAACAAAAGTTGGCCAAGTTAGTGGCCTTATTAACTGCAACAGTTCCAAGGCCAGAAAACTAAAACATGTGGGTCTCCTTGTTGTCCCCTCATAGGAGTCCAGCATAAAATCCTGGCCCTGAAATCATCTGCAATCAGCTGGGTACTAGAAAAGAAAACTGTCCTCACAGGTTTTCTCAAATCCTTCCATGCCAACTCAAACACCCCCACATGATGGAACGCTAAGGGATTCTTCAATAAACTGCTATCTGTTATTCCCTTAAACAGCTAAGGAGGTACTAAGATTAAAGGGAAACTTTTCCAAATTCTGAAAGACACCAGGACTAGACTATGCTTTAAATCCCACTTATTGTGAAGCCTGCAGATGTGATTCTAGAAAAACTGGCAGAAGCCAGGAAAGGGTGAGAATTCTTATTAGTTACCTTTTCTGTATCTCTGTAATGCTTGATGGAGAAAGGAAGGTAAAATTGCACGTTGTCCCTTCCTTTCCAAAGACAGAATCTTAGGAGTTTGGCTTTGGGACACTGATTGGTGTTGATCTCTTCTCTACTAGGGACAGCTATTATCAGCTTATTTTGTTTCTCAGAACTTGGCTTGGCTTCCTGCCTGTCTAGGGCACTCAGGTTGTCTGTCAGTCCTTACACATGCAAGCAGCCTGTCCGGTTGGGGGCCCCAAAACATGGCTGGAGAGAAATGCGGATTGCACTCCCTTTGTGGCTAGGGTCCTACCAACTGTTGCCAGCTTTCAGGGGAACTGTCTAAACCTTTCTTTTGGTTATTTTGGGAGTGGTTCTAGATCTTGGAAAAGTAGTATCTTTTTTACCCTCTTTGGACACCTCTTGTGTCCAAGGGATTGCTCAGTACTGCCAGGAATATTTACTGTTTGTCCTGGCTGAAACCTAACAAGATATCTGAAAGCAATTTTTTTTTAAAGTATCTCAATGGTTAGAAGATGGCTAAATTAGAAGCTGATAGGTCATTTTTTAAGGCCTTCTACCCTAAATTAAATCAAACTATGTGTTCAGAAGTAAAGAAAACCATTCCAAAGATAAACAGCTTCAAATGCGGAACATAGGAATCTTTTGATTTTTATCTTAGTTGAAGATCTCCTTGATATAAAGAAGCAAACTGAAGATTATGTAGTTGACTGTGTGGGTCAGTGCCTTAATGCCATTTAGGTTACAATGCAATTCTTTGAGGAATTAAAAACAACTGTTGTACATTGAGTCTTACAAGAAAAGAAAAAGCCCACCTATCTTTTCTACTGATCCCATCCTCACCCCAAAACCCACATCTCAAAAGGCTTGTAGGTATTGTTAAAAATTATGGCCTTAGGAAACAAAAGTCCTTCTTGGAGAAAACTGCATTCTTTCTCTGTGCCTTTGAGATGTAAAGGTTCTACCTTGTCTTCTCTAGGAACCAAGGTAATTCTTAACAGAAGGGGGAAAAAAAAGGAAAGTCTATTTAGAAACTAGGTGAATGAAAAATCTTAAAAGTCTTTTCAACAAATATTAGTAACAAGTTTAAGCATCTGAGCAGGTAACCTTAACTTATCCCTTTTACCAGGAACACAATTTGGATCCAACTGTTCTTTTAATAACTAGTGAGTTTTACATTATCATACCAGTCTCATGGCTAAATTTTGTAAAATTAAAGCTGTGAGATCTCTGCTTATGTCTGTCTGTTTATGTATGCATGTTATAGCTGCATGATATTTTTCTACCTCCAGATGGTATTGCCAAGACTAATTTGTAAAGAGCTCTATTTAATTGCTTAAAAATATGAAATAAAAAATATGAAAATAGCATTTATATGAATCAAGTATACTCTCAGAAATATAGAAACTGACCCAAATATTTTTCAATTTCATGTGATGTAGGATAATTTTTAAAAAAGCTAGTTTAAGTTTGTTGGTTTAATTAAAACAGGCATGTCATCAGAGATATCAATATTATGTATAATGTGAAAATATAACTTTTTTCTATGTAGGTTTATTAAAAGTTGAATAAACTCATATTATCTCTGATAAAATATTTGTCAGCAAGAAAGATAGTAAGATGACTGGCTGTTAAAGATTCATGAAATCTTCATGAGTAATCTAAACATTTTTCAGAATAAGTAAATAGTCAAAAGATAAAAGTTTATAAAAGGACTTTTCAATAATAATTATGCTTTATGGTATACCTACTTAAAATCAGTTCCCAAAATCTTTTTGGTAACTTGAAATTTTAAAATTATACTGAGGTAAGTTAAATGATGGGTGTTCATTGATTATCTAGATCATTTACAAGTAAGATAATATACTGAAATATTAATTATTGAACATAAGTTTATCCACTTTTGGCTTCCTTTTACAGAGGAACTAAAAATATTTGAGTCTATTAGGAAACATGTTTTGTGCCACACTGAACTTATGAGGAAGAAAATACTTCTAGAAATTGTGAAATGTGTTTATAAATTTGCCAGTCCACAATTGCTTACTTCTTAGTTTTCTCTGGGAATTAAGGAGTGTAAGGGTTAAGAATTCTAATAAATATATATAAGTAAAACTACTGAATTAATAAGAATGGAAGGATATAACAGTGTATGAAAAGTGGGTAAGGAGAACAGAACATGCTTTTTGGATAAGGGAAGCCATGAAAAATATGGGGTAAGGGAAATAGGGAAGTAATTTTGTCCAAATGTAAAATGATTGTTCCAGAATAGAACAAAAAAAGGATAAAATCTGAATGAATGAATATAAAAAAGTTGTACAAACTTTGTGGAAATAAATCTCTAGAAAAGAATTTCAAGTGTGGTCAAGCTGGCTAAGATTGGAATGGATTTATTTAAGTAAAAAAAAAAAAGTTCTAATATAAAAATACACTGGTGCAAAATTAGATTTTGGTTTTCTCCCAAAGTTTTCTTAGATTATTGGTCTGCTTTTAATAAGAAAATTGTAAACAAAGGTCTATCTTTATCTTATAAGTTATATGCCTGGAGAGCAAAGATTTCTGTGTCTTCCCGGAATAATTTACTACTATGCTTCACATGTCTTTACCAGGCCTTCAATTACTTAAGAAAACTCATTCTTCTTAATATTAAAAGAGCTAAGTTTCGTTCACAACTATGTAACCTTCTGTACTTGCCTTTAAAATTTTCTACTGTTACTATTTAAATAGACAATTACATATTATTTCAAAATGATTTGTGATCCTATTTAGTCATATGTTCAGACCTTCTGACATTTTGACAACTTTCTCTATCAAATTCTACATGGTGTCTTTCTAAGCTCAAAGTGACTGAAAATCCTTGAAAAATCTCAAGGGATTTGCCTCTCATTCTGCAAAAGAGACAGTTAAACTAAGTAGATTTACTTAGTGTGTTAAATTACATGTGAAGCACTGTCAAATAAGTGATGATAAACCTTAGATTATATTTGTACAGATGTATATTGCTAATATGTGTTCTAGAAATTGTATGAAATTCCTTAAAATCTGATATGTACTGATATGTTATCAGTTATAATGCCAGCTATTATCTTAAAGTGCTGTATGTCACAGAAATAATCAAATTTCCTTTTCAATTCTATTAAAATGAACTCTTATCTGATCTTTAATGAAGGACATGGGAGACTAGGGTTTATTATTGGAACCTGTGAATAACAGCTAATAGGTTATTGTCCCATAAGCCTAAAAACAGACCAAAATGACTACAGTACCATCTGCTCGTGGTAACAAAACACAGAATTAAGATATCATTTATTATATGCATTACTAAACCAGTATAGTTTCCTGCTGTTTAAAAAAATGTTTATCTCCCATAACAAAATACGTCCTTAGTAATTCATCCACTCATAAATATGGAACTGTTTGAGACTTCAGCCACACCTTCTTTCCCCTCCTCCACAAGCTGTTCTCTTATTCTTCTTCAACTCACTTTCAGGCCCATCTGCTTGTGCTTCATATCAGTTACCTTGCCTCAGCTATTCTAGAATCTATAGCATTGTCACTGAAAGGCTTTGTGAAAAAACCATGTATTGGATGTTCATTTGCTAGCCAGTGATACAGATAACTTGTCAAAGTGAGAAAGTTTATGTGAAAAAGAACAGGGTGTAAGACATAGGATGAAAATGAACCAAAATTTTAAGTAGGAAAGTCAGAGATAGGTCATGACTGGGGAGGAAAAGGATGAAAAGCTATGTAGACTGGAACCCATGATAAGAATTCATGAGGAAGAATTTTAACTCTGGGCTTATTTATTTTTCTGTTTGTACACTGTCATGAACTATTGGTAGTTTTGATATTTATATATTTATATTTTTTCACAGCTATTGATATTTAACGATGTTTCTAAGATGTCCAATGCCTTTAACAAAATATCATACTGAACCTTATAAAAAAATCTGTTTTGCTAATCTACCATGAAATAATATTTAGACCAGGAGTCAGAAAACTTTTCCTGTATTTGGTGTATCCATGTAGTTCTTCATACTTTTGAACAAATGTATGTATCTCTAATTCATATTTTACAACTTGCTTTGCTCATTTGGCTTTATGTCAGAATTCATATGTGTTAAATATTAATGACATGTATGCATTCATGTGCTGGAAATAGTGCTCACCAAATATACTATGTGCTTCCCTATATTTCTTGGTCTTTAGGCTGGAGTCACTGGACTATGGACAGAAGGGAAGTATATCACGTGCAGGACAAGGCAGTTAAAAGCAACATCCCATTCTGCCCTTTCCTCAGTGAACTCATAAGCCACATATTCCAGAAAGGACAATGGAGTAGTTGTAGGAACATGAGAGTGGCCATTGGTCTGGGTCCCTGAGTGACGTGGAGCTGAACCTCTTGTCAAACCAAGCTGGACAAGAAATAATCCTGTTGCACTAAGACATACACACATACATACAAATGGAGAGATAGCATTGTTATCAGTAGCAGGGCAGATTCAAAGCGTTTGAAAATACTTTTCTCCTATGACTCTAGATTGAAATTTATTCTCACATGCATGAAAAAACAAATCTTATATACTATAATTTTTAACTTCTTTGAAGACCTATTACACTAATAATAGTTTCAGAGAAGTACGTACATGTTCAGGTACTATTTCCAGTATGTTAGTTTTGTTTCTCCAACTAGATTTTAAGTTCTTTAAGGATGATGTCTTCTCTTCTTTTGTACCCCACACTGCACCTTAACAGTCTACAGAGGGATGCATTAATGATTGGTCTACTGGTTGAATTGGGAGAATGAAGACCAATATTAAATGCTACTTTGTGTAAGCACGTTGCTTGTGCTTCATATCAGTTATCTTGATCCTTATTATTTCCATTATATAGATGAGGATATTAAGGCTAAGTAACTTCCCTTTCGTCACAGAGCTAAGAAGAAGATGAAGGGTGTGGGAGAACAGTTGAAACTAGCCTGGCTTTACTCTAAAGCCTTTGCTTCTCAAGTTTGTTTGGTTTTTTTTCACTGAATTGAGTTATACCATGCCTAGTGTAAGGCAGGAGCTTTGGTAGAACATAAAATGGCTAACAAAAACACTTATTGGTTATAAATTTTGCAAACATTAAAAGATTTCTTTGGAGACTTCTCAGGACTCAGGATTACTGGGTCTTACCTTGATCACCTCTGGGGTCTGCTGAATCAAAACCGCTGAAGTAGTATCTTTGCCTTTATCACCAACAGGACTTCTACAGCCTGATACATTGGCCTGGGAGGAAGTTGTCAAGGTTTCCTGTAGAATTTGCATCATTTCCTTTTCTTGTGATAGGCTCCCTCTGCCTGATTTGCATTCAACTAGTTCTTGTGCAAAGTCTTCAATGCTTTCTAGAATTCGCAGTAAGAGCGCTCGATCCTCTTCCTCTATTTTGTGTCCATTGGTTTCAATAATCCTTGTTAGACTGGAAGGTGAGACTTTTTCTGTAGGGGAAGAGACTTTAGATTTTGGCTCAAGAGCCACAGGGAGCTCACTAGTCAACTGACTACTATTTAGAGAGTTACAGCTTTTACCTTTGGCAAGTGGCTCTCTTAGAGAGGTCTCCATTTTCTGTGAGAAAGATTCCAAATCCATTAACAATTTATCAATCTCTTCCTGATTGTTAGGACTCATAACATTTCTGTGGTTTCCGTCTTCAACTTTAGGAAGTTTTGATTTAAAATCTTCCTCAGGTAGGTTAACAACTGTCTTCTCAAATATCTTGCCAGTTTCATTTTGCATTGAGGCAGGACATTTTTTAAGATGAATACCATTATCTGAAAAGTCTGCTCTACCTTCATTTGTCTTTAGCAACTCTGGACTGGGTCCATTCTCTATCCTTTGTCCTTTATCTAATGCTTTCTTTCCATCTGACTCTTCTTCAATATAAAGCGCTTCCATTAGGTCCCCAGAAGAAACATTTTCTAAAGGGTTCATGATTAATGACTGTGATTGAACCTGGACATCTTTTGGAGTTCTGGGATCGTTTATCTCTAAGTTATATAAGGAATTTGTAAAGTTGTTTGGAATGGATTTTACAGTGTCTGTTTTCATAGAACCATGCTTGTCATCTTGCAATTCCACAGTCTGAAACTGTCCAGAGTCAGGGGCTGAGAGCTGGACAACATCTTCATATTTAGGGGGCTGCTCAGTGCCAAATATTGGGGAGAAGGGAGTCAGTTGTAAACTAGGCATACTGCTGACCAGTTCTGTTAAATCAATAGCCTCATTATTCCCAGACTGCATGAATTCAAAAGGTAGCTTTTTCAGATAGGATGCTAACCTTGTCATTACATTCATATAGACAGTTTCAGAGTTAGAAATTGCATCATTGCCATTTCCTTCATTGAGGCTATTTCCTGACTTTTTCTTTATGCACTGTTTTATGATATCTGTGCATTTTTTCAAATCCTCAGAGCATTTCAGCAAGATGTCCAAGCACATCTTTATGTCTGTTCCTGAAGAAAAATGATCTATTTTATGTTTTTCCAAAATCTGAGTAACCAGATCTTCTTCAGAGAAGTTGTGAAGAAGCACTGAAGTCAGGGTTGTGTCAAGTGAGTTTCTATGGGACAAAGATTTTTCCTCAACCGAGGAACTCCGGAGTAAACCAAAGGATGGGGAGTTCCCATCATTATAATGGCCACAGAGCAAGTCAAAGTCAACGGACCTCCTGTTAAATGAGTCAGACTTAACTTTCCTTCCCTTTTTGTAAGCTGCATGGTTAGAATTTTTGAGTTTTTCAAGGGAAAATTCTTTTATTTTCCCACTGGCAAAACTGATTGCTTCTCCTGCAATGTCCTTTAAGTTACACATGTTCTGAAATGTAGATCCTTTCTTGACCCTGGGAATGCCTGTGAGGGCTTGCTGGGGATAGTCACCTTCAGCTGAGGAAAATGCATTTTCATGGGACAGAAACATAGAGTCCAGATCCACACCTTTGAACTGAGACACAGGAATGTGCAAGAGGTCTGCACAAACACTATGATGTACCACAATGCAGTCAACTCCATGTGTGAAGGTGTGACAGGTTCCAGTGCAATAATGTATAGCTTGTTCAAAACGCCGGTCTATCACCACACTGCTGTAGTGGTTCACAGTACTAACCACTAGTCTGTAAGTTGCTGCCATAATATCAAATCCACTCAGTGGTGGGGCTTAGATTTTCTAGAACTAGTTTCAAGTAAATTCTCCTAAATGATACTCATTTGATGACAATGTTCAGTGGTTTCTTGCAAATATAATGACCTTCCCCACAAAGGGAAACCATCTAAATTTGAGGTTTGGTAACTGTCAAGATACAGTAGCTATTGCACATGTTTGCTTGTGTTAGCAAGTCTTATAATTTAATAATTGTGCTTTTAGTTTTATTTAGTAATATCATGATAGTATAGGATTATTTTGATAAAAGAATATTCTTTTAGTTCTTCAGCAGTTCTATGATGCAGAAATTGTCATAAATTTACTGTCCTAAGTCTTAGTTGGTAGTATAGAAGTATTGTGATAACTGAGTCTTCCAAATGTTTAAATGATCCATTTTTTTCTGTGAATGACAGAGAAACCTATAATGAAAAGAGAAAATCATTAAAAGGAAATATGATTTCTTAATACTGAACCTTTTATTTCCTCCGCCTTTGCATCCCATATGCAGTTAATCGCCAAGCCTTATTCTATACCACATCATTGCTTGCTTATCTTTGATTCATAACTCTATTTCATCACACCCTACAGTCTTTACACCTATAGTAGTATTAGCTCAACTCTGTCTTGTTAAAACTGACTCCCAGTTGGCATTTCTTATCTCACCCTCCTTGCCACCTTACATGACACTAAGAAGCTTAGATTTAGACAGCCTTCTCATCCCTCACTGTTCAAGAATTCCCACTACTGATCTCTATGGTGTGTCATGGCAGACCTACCTCCTCTCACTTTCAAGACTTTCAACATTTGTTCCCATCCACCCATAACATTTTCTGCTACTGCTCTGCACTAACATTTTCATTCATCAACCTAGTCTTCTTAAAGACTGCCAATAAGTAGTACTTGTTCTTGATCATGCAACTTCTTCTAAATGTGGAAATATTCTCCTATTATCTTCTCTTTTCTTACTATCTAAGAGAGAAAAAAAAAAAACCCTTCACTACTGCTCTTGATCCCATCCTCTCAGACCCTTCCATGCAGATATCATTCTGTCAAGTGGATAGAATTTAATGAATCCTTCCCTTATTAAAAAAAATGGCTTTTTAAGCAGGTTGTAGTTGCTTTCCAAAAAAGACTCAATTAATAAAGATTGAGGTTTACTGTGTGCCAAGAACTTGCTAAGTGCTAGGGATATGGCACTGAATAAAAAAGTCCCTGTCCTTATAGACCTTATGGTCTAGTTGGTAAAAAACCCAAAATGTAAGTAAACATATAACTTGGATGATAATATGTGCTATGGAGAAAAATGAAGCAAGGCAAGGTTTAGAAAGGATGGGAGGTTCTGTGTTATAAAGGGTAGTCAGAGAAGACCTCACTGACGTCTGAACAGAGACCTGAAAGAAGAGTGGGAGCAGGCAGAGGGGGTATTTTGGGCTATGTCATCTCAGCACAGTAACCATAAGTGCCCTGAGGTGGGAGCATGCTTGATTTACTATAAGAATGACAAGGAGGCTCAGGTGGCTGAGCAGAGAAAGCAAGGGGGCAGTACAGAGGTTGAGGTAAGAAAGGAAAGGTGGAAGACTAAATAATGCAGGCTCTGTGGGCTATCATGATGAAGTTGGCTTTTCTCTGAGCTGGAAAACAACTAATGGCTTGCGAGCAGAGGAATGGTATGATTTGACTTCCATTTTAAACTGGCATTTTGGCTGCTATGTTCAGAGGAAACTACAGAAGAACAAGATAAGAAGCAGGGAAACAAATTACGGGGTCTTGCAATAAATCAGGAAAGAAGGCTGGGAGTCCTGGACAAGGATAGTAGCAACAGATGTTAGATGCTGTATATATTTCAAAGGTAGTGCCAACATGACTTGCTACAGGATAGAATGTACAATACTACTGCATCAAGAATGAGGCAGTAAGGCAATGACAGGATGGAGATGATGACAGAAATGAAGAAGAGTATCAGTTTCACTACACCATCAATAGCAATGGTGTTTTAACAATAAAAGTCTTTACCCACTTAATGAGAAACAGACATACATTGCTCTCATTTTTATTTCTTCAATCCAAGAAAACTTTTATTTTGCTATTTGTTATATTTCTTTGGTAAATTGTTTATATCCTTTGTTCATTTAGATATTAGAGACTTAGTAAATTCAGATACAATTAATAAAATTAATTCATGAGGAATCCTATCTCTTGCTGAACTTTATACTTGTTAGATAAATTTCCTGGGTCTTTGGATCCAACGATTACTTTGTTTTTATGCCAGTCCTACACTGTTATAATTACTATTGTCTTCTTAAGTTTTACTACCTGGCTTTGTCCTCCATATTTCTGATTATGTTTCTTCTTTATTCTTCAAATACTCTTTGAGGTCTTCCATATGAGTTTTTGAGTTGTAAATTGAAAAAAAAAAAGTCCTACTAGAATTTGATGACAATTATAATAAACTTATGAATTATTTTGAAGGAACACTGACACCCTTATAATACTCAGACTTTCTGCCCAGGAAGATATGTATCTTAACTCCAATATTCCTCTATTTCATTCTTTGTGGTTTTCTTCAGGTGGGTCACCCCCATTCTTCCTGTCCTTTAGTGTCTCAGCTTCGTTGTTATGTGGACGGATCTTGATCTCTTGCCTCATCCTCCACTTCCCTGCCTTCATATCTCAGATGATGGTTAATATAAAACTATAAAACTAGGTATCATGCAGAATGGATGAGGCTGAAGCAGGAAGCAGTTCCATAATAAAGGAAATGCCCAGTATTTCTTAAGTGAAAATGCAAAGAGACAAAAGAGGTGTCAGTTTATGCGACAAAACATTAGAACATGAGATGGAAGGAAACACCTTTTCAAAAGATGCACATTAGAAGACAGGGGAAAAAAGTACCAAACATGAAAAATTATGTGCCATTTCAGAAATTTTGAAAGATTTTGAAACAGCATTTGGGTAATGATAAAAGGGAAGAAAAACACAAAGGATACTGTCAAGGAAGTATATTAAGATAACTATATGAGGAATATTAGGGCTATATCCTAATACAGGTGATACAGGAGATAACACAGGTGATAAAACTAGTCCAGAGGCAAATACATGAATGTTGAGACACCTATTAAAACATGTATCAAGAATTGGGTCCAAGATAGCATTATAGAAAGAGCCTGAATTCACCTATTCCCACATACACAGTGAATCTACACCTATATTTAGAGAAATTCCTCCTGAGGAAGAACTGAGGGATGAGTGAACAGATTCTGTACAACAAAGAACAGAGATACCACATAGAGAACAGCAGGAGAGACAGTGACACGGTAATGATGGGAGCCATGCCCTGACAACAGTAACCTGCCATAGGTGGGATATCGCTGAGGAACCTGCATGCAGATTTGCCTGCCACAGAGCACAGAAAATAAAACAATGCAGTTTAAAGGGCAACTAGATTATAAATGAAGGAAGCCCATTCACTAACACTAGGACTCCCACCAATTGGTGGGAGAACTGCTGGATCTTCTTCTGGGATTGGAGGTGATTCTAAGTGCCATTGTTTAGGTTCACTCTTCACCATGACAGCATGGAAGAAAACAGAGTCTGGGTACAACAGACTACCTGCCAAATCAGTGAGCCCTGGGACCAAACCCATAGCAGCTCTAGATGTCCTCTGAAGGCAGCCACCTGGCCCAAGTATGGATGTGCCTGCCCAAGCCTGGTAGTTGCACCAAGGTGGCACCAGTATGGCACCCACTGGGACAATCCCAGGCCATGCCTGCTCAGTTTCCAGCTACCCTACCAGGGCACCTCCTGCACGGTACACACCAGGACACTCCAAGCCTAAGGCTGCTTGGCCTCCAGTTGTCTCCCCATGGTGCTCCCTGCACAGAGGGCCCCAGAACCCCCCAAACCATACCTGCCTGGGCTCTAGCCAGCTCATCAATACTTCCAGACAAACACTGTCTACCCAGGGGATGTTCCTGCATGAGGCCCCATTCCTTTAAGACTGGGAGAGGTAGCTGTCTCACCTAATCAGATAAACAAACACAGAAAGTCAAACCAAATGAGACAAAAGATCATACTCAAAATGAAAGAACAAGATGAAACTTCAGAAGGACTAAATGAAATGAAGTTAAACAATCTACCTGATAAAGAGCTTAAAGTAATGGTTATACAAATACACACTGGAATGAGAGAAGTGAATGAACTGAGAGAGAACTTCAACCAAGAGAAAATATAAAAAGAACTAATCAGAGTTGAAGAATGTAAAACTGAAATGAAAAATACACTAGAGGGAATCAACAGCAGATTAGAGGATGCAGAAGAACAGATTACTGATCTGGAAGGCAAGGAACTGTAAAGTACTCAAGCTGAACAGCAGAAAGTAAAAGAATTTTAAAAACTGAGGATAGGTTAAGGGACCTCAAGGACAACACCACATGTACTAATATTCACGTTTTAGTCCCAGAAGGAGAAGTGAGAGAGGAAGTTATGAAAAACTAATTTAAAGAATAGCTGAAAACTTCCCTAATGTGGGGAAGGAAACAGACATACAGGCCCAGGAAGCACAGAGAGCCCCAAACAAAATGAACCCAAGGAGGCCCAGTATAAGGCACATAATGATAAAAATGTCAAAGACTGAAGATATAAAGAGAGAATCTTAAAAGCAGCAAGAGAAAAGCACAGAGTTATATACAAGGGAAACAGCGTAAGGCTCTTGGCTGATTTTTCAGCAGAAACTTTACAAACCAGAAAGGAGTGGCATGATATGTTGAAAAGGAAAAACTGCAATCAAGAACATTCTACCTGGCAAGGTTATCATTCAGAATTGAAGAAGAGATAAAGAGTTTGCCAGACAAACAGAAGTTACGGAATTCACCACCACTGAACCAGCTTTACAGGGACTTCTTCAAGCAGGAAAGAAAACACCATAACTAAAAGTAGGAATATTCTAAGATGAGAAAATTTCACTGAGAAAGGCAAACATAAGTAAAGGTAGTAGACCAATCTACAATTAAAGGCTACTATGAAGGTTAAAAGACAAAAGAAATAAAATCCATTATATCTAAAAATTATATATAAGGGAATCATAGAATAAAAGATATAGTATGTGATATCATATACATAAAACATGGAGAAGAGGCAGTAAAAACGTAATGCTATTCGAATGCGTTTGAACTTGGGTGACTGCTGAGTATGTCATATATGAACCTCATGGTAACCACAAACCCAAGCCCTTATATGTATATATATTATATATATATATATTTTATTATATATATTATATCATACTATATTATATATATAATAAAGGCCACATGACAAATTCACAGCTAACTTCATACTTAATGGTGAAAAGCTGAAAGGTTTTCCTCTAAGGTCTGGAACAAGACAAGGACGTCTACTCTCCCCACTTTTACTCAACAAAGTACTAAAAGTAATAGCCATAGTAAAGAAAAATAAAAGGAATCTGAAAGGGTATGGAAGCATTGGAATCTGAAAGGGTACTGTCACTATTTGCAGATGACATGTACTATATATAGAAAACCATGAAGACTCTCTCTCTCTCTCTCTCTCTCTCTCTCTCTCTCTCTCTCTCTCTCTCTCGTCTTCAGGGTTTTCTATATATATATATATATATATATATATATATATATACCAAAAAAAATAAAGGAACCAAGTATAACAGTAAAGAAAGTCAACACTGACAGGCAAGAGAGCTAAAGAAGAAGAAAGGAACAGAGAAGAACTATAAAAACAACCAGAAAACAATGAACAAATGGCAGTAAGTGTATACCTATCAATAATTAGTCTAAATGTAAATGATTTAAATGCTCCTATCAAAACACATAGGTTGACTGAATAGATAAAAAAACTCTACCTGGTCCCTAAGGAAATTCATTTCAGACACAAAGACACAAAGAGACTTAAAGTAAAGGGATGCAAAAAGATATTTCATGAAAATGTAAGTGAAAAAAAAAAAAAGCTTAGGTAGCAATAATTATACCAGACAAAACAGACTTGAAAACAAAGGCTGTAAGAAGAGACAAAGAAAGGCATTATATAATGATAAAGGGATCAATCTAACAAAAAGATACAATTATAAGTATCTGTGCACACCTAAAATATAAAGGAAATACTAACATATATACAAAGTGAGAAATTGACAGTCATACTGTAATAGTAGGGGACTTTAACACCCCATTTACAAAAATGGATACATCATTCAGATAGAAAATCAATAAGGAAATGCTGGCTTTGAATGACACATTAGACCAAATGGACTCAACAGATTATCTTTAAAGCATTCCATCCCAAAACAGGAGAATACACATTCTTTTCAAGTACACATAGAACATTCTCCAGGACAGACCACGTTAGGCCACAAAACAAGTCTTAATAAATTTAAGAATAAGAATATTAAAATAATATCAAACATCTTGTTCAGTCACAATGGTATGAAACCGGAAATCAATTACAATAAAAAAACTGGAAAAAGCACCAATATGTTGAGGCTAAATAACCAATGGGTCAGTGAAGAAATCAAAGAGGAAATAAAACAATACTTGGAGAATAATGAAAATACAAACACATAGGTCAAAGCTATGGGACACAGCAAAAGCAGTTTTAAGAAGGAACTTATAACAGTGCAGGCCTACCTAAAGAAACAAGAAAAATCTCAAAGAAAGTAATCATACTTTATACCTGAAGGAGCTAGAAAAAGAAGAACAAAGTCCCAGATTAGAAGGAAATAAAAAAGATCAGAACAAAAATAAATGGAACAGAGACTAAAACAACACCACAAAAGATCAATGAATCTAAGAATTGATTCCTTGAAAAGATAAACAAAACTGATAAATCTTTAGCCAGACCCATCCAAAGAAAAAAGAGAACTTAAATAAATAAAATCAGAAATGAAAAAAGTTACAACTGACACCACAGAAATACAAAGGATTATGAATGATTATTATGGATAATCATATGCCAACACATGGGACAACCTAGAAGAAATGGATACATTCTTAGAAAGATGCAATTTTTCAACAATGAACCAGAAAGAAATAGAAAATATGGACTGGTAACTAGTAACAAAATTGAATTAATAATAAAAAAGCTCCCAAAAAACAAAATTCCATGACCAGATGGCTTCACAGATGAATTCTACAAAACATTTAAAGAAGAGATGACATTTTTCCTTCTCAAACTGTTCCAAAAAATAGAAGAGGAGATTGCTTCCAAATTCATTCTATGCATTACCCTGATGCCAAAACTAGATAAAGACACTACAAATCAAGGAAATTACATACCAATATCCCTGATGAACATAAATGCAAAAATCTTCAACAAATATTAGGAAAGCAAATTAAAAAGAAAAATATTAAAGGATAATTCCCTACAACCAAGTGGGATTTATTCCAGGGATGCAAGGATGGTTCAATCTCCCTAGATCAATATGATATACCATATTAACAAAAGGAAGGTTACAAACGATTCATCTGAATAAAGCAGAAAAAGCATTTGAAAAAATTCAGCATCTATTCATGATAAAAGCTCTCATCCAAATGCATACAAAAGAAACACCTCAACATAATAAAGGCCATATATGACAAATTCACAGCTAACTTCATACTTAATGGTGAAAAGCTGAAAGGTTTTCCTCTAAGGTCTGGAACAAGACAAGGATGTCTACTCTCCCCACTTTTACTCAATGAAGTACTAAAAGTAATAGCCATAGTAAAGAAAAAATAAAAGGAATCTGAAAGGGTATGGAAGTATTTGAATCTGAAAGGGTACTGTCACTATTTGCAGATGACATGTACTATATATAGAAAATCCTAAAGACTCCATAAAAAACTTCTTAGAACTAATAAATGAATTCAGTAAAGCTGCAGAATACAAAGTTCATCAAAATTAATATACTTTGCATTTGTGTTCACTAATGCTGAACTATCAGAGAGAAATTAAGAAAAAAATCCTATTTACAATTGCATCAAAAAGAATAAAGTACCTAGGAATAAATCTAACTAAGGAGGAAAGACTTGTACTCTGAAAAGAAGTGAAAACTGTAAGACATTGGTAAAAGACATGGAAGACAACACAAATAAATGGAAAGATATTCCATGATTATGGATAGGAAGAATTAATATTGTTATAGTGGCCACACTACCAAAGCAATTTAGAGATTCAATGCGATCCCTGTCAAAATACCAGTGGCACTTTTCACAGATAACTAATAATCCTAAAATTTGTATGGGTTCACAAAAGACCTCAAATAACCCAAGAATCTTGAGAAAAAAGAACAAAGTTGGGAGTATAATGCTCCCTGATTTCAAACTATACTTCAAAGCTACAATAATGAAAACAGTATGGGATTGGCATAAAAATAGACACATCAATCAATGGAATAGAAGAGAGAGCCCAGAGATAAACACACACTTATATTGTCAATTAATATATAACAAAGGAGATTAAGTATATACAAAGGGGAAAAGACAATCTCTTCAATAAATGGTATTGGGAAAACTGGACAGCTACATGCAAGAGAATGAAACTGAATCACTGTCATACCATACACAAAAATAAATTTGAAATGGATTAAAGATCTAACTGTAAGACCTGAACCATAAAACTGCTGGGGCAAAAAATAGGCCATAAACTCTTGAATATCAACATCACTAATTTTTTTCAGATCTGTCTCCCCAGGCAAGAGAAATAAAAGCAAAAATAAACAGGTGGGGCTACATCTACCTAAAAAGCTTCTGTACAGCAAAAGAAATCATCAACAAAACAAAAATGCAACCTGCTGAATATATTTACAAATGATATATGAGAAGGGGTTAATATCCAAAATATGTAAAGAACTCATATAGCTCAACACCAAAAAAAACACAGTCTGATTAAAAATTGAGAAGATGATCTGAATAGACATTTCAAACTGGGCAGATTATCTGAATAGACATACATGGTCATATGTATATCTTCTGGGTACTTAACCTGAGAATAACAAAAACACTAATTCAAAAAGATACACGCACTCCTATGTTTATTGCTGCATTATTTACAATAGCCATGATATGGAAGCAACCTAAGTGTCCACTGACAGACTAATAGATAAAGAAAATATGGTATATACATACAATGGAATATTACTTAGCCATAAAAAAGAACAAAATCTTGCCATTTATAATGATAAGGGTGGACCTAGAATTTATTATGCTAAGTGAAATATGGCAAATACCATAAGACTTCACTTATATGTGGAATCTAAAACAATAAACCAAATGAACATACAAAATAGAAACAGACTTATAAACATAGGTAACAGACTGGTGGTTGCTATATATAGGAGAAGGGCCTGGAGGGAATGGGTGAAAAAGGTAAAGGAGATAAAGAGGTGCAAACATTCAATTAAATATAAATAAGTCATCTGGATGAAAAGTACAGTATAGGGAACAGTCTATGATATTGTAGTAACTTTGTATGGTAACTATACTTACTGTGGTAAGCATTTTATAATGTATATAATTGCTGAATCACTATGTTGTACACCAGAAATTAGTATTTTATATCAACTATACTTCAATAAAAATATAAATAAATAAATATAAGAATTCAGAGGGTAAAAAAAACAAACATCATGGCAAATAAATTTCTAAATTGACATAAAGACTTTTATTTTCTGAAATTTGAGAAATTAAAAAGTAGTAGTTCTCTAGACAAATATAACCAAAACTGGCTGGCAACATAACATGACAGAAAATACAAGAAAGTATTCATGTGATACTGGAATTTGAAATAGTCACTGGCCAAAGTCAGACATGCTTTTAGACCAGTACTATCCAATAAAACTTTGTGTGTGACAGAAACATTCTGTATCTGTACTATCTGATAAGGCTGCCATTAGCCACATGGGACTAATGAGCACTTTAGATATGTCTGATGTACTGAAGAAATGAATTTTAATTTATTTAATTAAAAATGATTTTAATTTTTAAACTATTTTAGATTGATACTGAAGTTACAAAAAAAGTATACAATTCCCATTTACCTTTCTCCCAGTTTCCTCCAATGATACATCATATAGAATCACAGTACAATGACCAAAACCAGGAAACTGATATTGTAAGAATTAACTAAATTATAGACCTTATTCTAATTTCGCCAGTTTCACATACACTCCTTCCTTTCTTTCTACAGTAATTACAACCACAATCAGAATACAGAACTGTCCCATTATTCCTACCTCTTTCAAAAAGACTTCTCCTACTACCCCTTTATAGTCTTGCAGTTGCCCCAATCCTAACCCTTGACAATCAGTGACATATTCTTTCATTTTAAGAATTTTTTAATATATGAAATGAAAGAGTGTGAAATCTTTCTAGAGTGGCTTCTCTCACAATGATTTTAAGAGTCATTTAATGCATGCATTAGTACTTCATTTTTATTGCTGAGTAGTATACTACTTATGGATATAACACAGTTGATTTATTCAGCTGTTAAAGGATATTTACATTGCTCCCAGTTTTTGGCTATTACAAATAAAGCTACTGTGAGTATTATAGTGCAGGTTTTCACACAACACAGTTTTCATTTTTCTAGGGTAAGTTCCCACAAGTCTGTTTGGTGGGTTATATGCTAAATATACCTTTATAAATTTTATAAATGTGTAATTTCCTAACAAGTTGTACAACACAGTGCACTTATTTTTTATTTTTTGTTAAGATATTATCGATATACACTCTTATAAAGGTGTCACATGAAAAAACAATGTGGTTACATTCACCCATGTTGTGTCCCCCCATACCCCATTGCAGTCACTGCCCAACAGTATAGTAACATGCCACAGAGTCACTATTTGCCCTCTCTGTGCTACACTGTCTTCTCCATGATCACCCCCACAGCATGTGTGCCAATCATAATACCCCTCAATTCCCTTCTCCCTCTCTCCCCACTCGCACACACCCAACCCTCCCCCTTGGCAACTGCTAGTCCCTTCTTGGAGTCTGTGAGTCTGTTGCTGTTTTGTTCCTTCAGTTTTGCTTCGTTTTTCTACTTCACAAATAAGGGAAATCATTTGGTACTTGTCTTTCTCCACCTGGCTTATTTCACTGAGCATAATATCCTCCAGTTCCATCTATGTTGTTGCAAATAGTAGGATTTGTTTTCTTCTTATGGCTGAATAGTATTCCATCGTGTATATGTACCACTTCTTCTTTATCCATTCATCTACAGATGGACACTTAGGTTGCTTCCATTTCTTGGCTATTGTAAATAGTGCTGTGATAAACATAGGGGTGCATATGTCTTTTTCAAACTGGGCTCCTGCATTCTTAGGGTAAATTCCTAGGAGTGGAATTCCTGGGTCAAATGGTATTTCTATTTTAGCATTTTGAGGAACCTCCATACTGCTTTCCACAATGGTTGAACTAATTTACATTTCCACCAGCAGTGTAGGAGGGTTCCCCTTTGTCCACATCCTCGCCAGCATTTGTTGTCCCTAGTCTTTTTGATGTTGGTCATCCTTACTGGTGTGAGATTATATCTCATTGTGGTTTTAATTTGCATTTCCCTGATAAGTAATGATGTGGAGCATCTTTTCATGTGCCTTTTGGCCATCTGAATTTCTTCTTTGGAAATGTGTCTGTTCATACCCTCTGCCCATTTTTAAATCATGTTATTTGTTTTTTGGGTGTTGAGGCTTGTGAGTTCTTTATATATTTGGGATGTTTACCCCTTGTCAGATATATCGTTTACAAATTTATTCTCTCATACTGTATGATGCCTTTTTGTTCTGCTGATGGTGTCCTTCTGGGTCTTGCTTTTTTATCCATTCTGTAACCCTATGTCTTTTGATTGGTGCATCCAGTCCATTTACATTTTGTGTGATTATTGATAGGTATGTAATTATTACCATTGCAGGCTATGGATTCATGGTTACCAAAGGTTCAAGGGCAGCTTCTTAACTATCTAGCAGTCTAACTTAACTCACTTATTACACTATTATAAACACAATCTGAAGATTCTTTTTCTTTTCCCTCCCTTCTTTTTCTTTGTCCTCCACTGTTTATGTTAGGTGCCATATTTTGTACTCTTTGTGCATCCTTTGACTGACTTTGTGGGTAGCTGATTTAATTTTGCATTTGGTTAGTATTTAATTGGTCTACTTTCTTTACTGTGGTTTTATTTCCTCAGGTGACAGCTATTTAGCCTTAGGGACACTTTCATTTATAGCAGTCTCTCCAAAATACATTGTAGAGACAGTTTGTGGGAGGTAAATTCTCTCAGCTTTTGCTTATCTGGATACTGTTTAATCCTTCCTTCAAATTTAAATGATAATCTTGCCAGGGGGGAGTGTTCTTGGTTCGAGGCCCTTCAGTTTCACTGCACTGAACATATCATGGCACTCCCTTCTGGCCTGCAGAGTTTCTTCTGAGATGTCTGATGATAGCCTGATGGGTTTTCCTTTCTGGTGATCTTTTTTTTCTCTCTTTGGCTGCTTTTAGTACTCTCTCCTTGTCCTTGATATTTGTCATTTTAATTATTATATGTCTTGGTGTTGTCTTCCTTGGGTCCCTTGTATTGGGAGATCTGTGCACTTCCATGGCCTGAGAGACTATCTCCTTCCCCATACTGGGAAAGTTTTCAGCAATTATCTCCTCAAAGACACTTTCTATCTCTTTTTCCCTCTCTTTTTCTTCTGGTACCCCTATAATTCAAATGTTGTTCTGCTTGGATTGGTCACATAGTTCTCTTAATATTTTTTCATTCCTAGAGATACTTTTTAATCTCTCTGCCTCAGCTTCTTCATATTCCTGTTCTCTGATTTCTATTCCATTTATGGTCTCCTCTACCTCATCTAATCTGCTTTTAAATCCCTCCAGTGTTTGTTTCATTTCAGTTATTGTATTTTTTAAGGTGTCTATCTCCCTCCTGAATTTGTCCCTTAGCTCTTGAATATTTTTCTATAGCTCCATTATCATGCTTAATGACTTTTATTTTGAATTCTTTTTCAGGGAGATTGGTAATTTCAGTCTCACAGAGCCCTCTTACTGATGTTTGAGGGACTTTGGATTGAACAACGTTATGTGCCTTTTCATAGTCCTGGAGCAATAGGAGCAGTTGCAGGTGAGCAGCATGGGTGTCTGCTGGGATGACAAAGTCCTTTCCTGTTTCCTGGTCACAGTGCCTGTCTCTGCTGTCTGGGCCGATTAGCTGTATGCAGGGAGCAGCCTCTGGCTTAATCCCATAAATTGTCATGGGTGGGCTGGCCCTGAGCATGACCTAGGGTGATGGCAGGGGTTGCAAGTGAGGTGCATGGGTGTCTGCTGGGAGGACAAACTCCCCTCCTGCTTCCTAGTCACAGTGCCTGTCTGCACTGACAGGGCCAGGTAGCCGCACACAGGGAGTGGCCCCTGGGTCAATCCCCTAAGCTGCCGTGTGCTGGCTGCCCTCCTGCTGGCTTGGAGTGATTTGGTGGGGGGGTCACAGGCGAGTGGTGCAGGTGTCTGCTGGGAAGGCAAAGCCCTTTTGTGCTTCCCAGTCACAGTCAGTGCCTGCCTCCGCTGGCAGGGCCAGTTAGCCACGTGCAAGGAGGAGCCTTTGCATTAAGCTCTGTAGTTGCTGTAGGTAGGGCTGCCCTCCAGCTGGTCTGCAGCAATGGCAGGGACAGAGGGTTTGCATGCAGATGCCAGCAGCGAGGAAGAAGCAGCAGGCTGCTTATCGTGGTGAGGGACCTCAAGGCTGTGTTGCCAACCAGGGGGATGGAGTACCTTAAGATCCTGAAAGTTCCCAACCTACTGAGCTGTGTATGCTGGGATGATTTTGTCCACCTGTTCCTTCTCCTGAATCCTTGCCCCTTTAGCTGCCCTCTCACTGTTGTGAAGTCTTTCAAAGTGCCCACTTTTCTTTTGTCCCAGGGCAGCTGGTTGTGAAAACCTGTTTGCAGTCTTAGTCTCTGAGTTCGGTTCTCAGACCCTCTAATCTCCAGAGCACCATGCAATGTGGGTCTGTGCTCCTGGGGTAGATTTCTAGGGCTGGGTATTTAGGAGTCCTGGGCTTCCACTCCCTTCCTGCTGTGATTCTCTTCCTTCCGCCAGTGAGCTGGGATCGGGAGAGTGCTCAGATCCTGCTGGGTCGTGGCTTTTTTACTTTACCCTTTTCCATTAGATGTTCACTTCTCCCAGATGTAGACTGGCTGGTGCACTTTTACTTCTGGTCACTCTTTTAGGAATAGTTGTATTTGCTGTATTTTCAAAATACATGTGGTTTGGGAGAAGATTTCTGCCTCACTTCTCATGCTGCCATCTTTTTTCCTCCTTGTGCTGGATCCCAATGACAGACATTTTGCTTTTGTTTTTTGGGAGGTGGCTATAGAAAAGATAGTTTTATTTTGAATCTGTTGTTTGAAGAAGTACCCATGGAATACCTAAGTGGTGATAACTGGAGGAAATGTGAATATAAAACTTGGAGGTCAATAGAAAGATCTGGGTTGAGGATACAGTCCTAAGGGGTTACTCAGGATTAGTGTATAAAGTGAGAAAAGCTCTGGCGTGAGGACAGAGCTGGGAATCACTGACATTTCTGGGTTAAACAGGAACAGAATTCTTAGAGGGAGCCTAGAAGGAAGAGCCAATAAGGTAATGTGGAATCCAGGAAAAAGTTTCACAGAGGTTGAAAGAGAGACTCAAAATGGAGGTTACTAGTGTTCAATGCTGCTGAGAAGTCAAGAAAAAAAAAAACTTACCATTGGATTTGCCAATTTGAAGGTCACTGGTATCCTTAGCAACTGCGATTTCAAAAAAACCCAAAAGTCTGTGTGCACCAGAGTAATATACAATCAAAAGCATTTGTTGACATAAGTCTAAAAGAACATTTTCAATAAGTAAAAAAATTTTAAGTGATAAAGCATTAAATCGGTTTGAGTTTCTTCTTTCTTAAAGGTACATGAAATGAGTGTTTTGCAATCTTCTATTTGATGATATATTGTACAATTTTCAACCAGTCTAAAAATCTGTTATATCAGGAGTAGAGAGCAGAGTGTAGGAACTTCTTAGGAAATTATAATTATTCTGAATAAGTTTACACTTATTCCACCTTGGGCCTTGTTGAATGCTGCCTGTCCAATCCCCAAGCCTTTTGTCTCTCCTGGTTCTTTCATTTCTGCAAAGGGCCACAGCCTGTTCTCCCAATTTCTACTTAAGTGATTCATGTGCAAATTCAGCATCATTCAACACTTATTAACACTTCCACTGGTGGCACCTGAATATTCCTCCATACTAAACTGCTATATGGCTATTTCTGAGGAAGTGGATTTTTTTTGTGGAACAAGTGTTCAGATGCAGCAGACAAGAAAAGTTAGGAGGGAGAGAACTGGATTTTATAAGCTAAGAGCCTTACCAGGTAAAAAATAAAATAAACTGGACCTAATAAGCAAAAAGGAATTCTACAAAGGCAAAGAGATATAAAAAGGCCCTGTGTATTTGGAGAATTATAAGGAGTTGGATATTGCTTAAGTTAAAAATGTGCAGTATGGATTTTATAGTTTTCAGGCCTCCAGCAAACAGCAAGAACAAAATAGGAATGTAAAGTCCATGTTCAAAGAATGTAGGAGACCCCTGTAATCCCAGTCACCATATATGAAGACAGAAAACAGAAGCAAGAATGGCAAAGGACATAGCACAGCATGGGAGGAAGGGATACTAGTGGCAAGCAAACCAATTCACCCTGTACAACCCACAAAAAGCCCAGGTTTGGAGGTACTAGGTATCATGGGAAGCAGGGTAGAATATTGAACATAGGGGGATTGTTTGAAAGTTTATAAAGGAATAGTTACAGACATTTCAGTTCTACTCCACCAACTCAGAAAATCATCCCTCCTTCACCCTGCTGAAGGCGGGAAGCAGAGGGTGTAGTAAAGGACTAAAAATTGAGTAAAAGTCTACATTCTGAATGAAAAGGGCACCAGACCCTTTCCCCTGCCCAGGTCACCAGAAATCAGACTTAACTTCTAGCTCCCAGCCCCCACTGTTGATAAAGAATACTTTTCTGGAGATTAGAAATCCCATCTAACCACATGATAGCCTTACAGCAAAGCCCACTAACTGGTAAGTTTCCTCTTAGCTTTTTAAAGCCTCACTTTAAAACAACTTTACCAATGTATAATTTGTGTACATATTACATATTAAGTGTGTACAGTTCAATGAGATTTAACGTGAACCATGTAATCACTACCCTAAAAAAGAATGTTTTCATCATCCTAAAACTTTCCTTGGGCCCTTTCCCAATCAAGTCCCTTAACCCTCCATATCTGACAATCACTGATTAGATTTCTATTACTATAGATTAATTTTGCCAGTCCAAGACCTTCATATAATAGTAGTCATACCATATTGTACACTTTGGGTTGTCTCACTTTACACAATGGTTTTGAGATTCATCCACTTTACTGCATGTATGTATCAGTTGTACATATATATTTTTACTACTGGTGATATTCCACTGTATTGATACACCAAAATTTGTCTTATTTATTCACCAACTGATAGACATTTGAATAGTATCTAGTTTGGGCTATTATGAATTAAAGCTGCTATGAACATTCAAGTAAAAGTATTTTTGTGGATATGTGTTCATTTCTTTCTATTAATAACAAAGGAATTACTGAGTCATGATAAGTGTACATTAAAAATTTTTTAAACCTATAAAACTGTTTTCCAAAGTGGTTCTACCATTTTACATTCTTAGCACACTTGGGAGCTATAGTGGCTCTATATCGATTTGGATACTTGTCAGTTCCTTTAGTTTTAGTCATTTTAGTGGGTAAGAAATAGTATCCCAATGTGACTTTAATTTGCATTTCCTTGATAACTAATGATGAGTTTTTTTCATATGCTTATTAGCAATTCACATATGTGTAAGGTTGGAGGCACTGGAGAGAGGGGTGAGCACGTTGGACACTGATGACGTGCCAAAGTCCCTGGCTGCTGCCCCCTCCCAACCTGAAAAAGGTGCCTTAGACTAGCCAATCCTCGCAACGCTGTAAACCTATGCTCTCCCTCCCCCTACCTTCTTTAAAAGCTCACTGCCTGCCCTGCTGGGTGTGACTTCCCCAGCCTGTGATAACCAGACCAGAGAACATCACCTAGGAATTGCGCTCAAATAAACTACCTAGCCCTTTCTTGCCTCTCTTCGCCTGCTTATTTCAGCTAAAATTTATCTTACAATATGTACCTTCTTTTGTGAAATGTCTATTCAAATCTTTTGGGTTGTCTTTGATTATTGAGTTTTAAAAGCTTATTTAAATACTTTAGATACAGGTATTATTTTCTCCTGGTCCATGGCTTCTCTTCCTATTTTCTTAGCAGTAGCCTTTGAAGAGAAGGTTTTAATCTTACTAATTTCTATTAATCCAATTAGTCAATTTTTCTTTCATAGTCAATATATTTTTATCCTGCCTTAAGATCTTTGTCTATGCCAAGGTCATAAAAATTTTCTCTTAAGTTTTTTTTTTTTGGTGGTTCTATTGTTTTAACTTCTTTGTTTAGGTCTATGATCTATTTTGAATTAATTTTCATATATGGAATGAGGCTGAGTTTGAAGGTCATACAGCCCCATTTGTTCAAAAGACTATCCTGTTCCCACTGAATTATGTTGGAGGTTTTGTTGAAAATAAATGACCATATACATAGGCTTATTTCTGGATTCTTTATTCTTTATATACAGCAATACCCTCTGTGTTAATTAATGTAGCTTTATAGTAAATCTTAGTGATGATTTTTTCCTTTTTCAGAATTATTTTGAGTATTCCGTGTCTTTTAAATTCCATGTCAATGTTAGAACCCACCTGCCAATTTTCACAAGGAAAACCTGCTGGGATTTTGATTGGAATTTCATTGAATCTAAATCTCCATTTGGTAACAATGCAGATAATAGTATCAAGTCTTTGATCCATGCAAACTGTGAACAGTGTATCTCTCCATTTATTTAGAAGTCCTTCAGTTTTAGCAATGTTTAATTCAGCATTAAATTTATTCCCAAGTATTTCATGTTTTTTAATGCTAATGCAAATGGTTCTGTTATTTTAATTTAATTTTCCATGTGTTTCTTGCTGGTTTAGAATTACAGTGATTTATGTATATTGACCTTGTCACCGCCACTTTGCTAAATTCACTTATTAATTATAGTATTTTTTAGGTAAATACCTTGGGATTTTTTATATAGACAATTTTGTTGTCTGAATATAGGGAAGTTTTACTTTTCCCTTTTCAATATTTATTGCCTTATAGCCTATTGCATTTAGGATCTCTAGAACAGTATTGAATAGAAGGTCATGAGGTCAGAAATCCTTGCTTTGTTCACCTTGTATTTTTAGGGAAAAGTATTCAGTCTTTCACTATTAAGTATAATGATAGCTGCAGCTTTTTTGGTAGATATCCTTTATTTATTTAGATTTGGTAGATATCCTTTATATTATTTAGATTGAGAAAGTTTCCTCTATTTCTAGTTGGTTGAGTTTTAAAAAACTCATATGGTTAATTTTTGTCAAATATTTATTCTGCTTCTATTGAAATGATTACATAATTTTTACCTTTATTTTGTTAATGTGGTGAAAGAGGGGTGAGATAACTTAAATTCATATTAGGAAGGCAAGATGTAATGTTTAAAATGAATAATGAATTTGTAATATATATGCATCTATAAATATGGAAGCAAACAATGGAAGAAATAGCTACGAGAAAATTGACAGCAGTTGTCTCTGTGGAGCAGGTCTACTTAGGAATGGAAACTGGTATTTTTTAAAACCTTTAAGCATTATCACTTTAAATATGAGAATTAATATATAATATTTGAAAACACATTTTAAAAATTAAAAATGCATTCTAGGGAGATGTGAAGATAAGGTTGGGTGGGGGCAAGGGTGTAGGGGAGATATCAGGCACAGGTTGCTTTGGGGGGCATCCAAAATGAGATATTCCCCATGCAGATGGCTATACTGAGTGGTAAAAGACAGGAGTAGAAGATAAAAGATTTGGGAGTAAGCATCAGATAAAGGTTTTAAAGCCACAAGGAGTGTGTAAGACAACATGTAATGCATAGCATGAGAAAAGGGTCAAGGACAAAACTGTGAGGAAGGATGGCATGTATAAGGTGAGGAGGAGGATGCAAGGAAGGAGATAGAGAATGAATTTTCAAAGGGCAGGAAGAGAACCAGACAAATATGACATGGAAGTCAAAGAAGGAAAGTGTCTCATTTTTCCAATATGCTGAATTCCAAAAATGTGTACCAACAAACATTGGAGTTATACTTTTATGGATGTTTCTACCTGATTTCATGAAGTTTAGGAAGTTAAAAAAACCTTAAACAACATAAATGTAATGATGGAAAATAGAGAATGGTGTTACACATATTTTTTTATGTTGCTATTTATGTGTTCTATTTCAGGAAACATCTGGAGCAAAGAGGATGAGGTAAAGAATTTCCACTGCTTATTTCAACTGATGAAAAGGTTCAAGAAGAAAATGATCAACATAAATTGTGGATCCAAGAGCAAACTGGCTGAATATCCATGTCACTTAGATGGGACATTTGAGGACTACCAAGAGGAATAATTGTAGAAAAGTGCCTAAAAATGTTTTTATTTAACAGAGTACACAAGGTGTGATGATTCAGAAGTAGTGAGTCATTCTGAAATAATAAAACTATTAGTTTGCCTGGAAAACACAGGCACTCTTTGGTGGATGACTCAGTATGGAAACTGATTCCAAGAGAACAATTTAGAGGAATATAAAAACATATACATTGAATTACTTGTAAGATAAAAAAGAAGACCTGGAACATTTGCTGTGTTCACTTCAAAAATAGTTCAGAAGATAAATTAAGAAATCTATTAGAATGGAAGATTTTTCTGAGGCTCAAAGAAATTACATACATGAAAGAACAATTAATGCTTTAGGTTTAGGGTTAATGCCTTAATGAGACTAAAAGAAAAATAAGAACATCTCAGCAGCGTGCCCAACTTGAGCATATGGGAATGAGGAAGTGCTTAAAAACTTACTTTTATTTTTACTGAAGTGGTGAAGCAGGAAGAAATGTGGCTGAGGGGAAAAGCACCAGGTGGGCAGTCAGGAGCTCCTCATTCAGCTTCTGCTTCTGCACTGACCAGCTTAGTAAGTTGGTCAAGTCACTTCCCTCAGTGGGATTTCACCTTCTCTTCTGGAGAAACAGGATGAAAGATGGAGCTCAAGTTTAGGGAATATGACAGAAGCAAAAAATTTTTTCTTAGTTTTAATTGAAAAAGCTCTATTTTACCAGAGATTATTTTCAATTATTTGATGGGTGAAGCACAATGAACTGCTTATTAATTTTTAATGCATGTAATTTGCAAAGCTACTGATTTCCCTAAGTACTGGCTCTGAAAGGAAATTGAGGAGGTTAAATCATTACCATTAAAAAAATTTTTTTAATTCTCTATTATATATTGGCTGGTAGTATTTTTAAATTACTTTAATTCATTTATTTTCCTATTCTAAGTCCTTTTCTTATTTTGCAGGACATCATGTAAACATCAAATCACATTCCATAGATAAAAATCATTTTGATAGTTTAGAAGAACATATGTACAACATAGTTTAATAAAAATTTGGGTGCGACAAAATAAGCCAGGTACTCTTCAAGATGAGGGAACTAATAATTCTATGATTTTGCCTCAAGCAGCTTACAACATGAGTGGGCAGAGAAAGAGGACACCTAACCTTGTATGTCAAGGAAAACATCCCAGAGAGGACTGCTGAGCACAGTGCTGGAGTACAGTACCAGAAGCTGGCTGCAGGAAGACAGGGCAAATGCCTTGTGGGCAAAGGGAACAAGGCAGGCAGTGACATGGGATGTGTGAGGGGCTACCAGGAGTTTGGCATTAGTCCCCCATCAAGTTTGAAGGGAGGCTTCTAGGCTGCAGATGAAGGGGTTAGGGCAGAGGCAACAAAGCATCAGAGGCCCTGAGAGGATTCAATGGGAAAAAAAGGGGACAGGTCAGATCTACACTGTAGGCCTATCACTTTTTGTAGCACTGCACAGGACAGACTTGGGGAAGCAAGACCAAAGCTAGTAGATGGGAAGAAGTCCTCTGCAGGGTCCAGAAGAGAAGTCAGCGAGGCTATAAACGAAGGCTTTTTATCCTGTGCTTTTCTAAATCTCTGTCCAAATTCTGGTCAAAGTTGACAACAGATCTTAAGTTCATTTTTGTTGAGTAAATTACAGGTTTTTTAAATAAAAGACTCTCTTCATGAATATATATTAAGTACCCAAAATGTTCAGGGTATTATAGAAACAATCAAAGCTCCCTGTAGGAACTTACGTGATAAAAGAAACAAGACAAAAAAGAATAAATCAATTCATTCAACAGGCATTTAGTGAGGCCCTCCTGGGCCCTGATGGAGGTCATATTCTAGGGACAGTGCTTTGAAGAATGTAATTTTTACACCCTCCTTTTCTTCCCTAGCCAGTTCAAATGAGCATAGAGGCTCTTCAGCACCAACCAAGTGGGCAATTCTACAAGATGAGCAGGAGGAGCCTGGAGTAAAATAACTAAGAGATTGGGTCAGGGGAAAACTTGCTTGAATGGGACAATAAGAGAACAGGGAAAAATTCCAAAGGATAGCATGGATGGCAGTAAGCCAGGTAGAGGCCTGGAAATGCCTTCAATTCAGCTTGGATTTGAGAGATCAAAGTTGTTATTTAACAACAGTTTCAGTCTTTATAAAAGTAATACTGTAGGAACATGACATGCCTGTTGCAAAACAGAGGGAGAGAAATACAAAGAAGAAAATGAAGATTACACATAGATATAGTATCAATGTGAACATTTTTGTAAATGGCCTTTTCGGCTTTAAATACACCAAGTACACATGCACATAAATAAACATGGGGATTTTTGTGAATATTTATTTTTAACAAAAGTAAGTTACCTGTAGTTTATTACCTGCTTTTTCTATTTAATAAAGGGAATATCTCATGAAAATAAAAATCTACTCATACATCTTACATACACTATGTGCATATACAAAATACACTTATTCAATTCTCCACTAAGGCACATTATTACACTGCATGACAGGTAAAGTGCAGAATGGAAGCAAGCAGCAAGTAAATGACAAAACTAACTTCAGTTGTGGCAGCATTTTGAATATTCTGAAGGTGGAAAGAGGTAAGACATGGGAGCTCACAACATTTTAGTGTTCCAGACATAAGATGAATAATGTCTGAATCTGGAATTCTTTGTGGATGAAGAATTTCCAAAAGGGAGGCAAAAAAAAAAAAAGGAAAGAAAAAGAAAAAAAGGGGGAACATTGCAACCCAACACACATTAAACATGAAGCAATTTCAAATCTTCACATCTGTAGAACAGATAGAATGTCAGAGACAGCACTCAGACAACTGAAAACAGTGGGTGGACTGCCAGGGGAAAACCAAGTGCTATTCTAGTGATCATCCACAGCCATGGAGTCCAAGAAGTGACAGAGCTCCCCAAACTGCTCTAACAGACAGTGCACTGAGAGAGTAGGTGGTCTTATGACTTAACATATCCTTGGTCTGGGCCTGTTTCCTCAAATGTTTGGGTGGACTCCATGAGGTTTTTTTGTGAGTTTTCTTTGTGCTTGTCAAAGATCCCTTGGAAGCTGCCAATACTAGGCATTTCCCACTGCAACCAGAATAGCTCTGCTTTCATCTATTTTATATATGGGCTCTCCAAAAAATATTTTATTTGAAAAAATGAAGTTCCACAGCTAAAAAATATTTAAAATCACAGGTTTAAAAAAAATAAGATTCACCCTACATATTATGTGTTAATTACAAAAGTAAAACTGAAAATTGATAACTGAGGGATCTGAAAGCTACCACCTTAACACCTTAAACTTAGCATCATTAACAGTCGGGCAACTGGGTAACGCACATCTCTGTATGATGCGGTCTGAAGACAGAGGTATCAATTATGGAGTATTTAGCTTTAACCTACTTGATGTCCAATTATAGGAAATGCAGGCAGTAGAGAAACAAACAATACCATGAGGAAACAAATCCATGATATGGATGATTTTATGATACAACCGATCTGGTCTCTTCAACATGTCACTATCATAAGGGAAAAAGTATGTGTGTGGAGGTGGAGTGGGGTCAGGGTAAGGAGGTGAGGGAACACCAACTATAAAAAAGGCTCTGAGGATTAAAGATGGTAGTGTGAGAGGCGAGACAGAGGCTTCCTCCTAAAACCGCATATAATATGAAAACATAATTAATACAACTAAACTTGAAAGAGCAACAGGAAGGAGGACTGTGCCAGACTGCATACACCTGGAGAAAAGAGCAGAACTCACGGAACAGGGTAACGTACCAAAGCTGTGGCCCAGCAGAGCCAAAGCCCTTCCCCCACCCCAGCTCACAGACGGGATGAAGAGAAACAGAGCAGGGAGGGAGTGGAGGCCTGGGAATGCTGAATACCTAACTCCAGAGACCTGCTCTGGGAGCCCAAACATTTCATGGTGCTTGCATGGTACTCTCATGATTAGGAGGTTGGAAAGCTAAGACAGGCAGAATTCCTGGAGAGACAGATTCCAGCAGCTAGGGGAAAGCAGGGATCCATATCTGGCTGCTCTGGGACAAAAGAAAGGCAGGAAGTCTGAGAGACTTCCTAACAAGGAAGCCCTCAGCAAGAGGGCTGCTAAAGAGGCAAGGATTGCACAGAGCTTACTGCTAAGGAGAAAGGACAGGTAGACAAAATTGTCTGGGTGCACTCTGCCCAGCAGTTTGGGAGCTTTCATGAACTTCAGTTGCTCCAGCTCCCTGGCTGGCTACACAGCTCCAAGGACCCCATCCAGGATATGCAGCCTACTGTGCCTTTCTCCTGGCGAGCCCCAACTGACTCCCAAACCGGCAAACTCTACTCTGGCGTTAAGCCAGCCAGAGGGAAGATCTGTCTATAGTAGCTACAAATACAAAGCATAGAAGCTTATACCTGTGTGCTCAGCCCACTGGTTCAGGCAGTGGAGACAGGCATAGCAGCTGGGAAGCAGGAAACAGCTCTTTCCTCCCCCCAGGCACCAATACCACTCCCCTGTGATCCCCCACATTACTTTAGGGGCTGAGTAGCTCCAGAGAGTAGACATTCTGGGCACTAGAGGGCACAATATACAAATATGAAATGCCAAAGGAACTTGGTCCAAAGTAAAATCATTAATACAACTCCTGAGAAAGATTTGAATGACATTGACCTCATGACTCTTCCTGAAGAAAGGGAGTTCAAAATAAAAATCATTAACATGCTCATGGAGGTACAGAAAGATATTCAAGAACTCAGGAATAAATTCCGGTTGGAGATCCAATCATTGAAGAGCACAATGGAGGGTATTAAAAGCAGATTAGATACAGTGGAGGAGATTAATGAAATAGAAAATAGACAAGAGGAAAACAAAGAAGCTGAGGCACAGAGAGAAAAAAGCATCTCTAAGAATGAAAGAATATTGAGAGAACTGTGTGACCAATTCAAACAGAACAACATTTGCATTATAGGGGTACCAGAAGAAGAAGAAGAGAGAAAAAGGGATAGAAAGTGTCTTTGAGGAGGTAATTGCTGAAAACTTCCCCCAATATGGGGAAGGAGATAGTCTCTCAGGTCATGGAAGTGCACAGATCTCCCAATACAAGGGACCCAAGGAAGACAACACCAAGACATATAATAATTAAAATGACAAAGATCAAGGACAAGGACAAGGACAGAGTACTAAAAGCAGCCAAAGAGAGGAAAAAAACATCACCTACAAAGGAAAACCCATCAGGCTATCATCGGACATCTCAGAAGAAACTCTGCAGGCCAGAAGGGAGTGCCATGATATGTTCAATGAAATGAAACTGAAGGGCCTCAAACCAAGAACACTCCTCCTGGCAAGATTATCATTTAAATTTGAAGGAGGGATTAAACAATTTCCAGATAAGCAAAAGCTGAGAGAATTTACCTCCCAAAAACCATCCTTACAGTCTATTTTGGAGGGACTTCTTTAGATGGAAGTGTTCCTAAGGTTTAATAGCTGTCACCAAAGGTAATTAAACCACAGTAAAGAAAGTAGAACAGCTAATTACTAAGCAAAAACAAAATTAAATTAACTATCCCCAAAGTAAATCAAGGAATAGACAAAGAGTACAGAATATGATACCTAATAGATAAAGAATGGAGGAGGAAGAAAAAGGAGGAGGAAAAAAAACCTTTAGATTGTGTTTGTAATAGCATATTAAGTGAGTTAAGTTAAATTCTTAAGACAGTAAGGAAGTTACCCTTGAATCTCCAGTAACCACAAATCTAAAACCTGCAATAGCAATAAGTACATGCCTGTTGATAATCACTCAAAATGTAAATAGACTGAATGCACCAATCAAAACACCCAGAGTCACTAAATGGATAAAACAACAAGATCCATTTATATACTGCCTACAAGAGGCTCACTTTAAACCCAAAGACATACACAGACTAAAAGTGAAGGGATGGAAAAATATATTTCATGCAACTAATAGGGAGAAAAAAGTAGGAGTTGCAGTACTTGTATCAGACAAAATAGACTTCAAAACAAAGAAAGTAACAAGAGACAAAGAAGGACATCATGTAATGATAAAAGGGTCAATTCAACAAGCTATAACCATTATAAATATATATGTGCCCAACACAGAAGCACCTACATATGTGAAACAAATACTCTACATATGTGAAATAAATACTTGCAGAATTAAAAGGGGAAATAGAATGTAATGGAGTGATTCTAGGAGACTTCAACACTTCACTCACTCTAAAGGACAGATCAACCAGACAGAAAATCAGTAAGGAGACACAGGCACTGAATAACACATTAGAACAGATGGACCTAACAGACATCTACAGAATTCTACACCCAAAAGCAGCAGAATACACATTCTTGTCAAGTGCACATAGAACATTTTAAAGAACAGATCATCTACTAGGCCACAAAAAGAGTGTTGGTAAATTCAAAAAGACTGAAATTGTACCAATCAGTTTCTCAGATCACAAAGGTATGAAACGAGAAATAAATTATGCAAAGAAAATGAAAAAGCCCACAAACACATGGAGGCTTCAAAACATGCTCCTAAATAACCAGTGGATCAATGAC
Source organism: Manis javanica (assembly GCF_040802235.1). Lineage (NCBI taxonomy): Eukaryota > Metazoa > Chordata > Mammalia > Pholidota > Manidae > Manis > Manis javanica. The sequence goes on along the minus strand of NC_133158.1, from coordinate 168,073,516 downwards.
CAAATAAAAACAGAGATCAAGCAATTTATGGAGAAAAATGACAAGAATAATTCAATACCGCAAAATCTGTGGGATGCAGCAAAGGCCATGCTAAGAGGAAAGTATATTGCAATACAGGCCTACCTCAGGAAAGAATCCCATATGAGCAATCTAAACTAACAATTAACTAAACTAGAAAAAGAAGAACAAATGAGACCCAAAGTCAGTAGAAGGAAGGACATAATAAAGATTAGAGCAGAAATAAATAAAATCGAGAAGAATACAATAGAAAAGAACCAATGAAATCAAGAGCTGGTTCAAGAAAATAAACAAAATAGATAACCCCCTAGCCATAATTATCAAGAAAGAAAGAGAGTCTACACACATAAACAGAATCAGAAATGAGAAAGGAAAAATCACTATGGACACCACAGAAATACAAAGAATTATTAGAGAATACTATGAAAAATTATATGCTAACAAACTGGATAACCTGGAAGAAATGGACAACTTTCTAGAAAAATACAACCTTCCAAGCCTGACCCAAAAAGAAACAGAAAATCTGAACAGACCAATTACCAGCAATGAAATTGAATTGGTAACCAAAAACCTACCTAAGAACAAAATTCCTGGACCAGGGGGCTTCACCACTGAATTTTATCAAACATTTAGTGAAGACCTAATACTGATCCTCCTTGAAGTTTTCCAAAGAATAGAAGAAGAGGGAATACTTCCAAACTCATTCTATGAGGCTAGCATCACTCTAATACCAAAACCAGGCAAAGACACCACAAAAAAAGAAAATTACAGACCAATATCCCTGATGAACAGAGATGCAAAAATACTCAACAAAATATTAGCAAACCAAATTCTAAAATACATTAAAAAAATCATCCATCACGATCAAGTAGGATTTATTCCAGGGATACAAGGATGGTACAACATTAAAAAATCTATCAACATCATCCACCACATCAACAAAAAGGATAAAAACCACATGATCATCTCCACAGATGCTGAAAAATCATTTGACAAAATTCAACATCCAGTCATGATAAAAACTGTCAACAAAATGGGTATAGAGGGCAAGTACCTCAAAATAATAAAGGCCATATAGGACAAACACACAGCCAACATTATACTTAACAGTGAGAAGCTGAAAGCTTTTCCTCTAAGATCGGGAACAAGACAAGGATGCCCACTCTTCCCACTTCTTTTCAACATAGTGCTGGAGGTCTTAGCCATGGCACTCAGACAACACAAAGAAATAAAAGGCATCCAGATTGGCAAGGAAGAAGTCAAACTGTCTCTGTTTGCAGATGACATGGTATTGTACATAAAAAACCCTAAAGAATCCACTCCAAAACTACTAGATCTAATATCTGAATTCAGCAAAGTTGCAGGATACAAAATTAATGTGCAGAAACCTGTGGCATTCCTATACACTAACAATGAACTAGCAGAAAGAGAAATCAGGAAAGCAATTCCATTCACAGTTGCATCAACAAGAATAAAATACCTAGGAATAAACCTAACCAAGGAAGTGAAAGACCTATACTCTGAACACTATAAGACACTCATGAGAGAAATTAGAGAAGATACCAATAAATGGAAACACATCCCGTGCTCATGGATAGGAAAAATTAATATTGTCAAAATGGCCATCCTGCCAAAAGCAATCTACAGATTCAAGGCAATTCCTATCAAAATACCAACAGCATTCTTCAATGAACTAGAGAAAATAGTTCTAAAATTCATATGGAACTACAAAAGACCCTGAACAGCCAAAGCAATCTTGAGAAGGAAGAATAAATAATCTCCCCAGATTAGGCTCCCCAACTTCAAGCTCTACTACAAAGCCACATCAAGACAATTTGGTACTGGCACAAGAACAGATCCATAGACCAATGGAACAGACTAGAGAGCCCTGATATAAACCCAACTATACATGGTCAATTACATGATAAAGGAGCCATGGACATATAATTGGGGAAATGACAGCCTCTTCAACAGCTGGTGCTGGAAAAACTGGACAGCTACATGCAAGAGAATAAAACTGGATTATTGTGCAACCCCATAAAGAAAAGTAAACTTGAAATGGATCGAAGACCTGAATGTAAGTCATGAAACCATAAAACTCTTCGAATAAAACACAGGCAAAAATCTCCTGAATATAAGCATGAGCAACTTCTTCCTGAACGCATCTCCTCAAGTAAGGGAAACAAAAGCAAAAATGAACTCATGGGACTACATCAAACTAGGAAGTTTCTGTATGGCAAAGGACACCATCAACAGAACAAAAAGGCATCCTACAGTATGGGAGAATATATTTGTAAATTACATAGCTGACAAGGGGTTAACATTCAAAATATATAAAGAACTTACACTCCTCAACACCCAAAAAGTAAATAACCCAGTTAACAAATGGGTGAAGGATATGAAGAGACAATTTTCCAAAGAAGAAATTCAGATGGCCAACAGGCATATGAAAAGATGCTCCACATCACTAATCATCAGGGAAATGCAAATTAAAACCACAATGAGATATCATCTCACACCAGTAAGGATGGCTACCATCCAAAAGACAAACAACAACAAATGGTGAGGTTCTGGAGAAAGGGGAACCCTCCTACACTGCTGGTGGGAATGTAAATTAGTTCAACCATTGTGGAAAGCAGTATGGAGGTTCCTCAAAATGCTCAAAATAGAAATACCATTTGACCCAGGAATTCTACTTCTAGGAATTTACCCCAAGAATGCAGCACTCCAGTTTGAAAAAGACAGATGCACCCCTATGTTTATCGCTGCACTATTTACAATAGCCAAGAGATGGAAGCAACCTAAATGTCCATCAGTAGATGAATGGATAAAGAAGATGTAGTACATATACACAATGGAATATTACTCAACCATAAGAAAAAAAACAAATCCTACCATTCGCAACAACATGGATGGAGCTAGAGGGTATTATGCTCAGTGAAATAAGCCAGGCAGAGAAAGACAAGTACCAAATGATTTCACTCATATATGGAGTATAAGAACAAAAGAAAACTGAAGGAACAAAACAGCAGCAGAAGCACAGAACCCAAGAATGGACTAATAGTTACCAAAGGGAAAGGGACTGGGGAGGATGGGTGGGAAGGGAGGGATAAGGGTGGGAAAAAAAGAAAGGGGGCATTACAATTAGCATGTATAGTGTGGGGTTCATGGGGAGGGCTGTTCAACACAGAGAAGACAAGTAGTGATTTTACAGCATCTTACTATGTTGATGGACAGTGACTGTGAACGGGGATGTGGGGGGGACTTGGTGAAGGGGGAGCCTAGTAAACATAATGTCCTTCATGTAATTGTAGATTAATCATACCAAAATAAAATTTAAAAAAAAAGCTAATTAGGCCAAGGGCCCTGAGATCATTAAAGTCGATCTGATGGGTAACTGAGTGACTGGGAAAGTCACTGAGCTGGTAATGGCTTCTGGTTAATTCTGGTTAATGATATGAAAATAACATTGATTTATAGAGCTCATAAGCCAAGGTCAATGTCAGAAAAACTTGCTAGATGTGGGATTCTGATATGAACGAATAAATTAACAAATTAAATAAATCAGTAAACATGTATATGTATGTGTGTGTACATAAAGAATACTTAAAGCTGTGTTGTGTAAAAGTCATGACCTAAACCTCTCTAAGGTTAGAAACAAGCTCTGCATTTGTTCCCACAAAAATTGCTCAGGAAGGCTGTTGTCTGTCTTTGTGTTTCACTGCTGCCATCAAACTAATTTTGCTCTATCTTCATAATTTCCATTTTTCTGAGAAAGAGCTAGTCTAATCTGGTGCTGGGCCTTAGATCAAGTCTTCCAGAAAATGATCATTTTTAAGCATAAAGGGCATAATTTTTCTTATTTAAAAGACTTCATACTATTCTAATCTGTATGTCTGGATAAACCTTTTTTAAATTAAAGGATATTATCATTTAAAAAAAAACAACCACAATGAGATATCACCTCACACCAGTAAGGATGGCCAGCATCAAAAAGACTAAGAACAATAAATGCTGGCAAGGATGCAGAGAAATGGGAACCCTCCTACACTGTTGGTGGGAATATAAGCTAGTGCAACCATTGTGGAAAGCAATATGGAGGTTCCTCAAAAAACTAAAAATAGAAATACCATTTGACCTGGGAATCCCACTCCTTGGAATTTACCCGAAGAATACAACTTCTCAGACTCAAAAAGACATATGCACCCCTATGTTTACTGCAGCACTTTTTACAATAGCCAAAATATGGAAGCAACCTAAATGTTCATCAGTAGATGAACGGATAAAGAAGAAATGGTACATATATACAATGGAATTCTATTCAGCCATAAGAAAGAAACAAATCCTACCGTTTGCAACAACATGGATGGAGCTGGAGGACATTATGCTCAGTGAAATAAGCCAGGTAGAGAAAGACAAGTGCCAAATGATTTCCCTCATTTGTGGAGTATAACAAAGCAAAACTGAAGGAACAAAACAGCAGCAGATTCACAGACTCCAAGAAGGAACTAGTGGTTACCAAAGGGGAGGACTGTGGGAGGGTGGGTGGAGAGGGAGGGAGAAGGGGATTGAGGGGTATTATGTTAGTACACATCGTATGGGGGATCATAGGGAAAACAGTGTAGCACAGAGAAGGTAAATAGAGAATCTGTGGCATCTTACTACACTGATGGACAGTGACTGCATTGGAGTATGGGTGGGGACTTGATAATATGGGTAAATGTAGTAACCACATTGTTTTTTCATGTGAAACCTTCATAAGAGTGTATATCAATAATACCTTTTAAAAAAAGGCTCTGAGGTGCAGCACGTCTTCAATGTGTTAAGAAGAGTGAGAATGCCACTGTTAACTAGACCTTGACTTGGAGTGAGAAGTGAAGCTACTGGAGAATTCTGAGCAGAGAAATGACATGATCTGACTTATTTTTTAACAAGATCATGCTTGTCGCTATGATGAGAATAGATGACAGGGGACACAAAAGAAAGCAACGAAACGAAAAGAGGGCCAAATTTGCCTAGAATAATCCAAGCTAAAGATGATGCTGGCTTGAAACAGGGGGAGGGGGGTGTAGTAATCAGATTCTGGATATAATCTGAAACATAAACCAATGGGACAGATCATGTGGGTTTTGTGGAAAAGAGGGAGGTCAAGGATGAATCTAAGGGTTGGTCTTAAAAAACTGTTGTTTCTTTGTTTTTTGGTTTTTTTTGCTGGAACAAAAACTGGGAGAACTGACATGAATTGAGACTGGAAAGACTGCAAAGAGAACAGATTTGTTGGTGCAGAGAGAAGGCAAGGATGGTCAGTAGTTCAGTTTTGGATGTTAATTTTGAGTTGCTTTTTAGATATTTAGGTAAAAATGTGCAAAAATGCTATTGGAGAATTGTGTTTGGCTTTAGGGGAGAGATTTGGGCTGATTACAGACGTAAGAGTCACATTTAAAACTTTAGAGTAGATGAGATCAAGACAAGGAATACAGAAAGTAGAGAGAAATATACAGAAATATTTATTCTATAATACGTCTTATTTGGGGCACTGAAACATGGAAAGCAGGCTGTCCAATGGAACTTTCTGTAATAATGAAATATTTATATATCTGTGTCATTCAGTAGGTAGCCATTACCCATATGTGGCTATTGAACACTGAAATTTGGGTAATGCAACTGAATAATTAAAGATTTTGTTTAAATAGCTATATGTAGTTAATGTAGTAGAGTATTGGACAATGCAGATCCAGAATTTATGGATGTGAGAGGTATCAGCAGGGAAGGAGGAATTGTGAAGCAATTCTCCATGGATTGCTCACATTTCTGCACACACTGTAAGCGAGTGTGGATAAAATGAGAGTTCCTGTGGCCAGGATTCTTACCTGGCTGTGGTTGACTAGCTCACTGCACACCTGTGGGCAATACATGGTTGTTGACTCTATAAAAAGAGCTCCTCCCAGTGCTCTGTGCACCACATGGTGGCAGGGCTGCAAGGCTGCAGAAGAGCAGAGCAGAGGCTGGAGTGGTGGCAGTGCCGAGGACAGAGGCCCAGAGAACAGCTGTGTGGGATGACTGTGCAGAGAAGCCCGGAGGACAGCTGTGAGGGACGACTGTGCAGAGAGGCCCAGAGGACGGCTGTGTGGACAGAAGGGCCCAGAGGCAGAGACCGGCTTGCTGCCTGCAGACTTGCTCTGAGTGAATGGGATTCTAGTGACTGACCTGCCACCTGGAAATAAACTTGGGTATAACCCTTTCATCCCAAGAACGTTTTGCTGTCAATTTCTTTGTCACACTGAATCTATAGCGAACTTGCCCTGGGCTGAAACCCACTGGCAAGACAGTAAGGCTCTGTCCTTATACTCAGTGATATGATATTTGATATCAGAAGTAAGTTAGGAAGGTGTTTCAAGGAGGAGAGAGAGAAATCAACTCTGCTCCTGAATGTTAAATTGGGTAAGTAGTGACAAATGACAGATACAGACATTGCAAGTAACCAATAAGAGCAATACCAATGGAATTGTGGAAGCACAATCTGTCTTGGGTGAAAGAAAAGAATGGGAAGAGAAAAAACCAGCAACAGAATTTAGATAACTTAAGATGTTTTGCTCTTAAGTGTAATAAGGCAATTGTTAGAAAAGAAAGTGGAGTTCAAGGAAGATTATATTTTGAAGATAAGAAAAATAAAAGCAAATTTTCATATATGACACAATGATTCAGAAGAGGGGAAACTTGATACAAGAAAAGGAATTATGAAGCACTTATGCTAGTGCTTTTATAGTAAAGGAAGAAAAAGCAGAGTATCTGAATATTAATTACTGCAGGTAGTGAGTAGTTGTGGTGGTGGAAGCTTGGGAAGGCTCTTTTTTTCCTACCTCTTTACTGAAATAGGAAGCAAGGTCATCAGTTAAAGTGAAGAGTGGGGAGGAGATGGTGAACACCTGAGGAGATTGAAGACATGCAACAGTCATCTAGGAGAAGATGAAACAGAGAAAATGATTGTGGAAATCTAGTGAGACTACCAAGTAACATTATGGATCCACTTGAGGTGATGATCATTAATTTAATGTGTGCTCAGCAGCACAGTTTTACAGGCACGGAATAAGCAAAGAATTGAATTCAATCAGGGCTGTGGTTTAGCCAGGCAAGGTTGCTGAAGTGAGAGAGGCAAAAGAACGAACTGACGTATGCAGGGGAGAGATGATTACGACTGAGGATGCAATCTCCTGAAATCCTAATCCTTCCACTAGGCCCTGAGGAATTCAGCAAACTCCCCATATCCTGTACTTCTGTGAAGACTTCTTCCCTTCCTCTACCTTCTTATTTAAATGGAAACTGGCCTTTCCCCTGAGGACACTGCTTTCCTCATATACCTTTAGGTGATGACTCTTTTTCTTTCTTCACACCTTTCCAAGAGGCATAATTATGTTGATCTTGTTTTCTACTCTTCTCAATGACTTTTTCTAATAATTATACCTAAGCTTTTAGAACATCTCAAAGTATATTTTAATAACCATACATCTGAAGTGGTATCATTTACCAAAAATTTACTGGTGAGTTCAGAGTAAGACCATCCCTATATAGGCCTCCACTAGCTGAGTTGAGGGAATGGTCACACAACAGGCATAAGACCACCTCTGAAGGAATTCAGGCTATCATCAACAATAAATAAAGAGAGAATAAGAGGGGAACTAGGCATACTGCCTCTTTTTGGCCTCATATATTGGGCTTGTATTCCTTGGGCTTGGGGGAAAGGTGTGTGTGTGAAGGGCTGTGAAAGAGGTAGAGGAATGCTACCATGTTGGCTAAATCTTCTTGTACTGGGCTCTCAAAGGGAAGATTTAATTTACTATACTATTGATAGGATTAAAGATGGCAGCGTGAGAGGTGAGACAGAGACCTCCTCCTAAAACCACATATAATATGAAAATATAATTTAATACAACTAATCCTGAAAGAGGAACAGGAAAGAAGGCTGCACCAGACTGCATACACCTGGAGAAAAGAGCAGACCTCATGGAACAGGGTAACATACCAAAGCTGTGGCCCGGTAGGGCCAAAGCCCTTCCCCCATGCCAACTCACCAGCAGGAGGAAGAGAATCAGAGCTGGGAGGGAGTGGAGCCCTGGGACTGCTGAACACCTAGCCCTTCATATCTGCTCTGGGAGCACAAACCTACATTGCATGGTGCTCTGGTGATTTAGTGGGGTTGGAAAGCTAAGACCGGTGGAATACCTGGAGATTCCAGCTGCTTGTGGAAAACAGAGATTCATATTCAGCTGATCTGGGTAGGCAGTCTGAGAGACTTTCTAAAAGCGAGAGGGATGCTAAAGGGGCAAGGATTACACAGAGCTTACTGCTCAGGAGAAAGGATAGGTAGACAAAATTGTCCAAGTGCACTCTGCCCAGTAGGTTGGGAGCTTAAACGATCTTCAGGTGCTCCATCCCCCTGGTTGGCTACCAGCTCCAAGGCTCCCCTCTGTGATATACAGCTTTCTGTGTCTTCCTCTCGGCTAGCCTGCACCTGGCTCAGGTTCACAAACCGGCAACTCCTGCTCTGGCGTCAAGCCAGCCAGGGGGAAGCCCCACCTATGCCAGCTACAAACACAAAGCATAGAGGCTTACAAGTGCATGTTCAGCCCACTGGTTCTGGCAGTGGAGAGAGGCATAGCAGCTGGGAAGCAGGAAACAGCTCTTTCCTCCCCCAAAGCAACACTGCTCCCCTGCGACCCCCGACATTGCTCCAGGGGCTGGGCAGCTCCAGAGAGTAGAGCTTCTGCACTAGAGGGCACCACAGACAACTTATGAAATGTCAAAGGAACCTGGATCAAAGCAAAATTATGAATGCACCTGAGAAAGATTCTAATGAAATTGACTTCATGAATCTGCCTGAAAAAGATTTCAAAATAAAACTCATTAATATGCTCATGGAGGTACAGAAAAATATTCAAGAACTCAGGAACGAATTTAGGATGGATATCCAATCACTGAAGAACAACACAATGGAGGGTATTAAAAGCAGATTAGATATGGTGGAGGAGGCGATAAATGAAACAGAAATTAGGGAAGAGGAACACAAAGAAGCTGAGGCACAGAGAGAAAAAAGGATCTCTAAGAATGAAAGAATATTGAGAGAACTGTGTGACCAATTCAAACGGAACAATATTCATATTATAGGGTTATCAGAAGAAGAGAGAAAAAGAGACAGAAAGTGTCTTTGAGAAAGCAAATGCCGAAAAATTCCCCAATCTGGGGAAGGAGATAGTCTCTCAGGCCACAGAAGTACACAGATCTCCCAACATGGGACCCAAAGATGACAACACCAAGACATATAATAATTAAAATGGCAAAGATCAAGGATAAGGACAGACTATTAAAAGCAGCTAGAGATAGAAAGATCACATACAAAGGAAAACCCATCAGGCTATCATCAGACTTCTCAGCAGAAACCTAACAGGCCAGAAGGGAGTGGCATGATATATTTAATGGAAGGAAGCAGAAGGGCCTCAAAACAAGAATACTCCCCTCGGCAAGACTGTCATTTAAATTTGAAGGAGGGATTAAACAATTTCCAGATAAGCAAAAGCTGAGAGAATTTAGCTCCCACAGACCATCTCTACAGTCTATTTTGGAGGGACTGCTATAGATGGAAGTGTCAAATAGCTGTCACCAGAGGTAATATAACGGAATAGACAAAGAGTACAGTATATGATACCTAATATATAAAGAATGGAGAAGGAAGAAAAGGAAGAAAAAAAATGAACCTTTAGATTGTGTTTGTAATAGCATACTAAGTGTGTTAAGTTAGACTCTTAGTAAGGAAGCTAACCTTGAACCTTTGGTTACCACGAATGTAAAGCCTGCAATGGCAATAAGTACATACCTATCGATAACCACCCTAAATGTAAATGGACTGAATGCACCAATCAAAAGACAAGGAGTCACTGAATGGATAAAAAAACAAGACCCAACTAAATGATGCCTACAAGACACTCACTTCAAACTCAAAAGACATACACAGACTAAAAGTGAAGGGATGGAAAAAGATATTTCATGCAAATAATAGGGTGAAAAAAGCAGGAGTAGCAGTAATTATATCAGACAAAATTGATTTTAAAACAAAGAAAGTAACAAGAGACAAAGAAGGACATTACATAATGATAAAGGGGTCAGTCCAACAATAGGATATAACTATTACAAATATCTATGCACCCAATAGAGCAGCACCTAAATACGTGAAACAAATACTAACAGAATTAAAGGGAGAAATAGAATGCAACACATTCATTTTAGGGGACTTCAAAACACCACTCACTCCAAAGGAGAACAACCAGACAGAAAATCAGTAAGGAGACAGAGGCATTGAACAACACATTAGAACAGATGGACCTAACAGACATCTAAAGAACTCTCCACCCAAAAGCAGCAGGATACACATTCTTTTTAAGTGTACGTGGAACATTTTCCTGAACAGACACTTTTCTAAAGAAGAAATTCAGAAGATGGCCAACAGGCACATGAAAAGATGCTCCACATCGCTAATCATCAGAGAAATTCAAATTAAAACCACAATGAGATATTACCTCACACCAGTTAGGATGGTCAATATCCAAAAGACAAACAACAACAAATGCTGGCGAGGATGTGGAGAAAGGGGAACCCTCCCACACTGCTGATGGGAATGTAAATGAGTTTAACCTTTGTGGAAAGCAGTATAGAGGTTCCTCAAAAAACTCAAAATAGAAGTATCATTTGACCCAGGAATTCCACTCCTAGGAATTTACCCTAAGAATTCAGGAGCCCAGTTTGAAAAAGATTATGCACCCCTATGTTTATCACAGCACTATTTACAATAGCTAAGCAATGGAAGCAACCTAAGTGTCCATCAGTAGATGAATGGATAAAGAAGAAGTGGTACATATACACAATGGAATATTATTCAGCCATAAGAAGAAAACAAATCCTACCACTTGCAACAATATGGACAGAGCTAGAGGGTATTATGCTCAGTGAAATAAGCCAGGCAGGGAAAGACAAGTATCAAATGATTTCACTCATCTATGGAGTATAAGAACAAAGAAAAAACTGAAGGAGCAAAACAGCAGCAGACTCACAGAACCCAAAAGTGGACTAACAGTTACCAAAGGGAAAGGGATTGGGGAGGATGGGTGGGAAGGGAGGGATAAGGGGAAAAACGGGCAACATGATTATCACACATAATGTAGTGGGAGGCACAGGGAAGGCAGTATTAGCACAGAGAAGACAAGTAGTGATTCTATAGCATCTTACTATGCTGACGGACAGTGACTTTAATGGGGTATGTAGTGGGAACTTGATAATGGGGGGACTCTAGTAACCACAATGTTGTTCATGTAAGGGTATATTAATGATACCAAAAAATTAATTATCTAGATAATAAAATTAAGTCTAAAAAATACTACTATACCATCATTTTTTAAAGTACAGTTCACCCTTGAACAATGATGGTGTTGGGGGCACTGAAACCCTGAGCAGTCCATAATCCACAAATAACTTTTGACTCCCCCAAAATGTACTGATAATCCTGTTGACCTGAAGACTTACTGATAAGGTAAGTAGTCAATTAACATCTATTTTGTATGTTACATGTATTGTATATATCCTGTACTCTCAGAATAAAGTAAGCTAGAGAAAATGTTTTTTCAAATTGTCACAATCTCCAAAATTTTCCAATATATATATTGAAAAAAATAGATATATAAGTGGACCCTGTGGTTAAAACCCATGTTGTTCAAAGGTCTACATACTTGTATGCTAGGTATTCAGCGAAGCAGTTAAATGCATCATCTAATTCTTATGCCAACATACGGGTTAGTGTTATCTCTACTTCACAGATGAGGAAACTGAGGCCAAGATCAGTTAAAAAACAAAAACTTGTTCATATTATACACTTAGAAAATAGAAAAACTGATTTGATTCCAGGTTTCTCTATCACCAAAGACCTTCTGTTCCACACCATGTCTGTATTAACACTATAGAAGCTGGGCTTTTCTGCCTGCTCCTCACCCCCTTTCCTACACCCTCAGTGCTGCTCCGGCTGTACCATGCTTGCTCTGAGCTCCTGGCTCTCTATCCTAGCATCCTCCACCTCTGTCATGTCCCTCTAGCCGCCATCATGATGATCTACGAGGACTTCATCAGCCATGATGAGATGTTCTCCCACATCTACAAGATCCAGGAGATTGCTGGTGGGTTATTCCTGGATATTGAGGGGAAGATGGTCAGTAGGACAGAAGGTAACACTGATGACTTGCTCACTGGTGTTAATGCCTCTGCTGAAGCACAGTAATCAGTGGTGTTGATATTGTCATGAACCATCACTTGCAGGAAACCAGCTTCACTAAAGAAGCCATAAGAAGTATATCAAAGATTATATGAAATCCATCAAAGGCAAACTTGAAGAACAGAGACCAGAAAGAGCAAAACCTTTTATGGCAGGGGCTGCAGAACAAATTAGGCATATCCTTGCTTATTTCAAAAACAACTACTTCTTTATTAGTGAAAATATGAATCCAGATGGCATGGTTGCTCTGCTGGACTACTGCAAGGGCGGTGTGACCCCATATATGATTTTCTTTAAGGATGGTTTAGAAATAGAAAATTAACAGATTTGACTATTTGGATCTGTCCCCTGTTCTCCCAACTGGCTACTGCTTTTCATCCACACAACACCAGGACTTAGACAAATGTGACTGATGTGATCTTGAGCTCTTCATTTCTTTTGACCTTGATTTATTTGGAGCAGAGGGCATTTAAAGAAAAAAGCATGTCATATAGGTTATCTCAAAATAAAATGCATTTAAGCTAAAAAAAAAAAAAAGACTAAAGGAGCTGGTGTAATCAAGTACTTCAGTCCCTGCCATAATCCCAGATTTCTCAACCTCTAGGGAAAGAGCTGTCTCAAAATCTTAGTAGGCACCAGAAAAAGAAAGGAAGGATAGAAGGAAGGACGGAAGAATAGACAGAAGGAAGGGTGTACAAAAGGAAGGAAATACATCTGCAGAACAGTTAAATCACTGTAGTAACTTGAATGGAAAGAAAAAAGTTTTAATCCCAATTTTGTTTTCCAGAAAGCCTGAAAAATCTAACAAATATTCTAGTGAATAATGAAATTATGACACATAAAATAGCCATATAAAAGAAAATCATAACAGATAAAGTTAATGGAGTAAAATTTAAAGTTAGATCCATAAAAACCAATGAGTAATGTTAATGATACTTATCTGAACTTCAAACTGTAAGTATATTATCAAACCTTAACAGCATAATTAAGACAAGGAGCTTGTTCAACAATGAAACTGACTGGGACATAATTAAGAGCATATTCACAAATGACATCATATCTAGAAACAGAATTATATATAAGACATGCCATAAAGCCAAAAAAATTTCTCTTTCAAAACAGATGACCTATGAGATTAAATGAATAGGATGGAAATGGAAAATTCAGAAGACTCTAAATGTAGAAGCTCTGCAAATACCAGGGCAGGAAAAAAATTAATGGAGGAGTTAAATATGAGATTTGATTTGGAGAAAACATACAAAGAAAACAAAAACATAAATACAAAGATTCAGTGCAAAGATTCTCTGCACAAAAGAAACTTAGAAATAATTTCCATTTATTCACAAAGGTTTTATTAACATTTGTAGCATTGCTATACTTTCTCAGGAAGGGGGATGATGGGATTCAAGTGGCAATCTGAAGGATCAGAGAAGAAGCACAGATAAGTCAGAAAGCCACTAAAATTTATTCATCCTCATATTCCCCAAATGTAGCTGGTTTACAGCATAAAATAGGAATTCAGTATTTTCTTAATACATGAACTGTCAAATGCTGTGGAATAGCCCAAAATTGAACTGGGGTAAGGGAACAGGGCAAAAGCCAGTGGAAATATCTCCAGGTAAGAATATGCAGATTATTTTGACCTGACCAACCTACACAATTGTCACATGTATCCTTCTAGGTCTCACATGTATCCCTCAAAAGGACCCACTACTTCCCTATTCCCTAGATATAGCTTTGGGATCTTTTTTCTCAGCCCTATTTATCTCTTCTATTTAATCAACCTTGACGTATTTTAGGTGAAATCTTAACACAAATAAGATCATTAGTTCATTTTTGTACTGGTCCAGCCAATCTCTGAGCTTGCCCCCTGGAAGAGTGCATGAAACACTTGTCTGTCTACAAGACAATTTCAGGCAAAAGGTTTTGGTCCTGTGGACTCAAGAGTAGTACCTAACTAAACAAAACACCTTTGGGTCATGAGACTGATTCACCACCTCTAGCAGGGTTCTGTGGCCACAATTACAGCAGAAAATTTTTCATTCAGTATCATGATAGGGTTGTCAGAGTTGGGGCCCAGGCAGATGGGGAAGAGGATCCTGAGATCAGACAGGAAAGCAGAGCTGAAAGCAAGGTTCAACTGCAAGAAGCCAATGATGGGGGTCCAAACCAGAAGGCCAGGAGCAGCTATGGGGGCTAAGCATAAAGACCATGTGGGAAGAGAATACATAGAAAGCTGTGTGCTATAATAGAGTAGGTGAGGTTGTTCATGGCTTGCTTTTTACTTGCTGGTCATAGACATGGTTACATCAGACTGAGCTGATAGGTCAGGGCAGCCACCAACCCTACTTCACCAACCTGCCAAGTTCCCTGAGCTGCGTGGTGAGAACCCTAATACACTTCCTAAGTTCTCATTCAGCTGACACTCTATGTGTGAGACTAAGGGATCCCTGTATTTTGCAGATGAGGCCCAGCAAGGGTTTGGTATTAATTATTTATTGTATAGACAGACAACCCAATACAGCACATACACAACCAGAGTACCTTACTGGGGCATTAAAACTTTTTACAGGCACCTTGGTAGGTGTTTGGAAGTCCATAAAACTGGAACAGCCATCTGTCATTACTGTAGGCAACACCAGGATATAAACTCCCTCAGTAAGGCCTGTCAACCCTATCTCCAAAATCTCTCTCAACTTCGACCACTTCTCACACTCACTGCTAGAATTCTGGCCCAAATTATCATCCTTTCTCACCTGCACTACTGTCCTGGCCTTCTGACTGGTCTCTCTGCTTCCACTCTTGCCTTGCCATACTCTAGTAATTTGCCAAACAGCACAAGTCAAAGAACTAATTACAATTTGCTCTGCTATTTAAAATGCTCCAAAGGTTACCGACTCCATTTTGAATAAAATCTAACTCCTCCACCATGGCCTAATATGGCTCCAGGATCTACCTACCACTTCCCCGACCTCATCTAGTACTGCTTTCCCCCTGGCTTTTTTTGGTTCCTCCTATAGCCTGTTTTCCTCCCTTGACCGAGGCCCCACCTCATTAGTCTCTACTCCATTGTCCAGTTTACTCTCTGTATAGTACTTACAGCACCTGAAATTTTTAAAATTATCATTTACACATTTACGATCTTTATACTTGCAATAGAATGCACACTCCCCAAAGGCAAGGATATTTGCCTTGTTTACCACTGCATCCCAGCACCAGAATAGTGCCTGGCATAGAGAAAGGGAATGAAAAAGGGAGTGAGGCAATTAGTTAATATACTACCACTTCTGTTCCCTTGGCTAAGACCTAGACTAGGACAAAACTCACCTTTTATAACCAGTTTAAAGAGGGACTGACTGATGCCATCTAGGATGAAGTAGCCCTTTTGGGCATGTCCTCTTGGACAAACTGCTCAGTTTAATTTTACATTTCACCTAATGAAAAGGTTTAGCATATGACCCGAACCTAAGATCAGCACCACAAATGCCCTAATACTAAGGGGCTAAGTAGAGAAGACAATCCACTAAAGCTACACAGCTCAGCATTCCCTCCCAACATGCACCCTGAGAGACTGCCAACAAAAAGAATTACGCTTGTATTATATCTAGGTAAATTCATTCTAAAAGTCTACTCATTAAATACATCTATGGTAAGGTGGGCCCTGAAACATCCTGATTTCTAAATTTAGCTAACCAACGTCCAAAACCATGGACAATGCATTCCTCTATAAGCATTTGCATTCCCAAGCATCTCAGAACATTTTGTTAACCTTTAGGAAAAACAACACATTCATACTGTAAGTGGAGACCACTAAGAGCTTCTGCTGCTTGACACTCAGCACACCTACCTCTGGTGGTGCTCCTACTTATGAATGCCCCTGCTACTGCTCACCTGTGCTATGCATGTAGGACTCTGAATGTCAGTGGTCACCAAGCTACGTGACTGAATGGAACTTACTGGAGAGCCCCAGTTTGGTTTGTCATCCACCTAAACAAACTTTTATCAGGATTAGAGCTGGGTAACAGACTTTGATCCAAGGTAGCTATACCTTGACAGACATCAGAGTACAGGTCTAATGGAAATTTTTGGTTATATTTCTATAATTAATCACTTACTTCATTTACTTTACCTCCTTGGGCCCCCATTCTTGCTGGGTGGGAATCATCTGTAAAGATTATTGGAGGCAACAAAGCTGCCCAGGTCTATAGAATGGACAGTGGTTCATGTTGTAAACTGACCTAATCTTCATTTCCTATTACACTCTTACCATCTCTTTTGGGGATGGGTAGGAATACATATTTATACAATCCTCCTTTCTTTCCCCAGAGCTCAAGGCACCAATTAATTCCTCTTCAAACAAGTCTTCTCTTTTATGTATTGAACAATAAATATCTGTCTTTAGAAACCTGCCTTGTCCACAGACTAGATGGGATAACACTGTTTTCCAATTCCTGAACAGATTTAGTGGGGACACTGATTTAAGGTAGGCCAATGTTGTTTTCCTGCCTAGGGACTTGGAATTGAAGTAATGAAACACTGTCAATTAGCTGAGAACTCTGGGTCTTAAGGGTCCTGTGTATTTGATGACAAAGGTCACTGTTCTGGGGCATCCATGATGAACAGCATGGCAGAAGGAGCTGGTGTGAAAACATAATACATAATCACAATGCATATGAGAGAGCAGACATAATATATATATATATATATATATATATATATATAGAGAGAGAGAGAGAGAGAGAGAGAGAGATAGATAGAGAGAGAGAGATAGATAGAGAGAGAGAGAGAGAGAGAGAGAGAGAGAGATGCATGTTCAGCTTTGATGGCTGGCTATACTTATTAAAGTTGTAGTGAATTGATACACTCCCTTTATATTTTTACTATAGCCAGTCTATTTGTTTATCTTTAAATGATATTTAGTCCTTAAAACCAATCAATTTATATGGCATGCAAACATACATCTTCATTGATTCTGTTCATACACCTTCATGCGCTGAGTGACAAGCAGCAGAAACTCTTAGTGGTCTCGACTTATCGGTATGAATGTGTTGTTTTTCCTAAAGGACCTCCATTTTTTTTTCTTTCATAATACTCTATCTCCTTCCTTCACTTGGTCTCTTCATTAAATCTGCAGCTAAAAACCTCATTGTGGTTTCTACATTCACCCACATAATCAAGTCCTCCCCCACCCATTGCAGTCACTGTCCTTGATTTTGTAGCTGTCCAGAATCTTTTGGACATTCTAGTCTTTGATTATGGGGACAGCTGAGCAATACATGTGCACATCTGCCTACTTCTAAGACCAATGCAACAACATGGGTTAAAAGGGGGAAATTATTATCCTTCTGAAAGTGGGCAGTAATTCTGTGCTTTTCAGTTAAAGGGCCCCATCACATGATACATTCTGTCCCTACACTCTGATGATGTTACATGTCTTTTCCAGGCTGGCCATTCCGGATCCAGGCCCAATCTGACATCAATCACTACAATTTCAGTGATCAGGCCTACAAGGGAGATCAATGTTTCCCAACCTTTTTGACTAATAAACTTTAAAAAGTAATACTGCTCAATTCCTTAGGAATGAAAAAAAAATCATTAAAAATTTTTGAATGACATATACTAAAGCAATTATAAGTAAAAATATTTTATCTTACATTATGACATTATTAAGGGTTTATTATAAATTCATGAGGCAGTCTTTAATTATACTGGTTATACATATATATACATATTTTTTTATCAAGGTACCATTGATATAAAATCTTACGAAGGTTTCAACATGAGCAACATTGTGTTTACTACATTCACCCATATTACCCCATTGCAGTCACTGTCCATTAGTGTAGTAAGATGCTGTAGAGTCACTACTTGGCTTCTCTGTGCTATACTGCCTTCCCCGTAACCCCCCTACATTATGTGTGTTAATCATAATGCCCCTCAATCCTCGTCTCCCTCACTTGATGCCCCCTTCCCTTTGATGACCGATTGTCTATTCTTGGAGTCTGTGAGTCTGCTGCAGTTTTATTCCTTCAGTTTTGCTTTGTTGTTATATACCACAAATGAGTGAAATCATTCGGTACTTGTCTTTTTCCACCTGGCTTATTTCAATGAGCATAATACCCTCTAGATCCATCCATGTTGCTGCAAATGCCAGGATTTGTTTTCTTTTTTTGGCTGAATAATATTCCATTGTGTATATGTATCACGTCTTCTTTACCCATTCATCTACTGATGGACACTTAGGTTGCTTCCATATCTTGGCTATTGTAAATAGTGCTGTAATAAACATAGGGGTGCATATATCTTTTTGAATCTGGGATCTTGTGTTCTTTGGGTAAATTCAAAGGAGTACAATTCTGGGTCAAATGATATTTGTTTAAATACCATGAAATAGTTTAAAGTAACATTTTATTTACCATTTAAATACCATTAAATAATTAAAAAAATATATTTTTAGGATTTTGAGGAACTTCCATATTGCTTTCCACAATGGTTGAACTAATTTATATTCCCCCCAACAGTATTAGGAGGGTTCCCCTTTCTCCGCATCCTTGCCAGCACTTGTTGTTCCTTGTCTTTTCAATGTTGGCCATCCTAACTGGTGTGAGGTGATTATCTCATTGTGGTTTTAATTTGCATTTCCCTGATGATTAGTGATGTGGAGCATCTTTTCATGTGCCTGTTGGCCATCTGAATTTCTTCTTTGGAGAAGTGTTTGTTCAGATTCTCTGCCCATTTTTAATCAGGTTACTTGCTTTTTGGGTGTTAAGGTGTGTGAGTTCCTTACATATTTTGGATGTTAACCCCTTATCGGATATGTTGTTTATGAATATATTCTCCCATACTATAGGATGCCTTTTTGTTCTACTGATGATGTCCGTTGCTGTACAGAAGCTTTTAAGTTTGATGTAGTCCCATTTGTTCATTTTTTCTTTTGTTTCCCTTGCCCAAGGAGGTGCGTTCAGGGAAAAGTTGCTCATGTTTATATTCAAGAGATTTTTGTCTACGTTTTCTTCTAAGAGTTTTATGGTTTCATGACTTACATTCAGGTCTTTGATCCATTTTGAGTTTACTTTTGTGTATGGAATGAGACAATAATCCAGATTCAATCTCTTAATTGTAGTTGTCCAGTTTCACCAATACCAGTTGTTGAAGAGGTGTCATTTCTACACTGTATATCCATGGGTCCTTTATCATATATTAATTGGCCATATATGTGCGGGTTTATATCTGGGCTCTCTATTCTGTTCCAATGATCTATGGATCTTGTGCCAGTATCAAATTGTCTTGATGACTGTGGCTTTGTAGTAGAGCTTCAAGTTGGGGAGCATAATCTCCCCAGCTTTATTCTTCCTTCTCAGGATTGCTTTGGCTATTCGGAGTCTTTTGTGGTTCCATATGAATTTTAGAACTTTTTGTTCTAGTTTGTAGAAGAATGCTGTTGGTATTTTGATAGGAATAGCATTGACTCTGTAGATTGCTTTAGGCAGGATGGCCATTTTGACAATATTAATTCTTCCTATCTATGAGTGCGGGATGTATTTCCTTTAATTGGTGTCTTCTTTAATTTCTCTCATGAGTGTCTTGTGGTTTTCAGGGTGTAGGTCTTTCACTTACTTGGTTGGGTTTATTCCTACATATTTTATTCTTTTTGATGCAATTATAATTTCATTCTATTTTATTCTTTTGGATGCAATAGCGAATGGAATTGTTTTCCTGATTTCTCTTTCTGTTAGCTTATTTTTTGTATATAGGAATGCAACAGATTTCTGTATATTAATTTTGTATATTGCAACTTTGCTGTATTCAGTTTTTAGTTCTAGTATTTTGGGGTGGATTTTTTAGGGTTCTTTATGTACAACAGCATGTCATCTGCAAAGAGTGACAGTTTAACTTCTTCCTTACCAATCTGTGTGCCTTTTATTTCTTTGTGTTGTATACTGCTTATATTTAAGGACAAATTTTAACTTCTACTCACAGTATGTGAACCATTTTTTCATGAGAATAAAATATATACTGTTGAATGACATTGCCAAAATATTAAAAAATAGATCACCAACCAAATGTATTAAATTAAAAGATGGACTTAGCATCAAATGTGTATTAAAATGTAGGCTGAAATTTAACTTCTGTTACAGCATCCAAAATAAACAAACTGCTGTATAACCTGACACTTGGAAATATTCCATTATGAGCTTATAAAAATCACTGCTTATTTTGTTAATTTGGAGGTTTAGTTTTTAAATGTCAAGGTAGGTAAAATGGATTCATGTTCTTTGAGTTCTCAGCAAATACATTATAGATCTTTATTATCATTAAATGAAATAAATTGAATAGAATTTAATAGAATTGCCATATACTTTTTCTTTTTCACATTTCAAAGTATTTAAATCTTTCCTTTTTAGAATTTTAAATACCTTCATAGAGTGCAATTAATTATAATAAAATAAACAACCAGCTGTATACAACAGCAGTTATATAATGAGTTGAAAATGAATTGCTTTTTAAGATGAACTTATTTAACTGGAGTCTTTCAATTGACAATCAATTTTAGAAATGCATCTTTATTTGATTAGGCTCCTTGTGTATTTCATGATATTAAATAGAGTATCTTTATTTTGCTGTTTGGATTTTGTGAAGCAATCTGAAATTATTTTCTCTAGAGTAGATGTAAGAATAGGAAATAGTGATTGCCAATTATATGCATGTATAAATACATATGTAACTTTAAACATAAGGTATGCCAGGCTAATGTTCCTATATTTATAGTGATTTCCTAAGAAAAACTTTTATTTTGAAGTAATTATAGATTTATAGATTTCCAAAAAAATTGCAAAGATAATACAAAGACTTCCCTTATGCCCTTCACCCAACTTCCTTTTAATCATGTAGTTTTTTAAGTATTAGGGACATCTTGACTTCTAAAATTTTGATCAGATGAATACAACTTATGTATTTCATGAAGAACATCTTGAAATAGTTTTGCAGTATTATCATTTTCCATACTCCTCATTAATTTATGATTATTTTGACATGTGTTTCACACATGTTCCATTTTAGCCAACAGATTATGAGTACAAATTAAACTGTACTTATGACTAAGAACAACAACAATTAAAAACAAGTGTAATAGTCCTTCTCAAACTCTTCCAAAAATTAGAAGGGGAGGGAACACTTCCAAATCCATTTTATGAGGCCAGTACTACCCGGATACCAAAACCAGACAAGGATTCTACAAGAAAATAAAATTACAGGCCAATATCCCTGATGAACACAGATGCAAAAATCCTCAACAAAATATTCGCAAAGTGAATTCAACACAGTAAAAGAGTCATACACTCTTTTACATGAACAAGTGAGACCTATTCCAGGGATGCAAGGATGAGTCAACATCCACAAATTGATATACCACATTAACAAAATGAAGGATAAAAATCATATAATCATTTCAATTAGTTGTAGAAAAAGCATTTAACAAAATTCAACATCCATTCATGATAAAAACCCTCAACAAAGTGGAGATAGAGGGAATGTGCCTTCATAAAATAAAGGCCATGTATGACAAGCCCACAGCTAACATAACACTTAAATGAAAAGCTGAAAGCATTTCCTTTAAGATCAGTAGCAAGACAAGGATGCCCACTCTTGCCCCTTTTATTCAACATAGTATTGGAAGTACTGGCCAGAAAAAGAAAGAAAAGGCATCCAAATCCAAAAGGAAGAAGGAGAACTGCATTTATAGATGGATGACATGATATTACATATAGAAAACTCTAAAGACTACACTAAAAAATTGTTAGAACTAATAAACTCAGTAAAGTTGCAGGACACAAAATCAATATGCAAAAATCAGTTGTGTTTCTATACACTAATAAAGAACTATCAGAAAGAGAAAACAATCCCATTTACAATTGCATCAAAAAGAATAAAATACCTAGGAATATATTTAATCATGGACGTGGAAGACTTGTAGAATGTTAACTATGAGATACTTATGAAAGAAACTGAAGACAAAAATAAATGTAAAGATACTCCATTCCCACAGGTTGGAAAATTTAATATTGTTAAAATGGCCACACTATTCAAAGCAATCTACAGATTCAGTGCAATCCTTATCAAAATACGGACAGCATTGAACTAAAGCAAACAATTCTAAAATTTGTATGGAACCACAAAAGATCCTAAATAGCCAAGAATTTTGAGAAAGCAGAACAAAGCTGGAGGTATCACACTCCCTGGTTTCAAACTATACTACAAAGCTATAGTAATCCAAACAGTACAGTACTGGCACAAAAACAGACAAATAGATCAATGGAAAAGAATATAGAGCCCAGAGAGATAAACCTATACTTACATGGTCAATTAATCTATGACAAAGGAGGCAAGAGTATACAATGGGGAAAAGACAGTCTCTTTGATAAGTGGTGCTGGGAAAACTGGACAGCTACACATAAAAGAATGAAACTGGACCACTGTTTCATATCATACATAAAAATAAACTCTAACTGTTTTAAAGAACTAAATGTAAGACCTGAAACCATAAAATTCCCAGGGGAAAACATCAACAGTGGACATCAGCATTAGCAATTTTTTCTGGATATGTTCCCCCAGGCAAGGCAAACAAAAGCAAAATAAACAAGTGGAATTATGTCATACCAAAAGGCTGCTGTACAGCAACGGAAACCATCAACAAAATGAAAAGGCAACTTCCTGAATGGGAGAAGATTTTTGCAAATGATATATCCAATAAGGGGTTAATATAAAAATGCATAAAGAACTCATATATTTCAAAAGAAAAGAAAACAAAAGCCTCAAATGATATCATTAAAATATAGGCAGAGGACCTAAATAGACATTTTCTAAGGAAGACATACAGATGGCTAACAGACACATGAAAAGATGCTCAACATCATTAATCATCAGGGAAATGCAAGTCAAAACCATAAGAGATATCACCTCACACCAGTCAGATGGCTACTATCCAAAGACATGAAATAAAATGAAGAAGAGAGACCTTGTGCACTGTGGTAGGAATGTAAAATGGTGGAAAATAGTATGGAAAACCATATGGAGGTTTCTCAACAATTTAAAAATAGAAATATCATACAACATAATAATTCCACTTCTGGGTATGTACCTGAAAAACAAAAACACTAATTTGAAAAGATATATGCACTCCTATGTTTTTTTGTTTTTTTTTTTACAGAGCCACCAGAAAAGCTCTTTTAATCAGTGAAAACAGAAAGTGCCCGCTAATCAGGCGGGGCTCCAAGGAAAGCTCTGCACTCCTTTGTTTATTGTGGCATTATTATGATATCCAATTTATGGAAGCAATCAAGTGTCCATTGATAGATTAATGAATAAAGAAGATATGGTATACAAACACAATGGAATATTACTCAGCCATAAAAAAGAATTAAATCTTGTCATTCACAACAATATAGATAGACCTAGAGGATATTAAGCTAAGTGAAACAAGTCAGACAAAGACAAGTACTACATAATTTCACTTATATGTGGAATCTGAAAAATAAAACAAACCAGAAATTGACTCGTAAATACCAAGAACTGGTGATTACTTTAGTGGGGGGAGGATGGCAAAATAGGTGAAGGGGATAAAGAGGTACAAACTTCCAATTATAAAATTAATAAGTCATAAGAATGTAGTCTATAATATTGTAATTACTTTGTATGGTGATAGATGTTAACTATGCTTATCATAGTGAGTGTTTTGTATGTATACAATTGTCAAATCATTATGTTGTACACCTGAAACTAAATAATATTGTATGGTAAGTATACTTCAATTAAAAAATTTTAATGAAAAAATTTGAGAAACTAAAACTTGCAAGTTGGTGAAGACTTGAAGATTTTTAACCTTATGTTAATTTTATTTAGAGACTGTATTCAGTATTACTAGTATAATTAAAAAGTAGTGAAAATATTAATTAAAAAACCAAAACACTTCTACTGCTTTTAATTATATTACATATTATATATTTTATATAATATTAGTATAGATACATTGGGGACCAATTTGGTAGTATCAGAATTTTTGGTTATGTATTTCTATGACCTAGCAATTCCAACTTTCAAAATTTAGGCAGTATAAACATTCATCCACTTACAAAAGCATAAGGATGTTCACTTCAGGAATGTTTAAAAGAGGGAAAAAACTGGACCCAATTCAAGCATTCATTATTAGGGAAGCATCCCCACTTAATTTTCTTCATAGCATTATTACCATGATCTGAAATTATATTATTTATTTATCTACTTCTTTGTCATCTAGGGAAAGAGCCAAAGCAAGGAGAATATATTTATATAATACTTGCTTGACTAAAAATTCATTAGAAATAATGTATTGTCTTTTAAAACAATGAATCAATACAGAATGAAATACAGATTAAAACAGTGAATCAATTTCTAGCTTTTAATAACACAAACCCACTAGGAGGCCCTCATGAAGGCCTGCAGGTTTGCAGAGGCTGAGAAACAATGACCCAGATGAAGCCTCTGTTCTGTACTTGCTATGGAGACAGACTGTCACTGGGTTTGATCTATTAGCCTTTTTGCTTAGGGTCTGGGACATTTCACAGAATCAGTACATTCTCTCCATTATGTGGAACCCTTAACTGCCTTTAACACAAGGATCCCAATATGGCTACCAGCACTGAGGGAGCCTCTGCTCACTGAGCAGGTCCTGCTATGGCAAAGGGCTCCCAAACAGACTACCGAGAGAATACCAACATTGCCAAGATGGTACATCTGAGCACAGTGCTTGGAGGGGAGAGGTTTGGTACTGGAAGGAGCCCTGTCTTCACCAGTACTCACAGCAGCTGTATACCAGGGCTCCAAGCCCCGACTGTAAAATAGGGAGCATGCCTGTAAGCCACAAAAGAGAAAGGATAAGTGTGCCCTTGCTACGATTTCTGAGTCCTTAATGACATCTCCATTCACAGCCACCAATCTCTGCTTGTTATTTCTAACCTCACAGACAGGCAGTTTCCAAACTTTCTTAACTTTCTTAACTGGAGGGACTCTGTTCAAATGAAAGCTTAAGGAGGAATAAACAAATAGAGGGAGAGGGGCAGCCTCAGTGCTCAATCTTGGAAGAGAGGGTGGGAGGAACACCCAGACTATTAGTTGCTTTGGAAAGTAAGTTTAAAAGGGAAAGATGATAGGGAGTGCTGAAGAATGTGAACTTTAAGCAAAGACCTGAGGGTAGGAGCTTTGGAGATATTAGGGGAAAGCAAAGGTCCTGACGCGGGAATATAGTTGGTTTGTTGCGGGTAAAAAGAAGGTACCATTTCAATTAAGCATAGGGGAGAGTAGTAGGAGATAAAATCAGAGAGGTAAGGGGGCGGTTAGATTATGTAGAGTCTAGTAGATTAAGACTGAGCTGAGAATTTACTTTTAACAGGGTCCCTCAAGCTGTGTTGAGAACACATTCTAGGAGAGCAAGGACAGAAGCAGGGGGAAAGGTTTAGGTTATGGCAATAATCCAGGTGAGATATAACGGTGGTCTGGACAAAGTGGAAGCAGGAGAGTGGGATGTGGCCCAAACTAGATACATTCCGACGGTGAGAGCCAACAGGGTTTGCTGAAAGACTGAATGTGGGATGAAAGAGAAAGATGAGAGTCAAGGATGACTCCAAGATTTTTGGCCCGGGCTACTAGAGAAGGGAGTTGCTATTTACTGAGATGGGACAGGCTATGGGATGAGCAGGTTTTAGAGGGGAAAATCAAAAGTTCAGTTTTGAGATGTCTCCTAGATAGCCAAATGGAGATGTCAGGTAGGCATTTTTGATATTGGAGTATGAGATTCAGAGAGGTCTAACTTGGAGATAAAATTTGGTAGTCATTGGTGTATTGTTGTTGGTATACAGGTAGTATTTTAAGTGATGAGACTGAGTGAAATGCCAAGGAAAAAGGGTTGATAAGGAAGAATTGAGGTTTGAAGACTATAAATAGTGCTTCAACTTTCAGGACAGAATGATGATGAGGAAATAGCAAAAAGGCCAAGAAAGATCCTCCAGTGAGGTGGGAGGAAATCCAGAGAATGCAGTGGTCTGGAAGCTAAGTGAAGAAGGCATTTCAACCAAGAGGAATAATCAATTGTGCAAAATGCTGCTGAAAGGTTAAGTCAAAGGCTGAGAAGTGACTCACTGGGTTAGCAATGTGGGAGGTAAAGGCCTGACTAACATGAGCTCTGGAGAGACTGGTGGAAAGGAACTGGACTCAGTGAGACAACTGTAGGGAGGAAGAGATTTAGAGGGAGATTGTAGGATCAAGGGAGAGTTTGGCCTTATATCATAGGCTTATATCTAGTACAGTGCCTGACACTTACTGCTAACTCAATAAATATTTGTTGTCTAAATAAATGAGATCACTAGCCACTGAATCAGGGAACAGTTTCAGTTCTAGAAGTTTAAAAGTGGACACAGTGAAATGTGAGGATTCTTGGTCCAATAGAAAGAACTGCCTTTATTCTCTTACTATGCCTGAAAACTCTTTAGTTTGAAAACAACACCTTACATACCTAGAACAGATATTCCTAAATTTGAGAGGAAGAGCAAACAAATTTGATAAACACATGCTCCTCAAGAAAATATACTTTCAATTCCAGATGGTATAATTTCTCCAACTACCTCTTACACCTGTGACTTTGTATCCAGAGGTACAACACATCCATGACCTCTAGTTATGTCATGACTCTCTATGCACTAGAACGGAAGACTTTTGGAGGTTACTGAAGAACACTAACTTAACAGGGGTGTTCACATATGATAGCTATACATGGCAAACCAAAAATAACCAGGAGTATTTGTTTAGCGATTTATACTTTTAAAGTGATGACACACATCCTCTCTTTTTAATCTTAGGACAACTTTGTGAGGCAAGTGTTTTTTATCACTTTGATTTCCCATATGAGAAAACTCAGAGTCTGAGACTTGCATAAAAACACACATCTCTTTCAACAAATGGGGCTGGGACAACTGGATCTCCACATGCAAAAGAATGGAATTGGATATACCCTTAACTCACACATAAAAATTAACTCAAAGGGATCAAAGATATAAATGCATGAACTAAAACTATAAACTCCTAGAAGAAAACATAGGGATAAATCAACATGACCTTGGACTTGACAATGGACTCTTAGATATGAGATCAAACCCATAAGCAACAAATAAGAAATATCAATTAAACTTCATCAGAATTAAGAAATTCTGGGCAAAGGCCATTAGAAAATGAAAAAGCAGCTTACATTATGGGAAAAAATATTTGCAAATCATATATTGGACAGTATTAGACAAGGGTCTCATACCTAGAGCATATAAAGAATTCTTAATAACCACTCAACAACAAAAAGACAAACAGCCCAATTAAAAAATGGGAAAAAGACTTGAACAGACATCTATTCAAAGAAGATACACAAATGGCCAGCAAGTACATAAAAGATGCTCAATATTATTAATCATTAGGGAAAAGCACATTAAAATTGCAATGAAGTATTACTATAACAACAACTCAGAAAATAACAAGTTTTGTTTAGGATGGGGAGAAACTGAATTTTCAACATTGCTAGTGGAAATATAAAATGATGCAGCTGCTGTGGAAAACAGTTTGGTGGCTCCTCAAAAAGTTAAATAGAGAATTACCGTGTGACCCAGCAATTCCACTCCTAGGTGTATATACAAAAGAACCAAAACAGGCATTCAAGCAAAAATTGTACACGAATGCTCTTGCAAGCACTGTTTACAGTAGCCAAAAGGTATAAACAACCCAAATGTCCATCAAATGATGAACAGATAATAAAATGTGGTATATCCATACAATGGAATTATTATTCAAACAAAGGAATGAACATCATTCAGAGAGAGGAACACATACTACACCATGAATGAGCCTTGGAAACATTATACTAAATGATACACCAGATACAAACATCACATACTGTGTGACTATGTTTATATGAAATGTCCAGAATAGGCAGCTCCACAGAGACAGAAAGCAGACTGGTGGTTTCTAGGGAAATCAGGGGAGAGAGAATACGGAGTGAATGTTTGATGGGTGCAGGGTGTTCTTTTGGGGTGATGAAAATGTTCTGGAATTAGGTAGCAGTGATGGTTGCACAACATTGTGAATGTATTGGGAGTTACTGGATTGTACACTTTAAAAGGTTAAAATGGTAACTTTTATGCTATGAATTTTAACTCAATAAAAATAATCATACAGCTCACACTTGACAGGTCAAGACCTTGCATTCAAGAACTGACTCCAAGTCCTCTGCCTGCCCACTCAACTGCCCTGTCTCCTCTGTAAATCCAAGGAGCTCTCAAGGACCTTGGCAATGAAATCTTCCCTCCATCTGACACCATCCACAGGCATAGTACCTAACCATATTTGTAATGGTGGAATTGCTACAACTGCCCCAATGTGTAAGAGTTTCTAAACAAAATATTTTCTATCATAGACTCCCAGTACAAATCTTCTTAGACCAAAGTCTGCTACTCATGTCACAAAGTCATCCTTTTATCCACCTAACTTATGAATCAATAGCAGCAATAAAGTCCAATCACTCAAAAGATGATACTCCTGTTTACAAAGAACATAGCAATGGGCTCATATCTTCAACTTATAAACATCATTCTTCACTAATAATTCTTGGCATTTTCTAACCCCTATGGTTTCTGTTCTGCTGGCAGATCTCAACTCTTAGAAACATGAAGTGCAAAACTGACTTTAAATGCTCCTATGCTAGGTTAAGGTTGCCAATGAGGCAAAGATGGATAAGAGACAGACTAGTAGTGGCCATCTGCATGACCCTCTCTGGATAGTCACTCTAACCCAAGGTCTTCAAGGTAATGGGATTAACACAACTTTTTGGAAATTAAAGTTTGTTCAGTGTTCTCTTCTTCTCTATGAGCTCAATGAGCCTACTCCTCCAACTGATATCCATACCCTTAATCATGATGAATGGTAAAGATTTCAAAGTATGAGAAATGCTACATGCACGCAACTGGAGAACCAGCTATATTAAGTTAATTGGAAAAATATACAGCTGCAAAACCTACTCCTTGGAATCTGACAACTAGATACATATTCCTTGACATAGCCAAGTATTCCATTTTGAACATGCCAACAATCTGGTCTTTATTCATCAGTTCAATGGAAGGATGATATCAGGGTCACTGGAGCCCTAATGGCCTTTAAGAGCTCTATGGCTTTCCAGATAAGAAAGAGACTAAGGGTATAATCACCAACATCTAAGTTTGAAGGGTCTAGGCAAAACACCTCCTCAGTGAAAAGCAAAGTCTCCAAAACAAATATAAGTAATACCCCTTTCAAATAGGGGAGAGGAGTAATTAGGCATCATTGAGCTACTTTCCTGAAAAGCTGGGTAACCAACACAGACTGAGCATCTATTATACAGACATATAAGACACTGGTCTCTTCCTCATCACTCCCCTTCTTGTGTAAACCTCTCAAAGATTATTCCAACATTTGCCATTTCCATTTCCTTACTTTCTACCCACTTCAAACGATTTCTGTCTTTTCTCATTCAAAATGGTTCTTACTGGAGTTGAAGCCTTCATTTTGCTAAATCCACATTATTTTCAATCTATAGCTTTACTTGATGACTCCTCTTTTTAAAATACTCCCCTTCTATTGCCTTTTAAGACACATCTTAAACTGGAATTAGATTCTAAAGTAAGCACCTAAGACAAAAGTCAAGTATAGTTTAAATTACTCTTGAAAATCTTTTAAATGGCCCATTAAGCAAAGCATTATCTGTTTTTTGTGTACATAACTCTCTGCAGTAATAAACACCATATACATGTAAAATAAACAGTAAGTATACAAGCAAAAGAAAGCTTCACTCTCTCTCATCTGATTAAAAACACCCTCAAGTGTACTGGGTTAAGTTTGTATATCTTAACTGCAAACAAGGGGCCATTCTTCACTACTTCTCTGCCCGCTTCTCATCCTTTTCCTGAGGCTACTCTCCTTTACCCAACTTTGAGATGCTGGGCTTGAGCCCTCCTCTTCTTAATCTCTACCAATGGTTCTCAACTTCCACCACTCACTGGAATCACCTGAGGAGTTTAAAAAGTCCCAGGCTGCAATTCAGACCAAGTAAACAAAAACAGAAATTTCTGCAGTGGGCTCTAGCACCAGTATTTTTCAATCATCCAGTGTTTCCAATGCAGCCAAAATGAGAATCACTCTTTTGTACTCTCTTCCTAGAGTAGTCAAATGCCTATAAGATCAGAGAAGTAACTAAACAAAGCAGCCCAGGCATAAATTTCAAGAAGTGGTAGGCTCTTTGGTGAACTAGAGAGCAGTTCAGTAAGTGATGACTTAGCTCCCATCAACTGTTGCCATATGGGAAGGGCAGCTCAGTAGTGCTACATCCTCTCATTTTTCAAGAAAAGCCCCAAATATGGATTTTCATGGAAAATCTTCAAATTTTAAATTATTGGCAACCAGCTCAAAATTAAACAGCAACCAAAACCATGGCATGGGAAAAACAAAACACATCTGTAAGCCAGATTCCACTGTGGACTATGGGTTCATAACATCTACCCTGGGTAATTCCATCCACACTCTTCAATTCATACCTAAATATTTGTGTCCCCACTTCAGCCCACTCCTCTAGGCTCTGTGTTTGAATTACTGAATGCTTATGTGCAATCTCCACTTGGAGGCCTCACTGGTCCTAAAGAGAACTGTGATTTAAAGCCACCTTAGAACTATTTATCTATCCAGTGTTCTCTATCTCAGGTAACACCACCACCATTCACCTTGTTGGGCAAGCCAGAGCCCTGGGAGTCATCCTACGCACTTACTTCTTTCTCTCACTGCTTGTACATATCAATCACTGAGTCCTATCAATTATGCCTCCTTAATATGTCTCCTGACTCCATCTACTTCTCTTCATCTTCTCTGCTACCACCTTGGTCCCAGCTACCATCTTTTCTCTCCTACCTTCTACAGGGTATTAGCTGGCTCAGGCTGCCATAACAAAATACCATAAACCAGATGGCTTAAATAACAGATTTATTTTCTCAGTTCTGGTGGGCAGAAGTCCCAGATCAAGGTCCAGCAGGGTCGGTTTTTGGTGAGGACTCTCTTCCTGGCTTGCAGATGACCACTTTCTCACTGTGCACTCACATGGCCTTTCCTCCCTCCTCTTCTTATAAGGCTGCCAAGTTTATCTGATCAGGGCCCCACCTTTATGACTTCATTTAGCCTTAGTTACCATCTAAAGACACTATCTCCAAATAAAGTCACACTGGGGGTTAGGGCTTCAAAATATCCATTTGGAGAGGACACAATTCATTCTATAGCACACAGTAACCTTAACTGGGGTTAGTTGTCTCTCACATTTACTCTTTTCCTTTCAAACCATTCTCTCCAGTCTTCTGAGAAGATCTTTCATAAACACAAATACTTACAAATAAATGTGTGTCCACGTATTTGACCCAGTAATTTCACTTCTAGGAATTTATCCTACACATTTATTCACATGCATGTGTATTGGCATGTGCATAGTACTGTTTGTTATAATAAATAACTGGAAACCATTTGAATGCTCATTAATAGTGGAATGGTTAAATAATCTGTGGTATATCAACACAATGGAATAATATACAGTCATTCAAAATAATAGGAAACTATATATTAAAATGGAATCATTTCCAAGACACTTGAGAATGAAATAAAACAAAACTGTATGCAGTATGCTACCATTTGCATAAACAGGAATAAAGAATGCCCACAGAAAATGTCTAGAATGATACACAAAACTAGTACAGTGGTTATCCCTTTGAAAAGTGGAGGGAAAATGGCAGCTGGGAGAAGGAGTAGGACCCACTGAAGACATTCTGATTTAATGAGCCTGGAGCATGGTCCAGGCACTAATATGGTCTTAAGTTCCTCTTGTGATTCTGATGAGCAGGCTGGACTGAGACCTGCTGCTTAAGACAGTCTTTGCTTACTTTCTGAGCTTCATTT
This sequence comes from Manis javanica, assembly GCF_040802235.1. Lineage (NCBI taxonomy): Eukaryota > Metazoa > Chordata > Mammalia > Pholidota > Manidae > Manis > Manis javanica. The sequence goes on along the minus strand of NC_133158.1, from coordinate 168,041,166 downwards.
TGTACATCCTGTCTTAGCACTCTCCAGCTCCAACCACACTGGCCTTTGTTTCTTCTGCCTGGAATATTGTCCCTCTGAGCTTCACCTTGTAACTTCTATTTATCCTTCAGAGTCCACTTCACCATAAATGTCATTTCCCAAGGAAACTTCCTGGTTTCTAAACCAGGTCAGGACCCCTGTTCTATGTACTCCTCCCAGAATTTGTTACAACTGTAATGAGGTAACTGTATCATTTTATACGTATGCATCTGTCACTTTCTTTAGACTGTAATGTCCAGGAGTGCAGACACCACATCAGTTGATTTTACCACTGTATTCTGAGACTTAAACTGTGTCTAGCTGGCAAAGTAGGCCCTCAGATATTTGTTAAGTAAATGACGAATGTTCCTGCTCTCAGGATAGGACAGTAGAGAAAATCAGCACATAAGCAAATGAGGGCTATGCAGTGTCACTGGTGTTCAGCCAGCAGTCTATTTAGAACAGTGGTTCTCAACCAGGGATGATTCTGGCTCTCCTAGGGGACATACAGCTGTCTGGAGGCATTTTTGATAGTCACAATGGTGCAAGTTGTGTGACTTTGTCACAACTGTGCAGAGGGGAGGTAACACTGGTATCTATTAAGAAGAGGTTAGGAATGTCACTAAACATCCTACAACCACAGGATAGCCCTTCACAACAAAGAATTATCTAATTATCTAGTCCAAATAATTTAGAGAATGGTAAGATCCACAAGGATGACCGATTCAAATCAGGCAGTGTTTTATTGTTGATGTTTTGTCTTGCGGGTAACAAGGTTGGGGTTGTTATGTGTCAAGAAAAGCTCCAGAAAGGAAGTAATGCTTTAGCTGTGTGGTGAAAGGTGGCAAGAGCCATATCAGTGGAGACTATGCTTGCAAGGGGTAATGGGAGCCTATGACAAATTTAAAAGCAAAGTTATGGTTTGAATAAGTAACCCCCTCAAGTGCCCCATATTTCAAAATCACTCATCTTCTTTACTCCCTTTTTGCTGAAACAAAACTCATTCTCTTAGGGTAGCTGATTTCAACTAAACATTAAGGCCATTAGTTCAGACTAAGATAAAGTCTGATAGCTCCTTCACTCTCCAAAATGTTAAACAGTATTTTAAAATATGCAAATATTAATGAATACAAATAAATCTTTAACTGCTTAATGTTCAGACTGTTAGTAGATAAAGCTATCTTTGAACTCAACAGCCAGGTTGGTCCTGGTAAAGACTTCTCCAAAGCTTTCTATTTAAAAAAAATTGTTTTCTGGTTCTCAATTTCTGAGCTCCCAGATTTACAAAAGATTTGTTTTTTTCTACAAGTATTTCATGTTTTAAGTTCTTCTGCTGAGAGGATAGGAGAGCCATTTGGATGCAATAAATGTGAATAAATTCTATGTATAAATTAGGTCTGGTCTACAGATTTTTAAAAGGCTCTCACTAAATATCATGGGTACTACTGAAAAGAACAAAATAAAGGTAATTTTTAATGGTATCACCAAGAAAGAAAACCGTGTTTCATTACAGCACAAGCCTGCTGTCTACTGAGCTGGATGCACAGGCTCTGACCTAGTATGGCAATCCTTAGGGTCTGAGCTCTGGGTGCTCTGTTTACAAGAAACTGAGGCCTGAGACTAATGAAGAACAAAGAAAAATGCCTGGCACCAAAGGTTGGGGGGATGTTTTGTACATAAATGATCTGAGGAGAAACATTTGCTCAGATTTTGGATGGCACTACAAATCACGCTGTTTTTGCTTACGTGTTAAGGATTTTTATTTCGAGTTTCCAGACCATTTCCTAAGAAGAAAATACCTTATAATTTACAAACAGCAGTTTATCCTCCCTTACATTTGCTGACCACTAAAACTGGATAAAATTTCCTTAAGCTTTCCGAGAGTAGGAGGATTGGGAATAATATGAGCACAACAGAGTTCAGATGCGCCAACCAACGCCAAGCCGGCCAGCTGGTTTCCATCGATAGTCCCCCAGGAGAAAGCCCCTCCGAGGCGGAGGCCTGGGTCAGCCGAGAGAGACCCACCAGGGCGGCCGCAGGGCAGGGCAGGGCGGGGCAGACCCCGGCCTCCGTTTACCTTTGTCTCAGGTACCCTCGCTCCCAGCCGGGCCGGGATCCCGCCCCGGGCCCCGAGCTGGTGACACATCCTTCTTTGGCCAAGTCGGGCCGAGGTTGGGCAGGGGGCGGGGAAGGAAAATAAAGCCTCAGCGCCTAACGACGTGACTCTCAGTTCTTCCAAAACGTTGGCATTTGTTCCTCTGCCAAGAGTTCCTGTTAATAAGTTCCCGAGGGCTGTGCGAGCGAACCGGCCTAAGAGCCCCGAAAGTGGGAGGGACCAGGCCGTCCCCCGCCTTCCCTCCTCCTTGGGCGCCCCGGCCAGGCGGTTTCCACACCTCCCGGGCTGCCACGGCCAGGGACTGAGCTGGGCGTGCACAGGCGCCCGCATTGACTCGAACCCCGACCCCCACGGCTCTACCAGCCTAGCCAGCGCCGCGCGGCCCCTCCGGCCCCTCCGGGCAGGCCGATCCCCGCCCCCAGGCCCCGGCCCCGCCCGCCCGGGCCTCTGCGCACCGCCCCCCGGCCTCATCACAGCCTTCGGGCCCGGCTGGGGGCGCGAGGGCTCCGGCCGCGCGGCGGCCGTCTCCGCGCCTACCTCAGTGCTCGCGGCTCCTCCTCCGGAGGCGGCCTCAGCTCAGAAGCTGCACTTCAGCCCGCGCTCCCGGCGGCGCGGGATCTGGGGCTGCGAGGGCGGCGAGTGAGAGGCTGAGGCCCGAGCGCGCCCCGCCCAGCCGCGCGACCGCCCCCACCTCCCCTCCCCTCGCCCCACCTTCCGCCGTGCCGCCCTCGCAGCCAGGCCCCGCCCCGCCCTCCAGGCCCCGCCCACACCGCTGTCCCGGCCGGGAAAGGCGCCCACCGCCAAGAGCCGTGAGAGAGCGTGTGTGAGAGAGTGTGTATGTGAGAGAAAGACGCAGTGGGTGCCGCGGGTTCGGTCCCTCGCGTGGCGGCTCCGCGGGGACGCGATTTGTAGTGCTTACTGCTGTTTGTCGTTTGCCGGATGCGAGTCTCTCGCTCGGATTTGTTATTACTGTGCTTTTATTTTATTGTGATTGTTATCGTTGTAGTTACTGTTATCATCATTATTTGTTTTACCCTCCCCAAGCGGACCGGATGGTCCACTGGAGCCAGAGACAGCCCTCGCTGCTGACCAGACATTCCCGGTCATTCTGATCCTTCCAGTGGCCCGCACCGCCCTACATTTCGTTGTGAAGTAGAGAACAAACTGAATTTTGAAAGAAGTAATATTTATTTTTAACTTATTGTTAAATATAACACAAATACAGAAAGCCCACCAGATTTAGTGCCATGTAAAATGATCTGGCTTAGAGCATAACCTCATCAATAGCAGGGAAGACAGCCCGGGAAGGACCTCCTGAAACTGACCTACACGTATCTACCCCAGGAACTCAAAGGCCACCTGCCCATAATCATGCCCTTCCTAAGAACACATTTGTAAAACGGAAATTTCCCCAGAATTAGGAACCTCCAATTAAGAGTACTTTGTAAAATTCTTCATTAAAAAGATAAATCAATAAATATATAAGTATATAAATAATAAAGAAGCCAATCAATCAGGAGATTGAACAGGATGAGTAAGAAGCACCTAGGAGCTAAGGAATTAGGTGTCCTGTGAGAATAGGTCCTGGGCACCTGGCTGTTCTCACTCTAGCACAGCACCAGTTGTATAACAGGTGTCATGTGTGTATTTATACTGCAAGGAAAGAAAAAAAATACATATAAAGGTAGATAACATATAAAGTCAAACCAGGCTTTGTCTGCTGAAGGATTTCATTCAAGATCAATTCTTTCAAAAGCTGAAATTATGTGTTCTGGGAGATGTCTTGATGCCGTGGAAAGAAGCCATTATACGTTAAAGTTTACACTGCTTTCCAGTTTTAAAAAAGCCCTTTCACATGCAATATGGTATCTTATTTGAGACTTAGAGCAGTCCTGTGAGGAAGTCAGGGAAGGACAGAAGGACTTTGCAAAGGTCACAGTGAAATGCATACTTGTAAGAAGAGGAAGTACATAGAGAACTACAAAACAATTTCAGCACTGGACACCCTGCCAGTCCCTGCTAGATCTGATTTGTCTTTTAACAGTTTTATTGCTTGGGTTTTTACATAAGGATTCCTTTGGTTCCTTTGTCATATATTTACATGCAGTATGACTCAGATTTATAAAGGATACAACACTTAACAAGAAATTTGAATCAATATGATGGCGTCAGCCTCCCTGTTATGAATTGTGGCTAGAATACTGCCAATTAGCCACAATTACTGAGCACTCTGGCTCTGTGGCTGGTGGTGGAGATACAAAGAATAGGAAATGAATAAGACACAATCTTTGCTCTCGAGGGTTTATGGCTGAATTAGGAAGAAAGATTTGGAAGTAAATGAGTGTTTCACTTATTTGGATGGGAGGAGAACATTCCTGAGCACAATTCTATTAGGTGTTGAGACAGAGGAGGGCAAATCTGCTCAGAGAAGAGAGTACCTGATTTTTTAATTGTGAAAAAATATAAAATATTGCAAAAATAGAGGGAATAATATAATGAACTACTATTTACTTATTACTCAGTTTCAATAATTGCTGTTGACCAGTTTGTTCCATTTGCACTCTCACCTCCTCTTTCCCTTCTTGGATTATTTTGAAGCAATTCACAGGAATCATACTGTTTCACCCATATATATTTCACTATGTATCTCTAAACAACATAGTCTGTTTTTAAAAACAAGCACAAAAATCATTAAAACATCTTTAAAAATTAACAATTTTTCAACATCTAGTTAGTGTTCAACTTTTCCCAATATTCTCATCAGTGTTTTAGTTAATTTCTTCAGGTCAGGAATCAAACAAGGTTACCGCATTTGGTTAAAATCTCTGAAATTCTTTTCTTGCACTTTATATTTTGAAGAAATTGTTTGTTCTGTGTAGTTTCCCACATTCTGCATTTTGCTGATTGCACCCCTGTGATGTTAACATGTTCCTTTGCCCCTGTGTTTCTCATAAACTTATAATAAAACCAGAGATTTAATAATATTTAATAAAATACAACCCATAATAAAGAGAAGTCAGTCATTCAAAAGCATATCCAGAAATGTCACAGATGTTAGAATTACCAGACAAGGACATTAAAAGTTACTGTAACTGACTAAAATGGGGTATATGATGGGGACTTCATAATGGGGGGAATCTAGTAACCACAATGTCACTCATGTAATTGTTTATCAATGATACCAAAATAAAAAAAGGAAAAAGAAGTTACCGTAACTATATTCCAAATATTCAAAAAGTTAAGCAAAGACATGAAAGATATAAAAAGATCCAAATTATACTTCTAGAGATGAAGACTACAATGTCTAAATAAAAATACATTGGATAGGATCAATGGCAGATTCGACATGGACAAAGTAAAGATTAGTGAACTTGAAGTCATACTAATAGAAATTACCAAAATGAAAGATACACAGGGAAAAAAATGATTTAAAAAAATGAAAAGAGCATCAATGAGCTGTGGGACAATTTCAAGTGGCCTAATATATGTGTAAATGGAATATCCAAAGGAGAGAGATGGAGACAAAAAATATTTGGATAAATAATGGTCCCAAATTTCCAAAATGTATGAATATTATACATTTTGGATGAATATTCACAGATCTAAGAATATCAACACACCCTAAACACGAGAAACATAAAGAAAACCACATGAAAGCATATCATAATCAAATTGTTCAAAATCATTGATAAAGAGAAAAATCTTGCTCCCTCATCTTTCTTATGGAGCAAAGCTTCAAGTTCTGACTTTTCTTTTACATTGCTCCTCTCTGCCTTTATTACTGCTCCCTCAGTAACTGGGAGTCCATGTCATCACCATCTCTCTTGATGGGCTGCACCAGCCACCTAACTGGTCCTTCTGCTGCCCATCTTGCTTCCTTTTAACTCACTTTCCACATGTGGCTGAGCATAGCAAATAGTTGTCATGTTCTTATACTTTCTCAGCAGCTGTTGAATAGCTTTCCTTTATTTGGGAAATCTCAACTGTTAGGAGTCCTGACTCCTAAAGTGGAAGCCAGAACTCACTTTCCCTACCTCCTTTGCAGCTAAGGTGGGGTATATGGCTGAAGCTCAGTCAAATGTACCACACAAGATTTTAATTTAGAAGAACACAATGTGAAGAAGCAGGACAGCCGCAACAGAGAGGTTAAATATAGATGCAAGAGATTCTGGATATATGGTTTCCTTGCAGGGGGAATGTGATTATTTTGGGAAATCTTAAAAGTTTGAAGTTTGGGTTTTTCTTTCTTGTTTTTCTTTTTGTTTTCCTCCTCTCATCTTTCCCTTCCCTCCCTTCCTTCCTTTCTGTAACATCGTTTAGACATAATTTACATACCATATAATTTATCTATTTAAAATATAAAATTCAGTGTTTCTAGGTATATTCACAGAGCTGTGCAATCATCATCCAAATCAATTTTAGAACATTTTCATCAACTCAAAAAGAAACCCCATTCCTGTTAGGCCACTCTCCATTTCCCTGTATCCTCTCTCCTAACCACAACTACTGACCTACTTTCTGGATTGATAAATATTCTGGATGTTTCATATAAATAGAGCTCCATGACATGTGACTTTTGTATCTGGCTTCTTTCATACATGTAGTATGTTTTCAAGGTTCATCTATGTTGTACCAATTCACAAATCAGTACTTTATTCCTTTTTATTGCTGAATAATGTTCTATTATATGGCTATACTACAGTTCATTTATCCATTCACCTGCTAATGGCCATTTGGGTTGCTTCCAGTTTTGGCTATTATAAACAAGGCTACTATGAACATTCATGTGTAAGTCTTTGTATTGTACATATACCTTCATTTCTTTTGGTTATATATCTAGCAGTGCAATATGGTAACTCTTGCAGAAAGTGCTTGATTTTCTTTACTTGAATATTAAGGAGATGGTTTTTGTGAGAATCACTATGTGGGAGAAGTTGATTCTTTCATTATTTCATCATTTGTGTTTTTTAATGTACAAGACAAGGTTTTGTATACAGAAAGAAAACAAAAATGAACACTTAGAACTACTTTTGTTTAATTAATGCCATTTTTATTAAAGATATCCAGTTTTAAAATCTAGTTTTCCTTAGGCTTTTAAGCTTAACATTACGTCTTATAATTTTATTTATAAATACAATATTCTGTTATAACTTAAAATCAATGTATAAGTATAATCAATTAAATTCTCCAAACATTTATTACTAACTTGATTGAATTCTTAGATATTTCAAAATACAACTACAAATGTAATATATCTGATTCTCTAAATCACTGAAAACATTAATCAAGCAGGCTTACAGATCTAATAAACCAATATTTCTAAGCACTTAAACTCTGTTTACAAGCCTAATAACTCAAAAGTTATAGATTTAGTACCTCACATTCTCTGAAAAATTCAAATCTAGTTTACATACATAATCAATTCAACTTTTACACATCTCAAATTTAAATTCCCAATCTGCTATCAGTTAAATTCCTTTAAACATTTCAAATTAAAATCACAAGTCTAAATTCAACATTTCATATACTCCATCTGTTAAACAAAATACACCCAAATTGCCAAGATGATTAAAAGATAGCTTATTCTTGAACTCAATGCAAAAAATGTTAATCTTAGGTTTGAGTCACTTCACTCTTATTGAGAGACTGTGTAAGTCTGGCTAGTAGAAAAATTCAGCTAAAGTGAGGAATCATAAATAATATTTCATACACGGTCTAACATTTTAAATTAAGTGCTTAGAAAATATAACTGTTGAGTTTAAAACACAAATATATATATATATATATATATATATATATATATATATATATATTATATATATATACCGTTTGACCCAGTAATTCCACTCCTAGGAATTTACTGGAAGAAAACAAGATCTCTGATTCAAAAAGACATACGCAGCCCTATTTCATTGCTGCACTATTTGCAATAGCCAAGATATAGACGCAACCTCAGTGTCCATCAGTAGATGAATGGATAAAGAAGATGTGGTACATATACACAATGGAATATTATTCAACCATAATAAGAAAAGAAATCCTCCCATTTGCAACAACATGGATGGATCTAGAGAGTATTATGCTCAGTGAAATAAGCCAGGTAGAGAAAGACAAATACCAAACGATTTCACTTATTTGTGGAGTACAAAAACAAAGCAAGACAGAAGGAACAAAACAGCAGTAGACTCACAGACGTCAAGAAGGGACTAGTGGTTACCAAGGGGGAGGGCTGGGGAGGTTAGTGGAGGAGGGGAAAGGGATAAAGGGGCACAATAATTCTCAATCACTATGTAGGTTGGTCACAGGGGTGGATGTACAGCATGGAGAATACAGTTAATGATCCTGTAACATCTTACTACATTGATAATAGTGACTGCCCTAGAGGGGCTGAGGATTTAATAATATGGGTAACTGTTGAACCACTGTTGTGTATTTGGAACCAATGTAAGATTGTTTATCACTGATACTTTAATTTAAAAAATCCATAAATATATATTAATTTGCCACACCCTTTCTTTGAGTATGAGTCTGTTATTGGAGTTCCAAGACATCTTTGTTGCATAAAGCACTCATGTATCCTCTTATGATTTCTAGTTTGGATTATGTTAATGTGGAGCAAAAGCTTTAAGATACTTGCAAACCAATGGAAGTTGGGTTGATTTTAGATTTTTACATTTCCTTGTGAACTTTCATTAACTGTCTTGTCCACTTTAAGTTTAAGAATTTTTTTTTTAGCAAGCTGCCATTAACTAGTCTTTCCAAAGCATTGATCCTAATTTTCATAGAAACAGCTCTTCCTTTCCACACTCATATTTCATGGACTTATTTCATATAAGAACAGGCACAACTAACACCTGTAGGTTTGGGAACAAACACAACTGAATCGTGGTTATGTGTTGAGCTCAACTGGTGGGAGCAGAAAATGCCGGGCTACTAGAGAGGGACTAGTCGATATATTTTATAGAAGGGATGGAGAATGTTGGTTAATTTACTAATTGAGCTAAGTAGAAATTGGTTTAAAAAGCTTCTATTATTCCTCATGTTTTAAAAAATCGTTAAAATTCATATACAGTAAAATCTATCCTTCTGAGTGTTCAGTCCTACAAGTTTTGACAATCACTTGCAGTCATGTAACCACTACCCTAATCAAGATACAGAATATTTCCATCAACTTCCAAAATTCTCTTGTGCTACTTTTTTGTAGTCTGTCTGTCCCTCTTTTCCCTCCAAGCCTCAGCTCCCTGCAACCACTAATCTCTGTATAGTACTCTGGATTCATCCAAGTTGTCACGTGTATCATTACTGTGTTCCCTTTCATTGCTGAGTAGTATCTCATGTAATGGAAGTACCATGGTCTGCCTGATTGTTCACCTGTTGAAGAACATCTAGGTTGTTTCCAGTTTGGAGCTATTACAAAAAAAATCTACTAGGAACACTTGTGCACATGTGAGTGTGTGAACATTGTTTTCATTTATCTGTGTGGTGATACATCATTATGGTTTAAATTTTCATTTCCCTGATGGCTAATGATATTGAACATCTTCTTGTGTGCTTATTTACTACCTGTATATACTTTTTTGGTGAAATGTATGTGATGTTTTTTGCCCTTTTCCAATGAGATTGTTTGCTTTTTCACTGTTGAGTTTGAGGTTTCTTTATATATTCTAGATACTAGTTTTTTGTTAGATATGTGGTTTGCAAGTATTCTCTCCCAGTCTGCCGTAGCTTGTCTTTTCATTCTCTTGATAGAACTTTTTACAGAGCAAAGTTTTTAATTTGGATGAGGCCCAATTTATTAATTTTTCCTTTTATGGTCTTGGTGTTAGGTTGAAGAACTATTTGCTTAGTCCTAGATTCTGAAGATTTGCTACTATTTTTTTAAAGTTTTGCAATATTATATTTTCTATTATGTTCTGGCTCAATTTGAGTTAAAATGTTAATTTTATGTTGAGGTTTTTTTTCGCTATGGATGTCCAATTGCTACAGCACCATTTGTTGAAATGGCTATCCTTCCTCCACTGACTAGCTTTTGAATGTTTGTCAAAAACCAGATGGGCATCCCAGTAGCAGCTGGTATACCCAGGGCCTAGACTGTGGCTTCTGATAATCATTCTCCAGTAAAAGAAATAGGGGTCTTAGAGAAATGGTCTAGGATGGGCAGGAAATACATAAGATATTCAGGGAGCATCTTGTAGTATCAGAAGGTAAGGAAGTGATTAAATAAAAACCAAAAACACATTGTTGGGGGATGTCAAAGGTGTGTCCTACTAGAAGAGCTTCCAATGGCCAAGGTTGGAATAATGCGAGCAGCTGAATAAATAAAGTAGAATTGGATAGTACTCAAAAGTACAAAATAAATACCTATGAGTACATACTGAGATAGATGAATGAACAATAAATAAATGGGGGAGAATAGACCAATTTCCCATAGAGAAGAATTTCAAATAATTGATGCAGATGCTCTACTCTCAAAGAGAGGAACTTAACTCTCCACTCCTTAGATGTGGGCTGTGCATAGTGACTTCCTTCCAAAGAGAACAGTCTGGAAACAGAGGAAAAGTAACTATAGTTATTTTTATGTAGTGGAGAAACCTGACAAACAGTACCTCAGCCAGGTAATCACCTCAATATCAACAGTCATAAATCATGCCGATTGTATTTACTCTTAATATGATGTAATAAAAACGGCACTTTATTTCTTTAATCTTCCTCCCAATAACCCATCATCCCAGTCTTATCATGAGAAAAACATCAGACAAATTCTAGTAGTGGGGCATCCTACCAATATATATGACTAATACTTCTTAAAGCTTTCAAGGTCATGAAACACAAGAAAAGTCTAAGAAATTGTCACATCCAAGAGGAGCCTAAGGAGATATTACAACTAATCTTAAAACGCTGGAACAATTAGTTTATAATAATGTTATCAATATTGGTTGCTTAACTGTAACAGTTGTATCTTACTAATGTAAGATGTTTTATAGTGAGGGAAACAAGAAGCAGGGTATATGGAAACTCTTTGTACCATCTTAATTTTTCTGTAAATTGAAAACTTTTAAAAAAGGTATTTAAAAAAATCAGTTGGGCATACTGTATGGATCTATTTCTGGGTTCTCTACTCTGTTCTGGGTTCTCTCTACATTGATCCATTTGGCTCCCCTTCTGCCAATAACACACTGTCTTGATTATTGGGTGGTATTATCAGAGAGATAACTATTTAAGTAGGCCTTCATTATTGGGTGGTTTTGCCCATTTTTAATTATTGTTTGTTTTCTTATTGAGTTTTGAGAAAGTGCCAGTGTACTAGAGAGAAGCCTACTGACTGTAAGGTCTCAGAGTGCCTTGGGACCAGTTGGTGAGTTTTAGAGAAGGAATGGAGAATGTTAGTTAATTTAATAATTTGGTTAAGTAAAAGTTGGCAATAAAAGGTTTACTTCTAGGATCCTTCCCAGGGTTGTAAGGATGCTTACCCAACTGAATTAACATCAGTGATGTAGAGAAAATGTGGGAGTACCATTTATTTATAGATTTGGACTATTTTTTGGAAGTTAGGGTACTGGATGCTGGATTTAAAGTTCACCTAGAATCAGTTTTCCTGAACCACCCACCCTTTGACAAGCTAGATCCCTTCTTATTTAGTTGGGTTTTTTACTAAGAGAATCCCTAAGTCTATGCTCTTCAGCTGGAATTTAACTTGTTTAATAACGTAGTGAATTGCATACTCCTTAGGCGTACTTAACTTTGTATCTTTATCTCTCTTCCCTCCTCCTTTTCCCCAGATCTTTTTCAAACATTTTGGATTTGGATTGATGGGATTCTGCATACTCAAATTAGTCTGAAATTGTCTACTGAAAGGGTTCTTAACCTCCTCCCCCACCCCCTGCCCCAGGGACCTTTGACAGGCTGATGAAGCCTTGGATCTCTTGTTAGAATAATTTTCTAAAATCTATGTCATAAAATACATAGGGTCACAAAGAAACTAATTATTGAACTACAGGTATCAAAATATTAAAACAAATGTGTAGTATATCTATATATGCTTATGAATAGATTAAATATCAAGATCTAGTGACAAATTTAATTATTATCATAATTTCAAAGTAATGATGAGCAAAAATGATATTGCAAAATATTTGCTACAACCATAAAGTTAATTGAAAATATCTTGGAATTCTACTGGTGACAATGTCATCAGTACTATTACAAATAAAGATATGATTACTTTTTCTCCATTTGAGTTTCAGGGTCCAGTGGAATCTCATTTCTGCTTGGTGAGGTTCTTCACTTTTTTCATATTTTACTTTTTTTATTTGTCTCATCCACTTCCGTTTTCTGATCATTGTATTAATCCCGTTGGGATGAATATGAGAAGGAGAGTGAGGGGAGTGCCTACCTACTTTACTCCTGGAACTGACAGATGCCTGTCACTCTGCCTCCCACCCTCTGTTACTCCCACACTCAAGGCTCTGCCTTCCAGGGCCCAGCCAGCTATTGCAGGAAACTCCCCACCTGTGAAACCAGCCCCATTGTCAGGGGGCTTGGACTCTGCATTGGTCTCTCTAGGTGCTTTGTTGATTGATCTGCAAGACCTACCCATAGCTAGTTGTTCTCTCTTTATGATCCTGAAACTTGTCATGTTGGAAATGGGTTTTGCTTAAGACATCTTGAATCTGGGCAGGGCTTTTGGAGTGTGTGAGAATTCAAATTATTTTTCAGTTCTAATGTCTATAGAGCTTAGAAAAGCAAAATAGAACGACAGTTTTAAATACTACAGATAAAATTAGAATACTAAAGACTTGGCTGTGGAAAATGAGCTGCTCAAGGATATAAGCAATATATTGCCAGCATTGTGAAGCTAAACAATCATGGCAATTATTTCTATTAAAGTGGGGACAACTGTTTAGCCTTGCAACATTCTTCTGTCTTCAGTTCCAGTGCCTGGAGACAGGCAGTACAGTGGAACTCTCAGTGGTGAGTATAAGATGTGTTTTCTGCCTTTGGTGACACTGTTGTTTTTACAGTGCTTTCCTTGCTGTGGGGCTCTTGTTGATTTCTGCCCTAGAGGTCAAGGGCAGAGATGTTCCAGTTCTCTTGACGAGTTCCCAGGGGACTGGGAGTGGACTGGATTCGGGCCAGGGCCATTTATTCTTGAAGAAATTAGAAACCAGTGGGATATTGCTTTCCTTGTTCAGAAGGGATAAGAAATAAACTAGCATGTGACAGGGCAAGGAAATTTAGCTCCAGTTAGACAAACTTTTATTTTTATAGGTCTATAGAAGCAATAAAAATGAAGGCCAGGAGAGCAAAAATGGTTGTAATAAATGTGTGTGTATGTGTGCACACAAAAAGGGAGAGATTGTTAAGACAAGAGTCCATCCAGCAATGGTTGTTTTGATGTAGAGTTACGTTTCCTCCTCCTTAATCTTTCTCCCAGTTCATTTAAAAAAATTAAGAAATTTTAGAATGTATAAATCATACAGAAAAATATAATTAATTATATGTAAACATCGTGTGTCCACCCACAGCCAGGTAAGAACTGGTCTCTCCCTTTCTCCTCCTCCTTACCAAGCCCCTAACATTTTGGGGAAGAACAGAGCAGCAGCTATTGAGCGGGTAAGGAGGACAGGTAGGGAGAATAGAGACCAGAAGGCCCTGCTTCCCTTTTCCTACTGCAAGCTGCCAGGCCTGTGCTGGTGGAGGGGAGATTTACCGCTAAGTGAAATTGTGAGGTTTTGATTGTTTCAGGGGATTATGCATTGTAATTGCTAAACTGAGACGGTGTTCGTGAGTTAACATGACTGAGGGACTTGTCTATTATTTAAGAGTGAAGAGAAAAGCCATGGACTCAGAGTATTCGCTCAGGAGCAGGGAAGGTGATTTCCCCTGAATAAATATTTAAAGGAAATGGTGGGAGGGCAAGCTGAGCTGAGTTGCATTGCCAAGAGCCAGGATCATTCCACATACCACATGGAAAGCATTTAACCAAATCTAAGATGCTACGGACTCTAAGGCAAACTATAATTTCAGACGTCACTGAGAAAGAACAATGAAGGCAAAAATGCATGATGCAGAAAATACCAAATTTAAAATAAAGGATCAGTATTACTGATTTTTCCTTTTGCCTCAGGCTTCAATGTCTTGGCATGGCACTGCCACTGATCTTTATGTAAAATTTTGAAATTCTGTTCATCATGGCTTTTGGCATTAATTTCATTTTTAAAAACTATTCATTAAGATATACTTATCTTGATGTTTTGAGTTTTTTGGGCACCCAATTACATTTCTCATGCGAGGCAAGTGTCTCACTCACCTCACCCATATCATCCAGTTTCTCTGGGAGATGGAAATGGGGATAGAAATAAAAAAAGAAGGTGAGGAAAAAAAAAAAAGGAAGATCCTTTTGTTTCTTTTCCTGCCCATGGAATTGCAAACGAGAGACATGATTTCATAAATTTCCCAGAGATTTCTTTAAAGATCTTGTTGCAAAATATCAGAGATGGTCTAATTGATAGCCCAGGTGACACTGAAGAGGGGAGCTCTGAACTTCTTGAGAAGACTCCAGTTTACTGTCTGGATGACAAAGTGTACGGTAACTGGCTAAGTTGGTGCTTTCAATGCTGTTGATATTAAGGCACGAAGCAAAATTCCTATTGTGTTTTATTTCCTCATTTCTGCCATTTAAAAAATTCCCTCTAGTTCCAGTGGAAGTGTAAAAGGAGAGTTATGATATTTGCTTGTAATGATAATACCTGAAATACAGCGCTCCACCACTTTCATCATCTCACTTAATTCCCCGAATATTTCTCATCCGCTTCACAAAACCACCACAGTGGGTAGGCAGGGAAGGTATCATTTTTCAGGGGGAGCTGACCAAGTCCAAGAACTGCTACAGAATGGGAATCAGAACTTTGATCTTTTTACTTCAAGGACAGTCCCTTTCCTGCACAGCGCTGTGTGCCACTGAAGACGTGGAGATACACTAAATGGCCGTGTTTGAGGGACTGAAGCTATAATCTGAGCTGGTTAGCAGCTGATCTCCCTGAGGCTATATCCAGTCTCCTAATGCTGTTTCATATTAAACAGGTTTGAGAGTGAGTCACTTGACTGGCACAAATCAGCAAAGTGATTGCTTCAGTCCTGCTTGGAAACGTTAAGTCCTCCCTTTGCCTGGGGGTAGCAGACTCAGTGCAAACCTCAGCTATAATACTGCAGCAGCTCTGGGGTGGATTTCTGTTTCACTTCTCTAACTTCAGGCTTCATTTAGCATTCACGCATGTCTCCTCTTCCATGCTTACATGATTTGGTACTGAGTCCTCTTACACTAACACCTCAGTCTGCACCCATTTCCTCTGTTTAGGTGATACTGAAGTAGAAAGGAGGGCATGCCCAGTGCAGGAAGCCCAGCCAGGGAAGGAGAGGAAGCCCTCAATTGGTGGGCCACTGCCTGACCTTCAGGTGAGCCTCAGAGGTGATAGATGTTTGATCAGCTTGAGGAGGAAATTTGAATTTTCTACTTCATCCTGTCCACAGGTTGCTCTTTGTAATTGATTTGAGAGCTAAAAATTTCCATCCTAAACTCCACTGGCTCTACTGCTGAGAGACACCTGGCTATCTCTGAGCTACAGTTAAGTTGGGTGACCTTTCCCTCATTTGCTACCCCCATGCTCTATGTAGATATGTGTGACAACACTTGCAAGGTTTTATTGTGTTATTTCATGTTAAATGTTTGTTCTCCCTATGTGACTCTGAGTACCTGTGGGGCAGGGACCATGTCTTATTTTGTAATCTCTTCAAAGCTGGGCAACCTTGTAAGTAGTTTTATTGTTGTGTAGCATCCAGGAGTTAAAACACAATTCCAGTCACGGAAAGGTTCATAAACTCTCCAAGAAACCATAGGCAGAAATTATAGTAACCCGCGTGCATGCGTGTGCACACAAACACATGCGCGTGCACACATAGGTCCTGGGCTATTCAGGCCTTCGCTGCTGTTTGCCCAAGTCTACTCCCCGATCCACCTGCTTCCCATGTTCTTACCACCTCAACTCCAGCCTTACTCAAATGTTCTCTCTCCTTAAACAGGCTGTTGATAGGAGGGGAGGAGGATGCTGTGAGTACATATATGTTAATATTTTTGTCCTTGTCTTATTTATTTTTGTTTCCTTAGCACCTAGTCCAGCATTTTAGCGCATGTTATTTTTTCAGGAAATGTTCCATGAGTGAATGAAGGATTATTAGTCTTTACCCCAATGTACCATCAAAACTGTTGATGAGTACCACCCCTTTCAAAAACAGACTGGCACAGATCAATAGTTTTTGTCTCACAAATCAGAGGTAGTTAGTCATAATTTTTGGCTGCTTTTAATCCTGAAGGCAGAGGGACCAGCTTTCCTATAAACATCTGTCTTTCCAATGGATTTCAGCCCCGGGCAAGTTCACTATGGATTCAATGTGACCAAAGAAATGACAGTAGAATGTTCTTGGGGTGAAAGGGTTGTACCCAACTTTATTTCCACAGTGGCAGGTCAATCACTAAAATCCCATCTACTCAGAGCAAGTCTGCGTGCAGCAAGCTGGTCTCTGCCTCTGGGCCTCTTGGCCCGCACAGCCATCCTCTGGGCTTCTGTCCTTGGCGCTGTCACCACTCCAGCCTCTGCTCTGCTCTCCTGCAGCCTTGCAGCCCTGCCACCGTGTCGCCCAGAGCATTGGGCAGGGCTCTTTATATAGAGTCAGTAGCAACGTATTGCTTACATGTGCATAGTGAGCTAGCCAACCAGGGCCAGGTGAGAATCCTGGACACAGGAACTTTCATTTAATCCACAACATCCTCCATCAGGAAGTGGGCTAATTCCTCCCAAGCCCTCCTATGCCTGGGTGCCCAGGTCACTGGCATCCCACATGGCATGTCAGGGTAGAAAGCCTTGTCCTTTTATGTCAGCTAGGTGGATGGGACCTACTTTATACATTGATCTCTAGCCCCATTCCCTGGGACTGGGTTCATGCTCCTATCCTCCCATGCCTCAGGGAACAGGGGCCTCAGTGAGCCTCTGCTTCCCCGTGACCCTCACTGTGTTGACCCGTTTCTTTGAGTGGGCTCTTTCTGTGGCCCCTCCACCCCTGGCCTGGAACTGATTAAGTCTGTTACATTTGGCTCGAATTTTTGTCTTTTACTGTTGATCTTCTGCTGGGCCTACCTTTTCCCCATCTCTGGCTTTTTTGCTCTACATTCCCATTCTTTTTTCTAATCTCCTAGCAACCATTTGTCCAACCCTTTGCTGGATACAAACTTTGACAGTCATCTTCTTATAAGATTCAGGGTCTTAACTCTAGAAGGTTATAGGCTCAAAGGAGAGAAGAAAGGAAAATTGTTCCTGCCATCTGGACAGCAAGGCCTCCCCATTACGGCCAAGGCTCCCTGCAGAGATTTGATTTGAAGGTCAGCATTAATGTATTTTGGCAAGAATATTCGATATAAGTGACTTTTTATAGTTTGACATTAAGACATATTTCTGCATTATGATAAAAGAAGAGTAATACAAGATGGATGGACATTTAGGTTGAAATGGAGATAATTTGTGAAAACGTTATGGTTATTCTTTAAAAAGACAAGGCATCAGGATAATGCTGAGAGGAGGAACAGTGGTTGGATAATAAAGTTTTAAATTGTTCCTGGATAGGTTCTTCTAAGCTCTCCTGCTCCATCACTGCTCAAAATCCAACTAGGAGGTGATGTTAGCATCTTTGGCTTTTTAAAATCCAAGCAGAGTTTACCTATGGGCATGTGATGTGTCTTTGTTCAGACCTGTTAGTCATTAAATATTAGCCAGAGCCTAGCAGAAAAGTTTTAAGATTATCTGGATAATGACAATATTAGTAAAGGTGTTATTTTATTATAGTTATTTTACATAGAACACTGTTCATTGTTTTTAGTGTTTCATTTGTAGTTGAGCTTGTCTATGTATGCGTGTTTGTATCTCTGAATGGGGCAATGAAAGACAGTGGTAAAATACTGGCTTAATGGATAGCACCTAAGTAGGTGAGCCTGTGCAAGTAGATGGGAGATAGATCAAAATAAAACAAAGGAACCCATGGGTTAACACTCTAACTGAGGTCAAAGACTAGTTGGTTTTGCTTTTTTCCCTTAAAAGAGAGAACTAGAAAATAGACTGGGAATGGTTTTTGGTGGGCTATTGGAGTCTTAAGTTGTCAGAGTGGAAACAGTTGTGAGTAGTGATCATGTTCAAGATTGGCTGGCGAAGTGGAGAGGAGGTCGCGGTCACCTGTAACCTCGGCAGGACTTGGGGAAGAGAGCTTGACTGAGGGCCAGTGACTATTGAGCCGGTGACCTAGAGAGGGTAGATGGCAGTGATGGCCATGACAAAGGGTAGAGAGTTTTTATAACTGCATGAGGAATAAAAGCTGGGGTGTGGTAATGGAGAGCCAGAAAAGTAAATATGTCTCTTTTTCCAAATAGTTCTGGGGTGTGTGAAGAATGGAAGAATAAACATCCTCACTTCCAGGGCGCTGCAGGAAAGACAGTGTCCTTCCACAGGGGTCACATTTCCATTAAAGGCAGGAGGAGAAAAGAGCCCAATAAAAAGTCTTACCTTGTCGGGAAGGGAGTTTATTAATGGATGAAGGTTCCAGAGGGTCAGAAGAAAGGGCTGAGCTGTGGGTGAGAGAAAAATAAAAGGGTAAGCCAAGGGGAGGATGGAGGTAATGGTGATGGAGAAAAAAGCCCCTCAGAGGGGCTGGCATCAAGGGTGGAGGCAGTAAAGCAGTACGAACTAGTCTGGAGAGTCTGTCTGGGCCTCTGGTGTAAGAGGTTTCTAACTCCATCCAGAGAAGGCGCCAGGTGGTGTCTGAGGCAAGGTGCTGCTCATTTTTATGGTCTCGTCAGCACTGAGAGGCCTCTTCCCAGGGCTCCAAAGGGATGAAATATGGCTGTAAAGTTGTTCTGTGCAGCATAAGCCAGCCTCAAATAATGAGGGTAGGATTGTTAAACCTGAGTTGAAAAGAAGAGAAATACACACGTTCCCCGGCCTTCTGGGGGAAGTGCATGTAGGCATGGGTCCTGATAAATTAGCCAGACCTCTTCTCATGTTGGTGACATGCCCTTGTCTCTGGTGTTCCCTTGAAAGCATTGGGCCTCAGCCATAGCATCCTTAGGTCTGGAGAGATAAGAATTCAGCACCTAAACTCACTGGCCCGACCAACTTGACCTGGTGACCATGCAGTGATCATGATGGCAGTGGGTCTTCCCAGCACTGCTTCCCAGTGCCAGGTAGCCATGCTTCACCCAGTTCAGTACTGGGCAGGAGACCCGTTCCTGGGGATTTAGGTATGAAGCTGGAAAGTTGGTCCAAGAAGGAAACACTGTAAACTCAGGCTTTGGGAAGACTATGATATTAAATCAAGACAGGAAAGGCAGCAAGCTAAACTCAGTGCTGAATCAGTGAGTGGCTGATCTAACCTTTTTGTGACTCAGATGTCAGATGGACTCATGGTGCCCCTTAGTATCTGTTAGGATTGGCTCAAGCTCCATCCTACGGGGAGTACAGTGCCCTCCCCGGGTTAGGCACAATCCTATGGGCTGATACTTATCCTGGTCCCCCAAGTCCCCCACCCCACTCCCTGCTCTGATTCCCGCTTTTGGGTGAGTTCTTCTCAACCCCAAAGCAGACCTAATCACAGGCTCTAGCTCCTTCTCCCTGGTTTCCTACTAAGGTACCACTTGCAGCAGTTAGCAACATGTCGTAGAACTTCCCTGTTGATGGAAGCTACAATCAGCCTTGGTTCATGGATGTTACTGAGCTAATATCAAAGAATTCTGTTCTTAAAAATGCCCTTTGCCATTTCTGCCAATTCCCAGACTCCCATTGTGTTGCCTAACTTTCTTTCTCTTCCCTCCCCCATCTCTTTTCTTCCCCTTCACTCTCTCCTAAGCCAAGTCCCTTTTCATTTTTGAAGCAGAGAAATTGATCTGCTTCCTTGTTTACTCCTGCCAACTCCGTGCTCACCTTCTACTCCCACCTTGCTGTTCAAGGTATTTTCTTAAACCAGATAGTTCCTTCTCAAATAGGAATTCTGGAGCAAGCTGGGTAGAGGAGTTTCCTTACCTCTCTCTTTTTGTTGCTTGTCAGAGTCTGTAACAGGGCTGGACCTGCAGGTATATTTTAAGTGGTTCCTGAGGCAGTGGGCAGAGAATAGGTGAATACTAAGAAGACAGTTTTGGACTGTCCCAGTGACCTTTTCCATCTATGGATTGGTTCTTGCATGTTCTCAACATTGTGGCCTCCCGAGTGACTTCTCTCATGGGAACTTCCCAGACCACCAGTATATTCACTCTGGGAAAATGCATCAGCTTGCCCTCCACTCACTCTTTCAGGTAACAGACTGATCCTTCCCCAGCATTCTCTCTCAGAACTCATAGCTCAGAGATAGCTTTCTCTCTCCTTGCCAGGAGGAGGAATGACACAAAGCAGCTCTTTGTTTAGGACTTGAACACTTCAGTGTCTCTTTTCACCTAATTAGAAGGAAGTATTTTTCCATTCACTTCATTTTCTTACTGGAATTTGTTAACTGGAGCTGAGTAGCTCAATTTGCATGTAAGGTTTGTTCATTAATTAACAGCCTCCAGGCCAGGTTATCCTTATCAGGACTTAATATCTAACTCAGCACTGGCTAAACCAGAAAGAACGTTTGAAATTGCTGGAAGGTTCTGCTATGATGGAGCAGGAACTCCAAGGTGGCGTAGCAGCTCTCTGTTCTCTGTTGGAAGCTATTCTGAAGAGTAAGACCCTCCAAAGAGCATAACCTGAAATATTTGGGGACCCTTGACAGAGGTCAGGGATGGCCACCACTTTGCCAGTTTCTTGTAATGATGCAATGAGAAAAATACCTCAAGAGTCTAAGAGACAGAATAGAATCAAGAGTTTTTTTGTTCACTACTTTTTCCAGCAAGTCCTTTTTATTTTCTACTGGAGAAAACACTAAATAATTGTCAGCTATTGTTTCTCCATCCTCTGTCTGATTGTGATAGGCAGAATTTTGGCCCTAAGATTTCTGCCCCCTGATATTACTTCTGTGGTTATGTTACATTAATTAGCAAAATAGGCTTTGCAGATATAACCAAGGTTACCAATCAGTTGACCTTAAAATAGGGAGATTTTCTGAGTGAGTCCAATGTAATTATATGAGCCCTTAAATGCTGAAGGTGAAAGGGGAAGGCAGAGAGATTCCAAGCACAAGAAGGATTTGATGGGCTGTTCCTGGCTCTGAGACAGAGGTGCCATGTGCAAGGACTAGAGAGCCCTTTCAGAGCTAAGGGCAGCCCCCAGCTGACTGTTAGCAAGGAAGCAGAAACCTCAGTACTTTGACCACGAGGAATGGAATTCTGCCAACAACCTGAAAGAGGATGGAAGTGGATTCTTCTCCAGAGCCTCCACAAAAAGTGCAGCCCTGCCAACACCTTGACTTGGGCCTTATGAGACCCAAGTCAGGAACCCAGTTGACCTATACTATACCTGGACCTCACATCTATAGAAACTGTGAGACAGTCAATGATTGTCAGTTCAACCTTTGAATTTAGTGATAATCTGTTGCAGTAATAGAATATGATTACACGGGGTTTCTGTCTTTTGTTCAAAAGGTGTGAGCAGCAGAGACCCTCCTTTCTTAGGAGGACTTAAGCAAGGATCTTCATAGCAAGGTTCTGTGGGAAAACTTGGTCACTGTGTTCAAAGAGAAGAGGTGGCTTGACCTCTTGTTTTATAATCTAGATCTGTGCAGTCCAGTATGGTACTCATTAGCTACAGATGGCTTAAATTGTAATTTAAGTGAATTCAAATTAAATAAAATTTGAAATTCAGTTCCTCTTGTATTACCTGCATTTATTAGCCACCCTATGTGGCTAGTAGCTACTGAATTACAGAACATTTCCTTTATTGCAGAAACTTCTGATGGCTGTGGTCTAGATGATTAACAGTGATGACATTCAATTGCAACTGTTATTTTTCTCATTTGGGGCACTGAGAGGTAGGATGTCTCTACTCCCTAGTAGAATTATTACAAAGAAGAATGCATGCAAATTTCTCTCAAGTGAAGTAAGAAATAAATTTTGTGGAAACTTTCATGTCTGTATTTTCTTCCCTTATCACTTCCGTGAATTATCTCCTGGGGATAGAAAGCCCTGGGTTTTCAGAACACTCTGGGAATACCAGTGATGGGGTATCAGGCATGACTTTCTTTCCAGATGAAGGAGGGGTTACCAGGTCGTAAATGGCCAAGAAATCCTCTGGCCTGGACCGGAGGATTTTCCAAGGGTTGTCTGCTACAACAAGACAAAAGTAGCTGCTGGGGCTGGCCAATGAGGTCACACCCTGGAGCAAGCAAACCTAAACCTGAGAACTTCCCTCTGTATCTGTTAGACTTGCTCCTTATGTTGGTTTCCAATGCCCATAGATGACACTAATCTACAGGAGGGAAAAAGAGACGTCTAGGCTCAGGCTCAGATTTCTACCTCAGGCTTAAGACTTCTTGGCCCAACTCGCTTGTAACTGGTAGTCATGGATCAAAGCTCACAGGTGATGCAGGTGGAGAGGTACGGCCAGGCCAAGGGAAAGAGCCTGGCTTTGGGCTTAGAGGCCCTGGGTCTGAATCCTGCATCTATATTGCTGTGTTAGCCTGAGCTGGTTAACGAATCTTCGTGAGCCCACCTTTTTTTTTGTCTGAGACACAGATGAAATAATTGGAGGAGAGCGATCTCTGATTCATGGAGTTGTCATAGAGCTATTGTGAGGATCAAAGGAGAGAACTGCACAGATTGTCTGGCACACAGGAGTTGCTGAGGAACAGTAATGTTACTCACATGTGTCAGCTGCAGGTTATATTGGGAAAGGCCATCCATCTATACCCTGGCCAGTCACATGTGTGGTCTTGTCTCCATTTGCATCTCAATAACCACCCGGTGGTCATACCTGAATGCATTCACGTCAACAACTGCACCCCCTCAAAAACCATACAATTTCAAATATCCCACTCCCTCACTTCTACCCAATATATTTCTCTGAATGTCTGATACCCTGTGATTCTTGAGTATCACTGATGGCCCAAATCCATTATTTCACTGAGAAAATAGGAGCAACCAGAAAAGAACTTCCACAAACGCCTGCCACCTTCTGGCACTGTACATGTAGACTCTGTCTTAATTTCTGCTCTGTTGGGGAGCTGTTTGTGCTTCTATGTAATGCCAGTCTCACTGCCTCTGCACTGGATCCAGCCCCTCTCCTGTACTCTAGAACTTCACTCTGGCAATTGTCCATCTCTATTGAATCATTTATTTTCCTCCTTTCACTGGATCATTGCCTTTGCCTCAAGTATATTATAGTATTCCTCATATATAAAAAAATTCTTCCTAGACCCCAATCCTCCTTCAACTGGTATCATTTTCCTGCTCCCCTTTATAGTGCCCTGCACTGGTCTTTTTTCATCTCCCTGAATTCTAAATGCTACAGTGTCCCAGGGTTTAGTCCTCAGAACTTCTCTTTTCTGTTGATTCCCACCCCCAGGGGATTGACACAGTTCCATGCTTTTAAACACCTTCCAGATGTTGCCAAATTTATATACCCTACCTGGACCTCTCCCTTGATCTGTAGACTCTTATATCTAACTGCCTATTCAACATCTCCACTGGATAGCCAATGGGCATCTTAAAGTTAGTATGTTCAAAAATGAACTGTTGATTTTCGGTGTCCAGCCCCCAAATCTGCTCCTCCCATAGTTGTCCCTGACTCAATAAACGGAGCTCCATTCTTCCATTTGCTCATACTAAAAATCTTGGTTTCACCTTGATCCCTCTTGTTCTATCACATACCTCATCTAGTTCATCTGAAAGCAAAGGGAGATTAAGAGTTCTGAAAGACTTTTTTATCCAGACCGGAGAAAAGTCCCAAGTCACCAAACAATACTCCCCTATAGTGACCAAAATTATTGCATAATCTTGATGTATTCATTCTTAAGTCCGCAAATACTTTTGAAGAACTTACCATATTCCAGGAAATGTTCTAGGTGTTGAGGGTATAGCAATGAACCAAAACAGGTAATATTCATGGAGCTTACCTTTTTACTCAGGGACACAGAAAACTTGTCAAGAGAGTTAAGGACAGACACTTCAGGGGAAAGGGACAAAAAGTTCATGGAAGGATGCTGTTTCAGATGCTGCAATAAGATGACAGTTAAAGCATAGACATTTAAGTATTGAGCATAATGAGCCATGCAGATATCTGGGACTAAATTATTCAAACAGGAGAGGTATGTGCAGAGGTCCTGAGTAAAGGCATTCTTGGGATGTACCAGGAGCAGGTGAAAGCATCTGTAGCTGCAGTGGAGTGAGTAAGGTGACCAGTGGTGGGTAATGAGATCAGGAAGAACTGGGGTGAGATCACATAGGCCTTGCAGCCCCAGAAGGGGATTTGGGATTGTGTTCTAACAGGTAGGAAGCCAGCGGAGGATTTTGAGCAGAGGTACATTATAAGCTGACTTACATTTTAAAGGGATCAGCCTGACATCTGGGTGAAGAGTGGAGTGCAGTGGGGAAAGAGGAGAAATGGGGACCAGTTAGGGGGCCTAGTCCATTAATCCAGGTGCAGGAAGATGGTGCTTGAATTAGATGGTTATTGTGGAGGGGGCAGGAAGGGCTTGCCTTAGAATCAACTTTGAATGTAGAGTGACAGGGTGTGCTGAGCACATGGTAGGTGCATAATTTTTATTTGTTGAGTGAATAGATACACAGAGTATTCTGGGGGTGAGGCAGGACTTTTCCCTGGCCTGGATGAAATATCTCTGTCTCTGATACCCTCGCTGCCGCCCCACCCCATTTGCTCTCTCTCCATGTTCATTTTCAGCTGTCTGGTGACTAATACTTTGTTCCACATCCCCTGACTCTAGGGAGAGGTGTCCTGAACATCAAACATAGGATATTGTCACTGGAAAATATCTACAACTCTAATTTAGGGAATTAGGATTCTGGATGATTTGTAATACTCTTGCCAATTTTCCACAATCTGACCGTCTCTCTTTGTGCTGATAGAGTTGAATTCTAAATCTGAAAACCTGAGGCCCAAACTCTGGAATATGGTGATCCCACTAGGTCCTTTCACACCTTGGGGCCCAGTCTGAGCCATTTTTTTAAGAAGTTTCTCTCAGCTTGGCAATACATGCTTCTTATTACTTGTCAAATTTGTATTGTTACATTTCTAATATGTGGAATTAATATAATTGGGTAGGAATCCAGTTATCATATTCAGAAGACTTATAGAGGTCTTCTTTATGTCCAAGTCTTCTTCTTCAGTTCCAATGACAGCAATAACGCCTCCCAGGGCCAGGACTGGGTGAGGCAGACGGGGTGCCTAGGCACAGCGTTTAAGGAAGCACTGGGCTCGAGGCCATGTAGGTGCAGATGGGTGCCTGAGCGTGAGGCTGTCCTCAAGTACTGTGATCTGGGCACCTTGATTGCCTCACCCTAGTTTTGGCCTGATGGCTACAGGGAAGCATTTTGGTTTATTAACCAGGCAGCTGTAGCATCAAGAGCAGGACCAGTTCCCCACTGTTTGGCCATGACTGTGCAACAGAAAGCTGCTCTCAGAGAAAGCAAATGGCGTGGAGAGGAGCCATGTTCTGAGAAGCTCTGCCAAATTGGAAATTAAAACCAGTGGGAAAATGGTGACAAACGTTATGGAGTTTTGCTTCATAATCACCTCAACAAGCCACTGGCATTCCGTTTGTTCAGGGCTACTTGAACCTGGTCACCATATCTATAGCATTTCTTCCTGGTTTGCAATTCCTCAGATATAGCATTTAAAAAATGTTTATTCTCTATTATCTTCTGTGCCTTCTTTTTACATATCACAAAAATTAACAGAACAAATAGTGATTGTAGTATAAATGCTATGGACAGTCAGGTAAGGGCTTATTGTTAAGGTTGGGCTAAAAATTCTATTTTCAAAATGATCCCAAATTGATTGAGTGGTTCTAAATTAGCTTTTTAGTTTTTACCCTTAACCACTGATAATGCCACTATTAATTTCAATTTCTTAGAGGCAACATTAATATGTGTGAAACAAGTACAACTATAAAGACAGAAAGGAATAAATTACTTGCTGCAAGACAGAATGACATTTTGACTGGCACAGAGACTTTTTTCTTTCACACACTTTGCGCTTTGACATTTCACTTGGCACAAACATTTCACAAATTCTTGACCTAATCTGATGTACTGTTGTTCAGCAATTGCTGACATGACTCGTTTTAACCTCAAGCTCACTGGATTCCAAATGTTACCTTTTCCTGTCAATCAGGGTTGGATGACCTCCAAAAAACAGTCTAGGCAAAAGTCTGTGTATCTGGGAGATAAAGTGTATTTGTCCAGAATGGAGAAAGAGCAGCTTGAAGTTGGAGTTGGAGGAGGGGCAGTAGAGGCCGTGTCATTCAGGGAATGTAGGGGTAAAAAGAGGGCAGAAGACAGAGCCTCTGGTGACCCCAACATCTTGAGAGAGACAACAGCCCCAAACAGAACAAGAAATAGGTGAGAAACACAACAAAAAATGTGGAACTTAGGGATAGAAGAGATTTAAATAATTGAGAAATAGATTGTCTTCCTTAAAGGGAAGATGTATTGTGTAAAAATGTCATTTCTTCTCAGATTACTTTTTACTTGTCCCTAGGCTCACTGCTTGTAGGTATCAGGAAGAGTTCATACTCATATTAAAACCCAGTTTGCTAGCTCATTAGCTTCTATTGACATCTTCTGCCCCCCAGGTCTTCACTCAAGAATAAGCCAACTCATAATGCTCTGCTCTTCATTTTCAGGAAGGTGTGGGTGAGACATGCTTTCAGCTGCAAGTAAGGAAACAATTCCACCAACAGCAGTTTAAATAATAAAGATATTCAAGTGTCTCCCATCATCAGTCCTAGGTACTTTCAGGTGGGATACACTGGAGTACTCAATACAATCATCAAGGACCTATGCTCTTTCTATGTTTCCACTCTTGCCTACCTGAGAAAATTGCTTTTGTCCTTAGGCTGTTACCTTGTGCATGCAAGTTGGAAGCTCTCAGAATGATATCCACACATAATCATGTTCAAGGCATGGAGAAGAGGTAGTGGCTTTCTTCTCACAAGACTGTCTTTATCATCTTGGACCACTCTCAGCAGACTTCTCCTTATACTTCACTGTCCAAAGGTAGTTCATGGTGCCCACCTCTGCACTAATCTAGTCAAGGGGTCTGCAACTGCCATTATAGACTTTGGTAACATGATTCATCCATCGGTTCTGGGAACATGGCTGCCAGAACACTGTGGTTAGCTATGTAGAAAGGGACATGGCTGCTGGGTGGGTGTAGAGAAAATGAAAGTTCCTATGGCCAGGATTCTCACCCTGGTCGGCTTGCTCACTGCCCACATGTGGGCAATACGTTATTATTGACTCTATATAAAGAGCCCCACCTGGGGCTCTGGGCTGCTGCACTCCTGCAGGGCTGTGTGGCTGTAGGAGAGCAGAGGCTGGAGTGGTAGCAGTGCCGAGGACAGAGACTGAGATGGCTGCAGGGGTAGAGAGGCCCAAAGGAGAGAGCGGCTTGCTACATGCAGATTTGCTCTGAGGTGGACGGGATTCTAGTGTTGACCTGCCCCCATGAGAATAAAGCTGGGGTTTCACCCCAAGAATATTCTATTGTCATTTTTTCGGTCTCACCGAATCAAGAGTGAACTTGCCTGGTGCTGAAACTCATTGGCAAGACAGTGGGCAACTAATAGCATTGGACCAAAGATGCAACACTCACAGATATTTGAGAGAGACGTCTAACAAGACCACTGTGAGAGGTCTTCTGCTGGCTGCTCCAGACTTTCTTTGATCTGCAAAGCAGATCACTAGTGGTTGTTCCCATCCTCAGTGTCAAAGCTGCTTGGCTGCCTGCAGCAAAGAGGGGCAGAATGGCTTTCTCTGCAGTGAGTCCCCTGATGTCTGGGTCCCACAGCAACACTCCTTGTGACCAATCTTGTGCAGGTGCTCACAGCTCCCGCAGCTCCTGCCTCTGACCCCATCTTCATGGTGACTTTGTGGCAGACCCCGCAGATGAGTTCACTCACCATCCATTCACATCTCCCTTCTCCCACTTCCAGTTTACAGGCTGGAGGCTAAATATCATTCCATAGCCTCCTTTTCAGGGTAAGGTAGTAATCTGTGTGACAGTTCTGGGTTCTGCTATGTAAGCAAAAGTATGTTAATGGTTTCTGGAAATACCTTTGCTTTCCTGATAAAGGTCTAGCTTCAGTTTGGATCACTGCACTATTTATGTATAACATGATCCTGGTCAAAGTATGAATGAGATTATTAGGGGGGATGACAGCAAAATTATTCTAAAGTTTATCTGGAAGAATGCATAAATGAGAATAGCTAGAATATTAGCTTGATTAGGGCAGGGATTATAGAAAAGCAATTTCCTTTTCGTTTCTTCCAACACTTTGAAAAGACTTCCTAATTCTGAAATCCATTAACCATTCATCTCTTTCTGGCTTCATTTTCTTACATTAAAAAAACCCTATGTATCAAAAATGACCATAAGCAAATTTATGAGACAAAGAATAAACTGGGAAAAGTCTCCTTATTTAATCGGCAACAAAGGAGCATGATATCAGGGGATAGGGTTGACAGCCAGTGTTACTGGAGTATTGGAGGAGGGTCTCCTTTATACCACAGGCTGGTGATACTATTATCCCCATATGATGTTGTTATTGTCTGTATTTTGTCAATGATGAAACTTAAGAAGTTAGGTGACTTGCTCTAAATCAAGTAGGATGGAATGAAATCCAAATCCAGATGTTTCTGATGTTAAAAAACCAAAATCTGTCTCTTTACACCACACCCCACTGCCAATACAATCTTTTTTTTAATTTTAATTTTAATTTTAACTTTTTATTTTAATTTTGGTATTATTAATCTACAATTACATGAAGAACATTATGTTTACCAATACAATCTTAACCAAAAAAAGGTTAACTTTCTGACTGAGTTAGGAATAATCAGAGGAGTGGAGCAGAAGAGGGCAATTTGAGAGAGATGCAGCATAGGAGAGATATAAATTAAAGGGGAAAGATGGAAATGACTGTTATTTACATTCATAGTTCAAATTGGGTCTAGGATCATTGGGAATGGGCAAGTAAGAAGGACAGGACAGACTCCAAATTCATGTTGCCTGTGACCTGGACTGAATTCTTGATCACACATAACCGTGGCAGTGTATGGAAGAAAGTGCACAGACATTTTGTATCCAGCAGATCTTTGTTATATCAAGCAGATCTCTTTTCATCCCCTACTAACCATATGCCAAAACGAGGATAAAACTGAATCCTTAAGTAATACAACCTCAACCTCTATCAGATAGGAGTTTTCTCTCCTCCAAGGATACTGAGGTTAGGGCTCTTACTTCCAGTATTCTGATCCTTGCTAGATTGAATTCCCAGATGCCAGTGGTATAGTATAGTGCCAGAGCTACATATGAAGATGTAAATGTAGCTGTGAAACTTGTTTTGGCCAGCAAGAACACAACAAGCACAACTTTATTCTGGTTGCAAGTATCCATCCAAATTCCATGCGTTAAATACCTCACACTGTTTTTCCTGCCCTGACATTGCATAAGGATTGCACAATTGCACCTACAGCCTTCCAGAGAAGAGTATTTTTTAGAGGTGTATTATTTTTAAACAGGAGAGGCCATTGTGTATCAATAAAGGTAAAAACAATTATGCCTACCAGGGATATTTTCTATCAGTACTATTCATATGGCTGAATAATAAAATCCACAATGGAATAGTTTTGTTTGAAACTAGTGTTGTTCAATTTACAGCCAGTTTTTCAAAATATTAGTTTCAATCACTTTCTTTCTCAACACAATTATAAGGTAAATAATTCAAATTGATTAAGTTTGAAATGAAAAATTCAGTTTATTCAAGGCTACAAAGCACAGTAAAACGTGGCAAATTTCTAAGTACAGATCAGATAGCACATGGAAATTGGCTTACATTGTTTGCAAAGGAATAAGTTTCTTTGAAAATTGACATCCATCACTGTAAGTTTAAGGCATACAGCATGGTGGTTTGATTTACATATATTGTGAAATGACTACCACAGTAGGGTAATTAACATCCATAATGTCAAAAAGATACAATAAAAACAAACAAACAAAAAAGGATAAAAGAAAAGGGAAAAAATTTTCTCCTTGCAATGGGAACCCTTAGGATTTATTCTCTTAGCAGTGGCAGCTATAGTCATGCTGAACTTTATACCACTAGTACTGATTTATCATATAAAATTTGTATCTCTTGACCACCTTGCTCCATTTCCCCTGCCCCTC
This sequence comes from Manis javanica, assembly GCF_040802235.1. NCBI lineage: Eukaryota > Metazoa > Chordata > Mammalia > Pholidota > Manidae > Manis > Manis javanica. Next base: position 168,010,626 of record NC_133158.1, on the reverse strand, counting down.
CACCATAAGTCTGATCTCTTTTTCTATGTGTTTGATTGCTTTTTTTTTTTTAGGATTCTATATATAATTGAGATCATCAGTATTTTGTCTTTCTTTGACTTTTTTCACTCAGCATAATGCCTTCAAGGCCCATCCAGGTTGTTGCAAATGGTAGGATTTTGTTTTTTTAAATGGCTGAATAATATTCCACTGTATATATACCACATGTTTACCCATTCATCCATTGATGAACACTTATGTTGTGTCTATATCTTGACTGTTGTAAATAATGTTGCTCTGAACATGGGGGTACAGATATCTTTTTGAGGTAGTGGTTTTGTTTCCTTTGGATATATCTCCATAGTGGAATTGCCAAATCATATGGTATTTCTATTTGTAATTTTTGAGGATATTCCATAATGTTTTCCACAGTGGCTATATCAATTCACAACTCTACTAAGAGAGTACAAGGGTCCCTTTTCTCTAAATCCATGCCAGCTTTTGTTATCTCTTGTCTTTTTGATGATGGCCATTCTAACAGGTGTGAGGTGATATCTCCTTGTGGTTTTGATTTGCATTTCTTAACGACTAGCAGTGTTGAACATCTTTTCATGTATCTGTTGGCCTTTCATGTATCATCTTTGGAGAAATGTCTATTCAGGTCCACCAAGAAATTCTTAATACAAGTAACATGATGATAAAACACCACCTTATCAAACTGGTCAATAGAACTGAAATTTTTTAATAAGTAAAAATGACTGATATGAGAATTTATATTTACCCTCCTCTGAATAATTTAACAAGTAATCTAATAATGAAAAAGAACACTCAAAAATGACAATATTCTTTTTCTAGTTTAGTGTACTTGCTTATTATTTTACAAACTCACTGAGCTATTTCTTTGGTGTCTGTAAAAGCTCTAACATTGCTACAAACCTTGAAACTAATGAGAAATAATTTGATGTCCAAATTTTCAGTGAACAATTAAAGAAACAGATAAAACTAATCCCAATGCATTGGTATGAAGATATTTAAAGAGTGTGTGGAAAACACATATTCTTGCTTCAGATGGTTCTTAAATATATATAATACCAAATTTATAAATGAGACACACAAGGCAGTTCCTGGTACACAGTAGGTACTTAGTAAATGTTGAATAAATGATTAACACACTTTACTGAATAATGCATGTCACTATATCATAGATATACTGTCTAAAAATCAGGGGATTTTTAACACCAAAAAAGTGTTCAAATGATGTGTGGCATATTTACTGGAGGAGGTAGGGCACAAAATCCTCAGGGAAATGCTACCTCACATCTGTTTTGTTTGTTGCACAGCATGTCAGTTTTAACTACTCTTTCCAGACCTGCTTCCATTTCTGCACCTGTGAACCTAAACTCCAATATTATTAGAAAGGTTCCATCTTTCCCCTAGGGAAGCCACGTTGTTTTCACTTCTTATTTTAGAAAGCATCTCTGTTGGGTTAGATGCACTTGTACAGTTTTTTAAGGTTTTCAAAACTTAAAGAACTTCTCTCCTATGGGCCCCCAGACTGAAAGAAGTTTATATGTTAAATTCTACTTTGATTTTCCAGTTTATTCTACTGCTTCTTAGTGGGTCATCACATTTTGGTTTTCTACATTCAAGTCTCTCCCAAGTCCATACAGTTTTGTCTCATGCCTCATTCCAAATGTTTAGTGACTGGTGAATCCATCCAATTACATGTTTACATTATTAGTGTTAAAAGGGTTCCTTTACTAGCTGCATTGGCCTAACAGGTTTGAGGGCAAAGAAGGCATCTCTTCTGCAGGAAGTATCATCAGGGACCACCAGGGATCCCTGAGCAAAACAGGCTTCATGGTGGCTGTGTAGGAGAGGGGTGCAATGAGCAGGGCCTGGAGCACCTAAGGATTCAGCCATGAAGCTCTTACATCAGTTGCTCCAATAGTGTTTACTCAAGGCTTCTATTTGTGTGCGAGGCGGGGGCGGTGGGATGGGACGTGGGGTGTGTGTGTGGAAGGGTCTTGGGAGGTGTCACATTATGGAGTACTTGGCTTCTGCCTCGGAGCCTCTCCCATCCTGAGGACCTAGGGAACAGTCAGGTATGCACCGGACAGTGCAGTTCTGTTCCACCCAGCCCCTGCGTACCTGATGCTGGGTTGTCCACCCAGTTCCCTGTTCTCTCTTAACAACGTGCCCACTCTATTAGGCACCTTCCTGTCCTCTATCACCCCCCAGCCTCCTGCTCAAAGGAAGCTGGTCCGCTCTCAAGTTTCAAAGCTGGGCCTGATTGCTCCATGAGACTCTCACCCCCTTTTACCGGGATTGGGTGATGAATGGGCATATAACCCAATTTGAGCCAATGAGGTCTGAGGAGAGGTTTTCGGCGGCTTCTGGGGAAGGAATTCTTCAGTTTCTAGGGGAGCTCTTGGCAGCCCCTGACTCTCAGTTCCTGTAGCACTTGTAGGCACTATATTGAGGCCAGACTTGCTGCAGGCATCTTACTTCTCCCAGAGGTAGAAGCCAAAGCAGAGGAGGCCATTGCTGGAGGGCAGAAGAGGTAAATGCATCCCTAATTTTTAAACCATAATTTGGGAAGGTGGTCTTTTTCATTTCACTGCCTAAAGAAGAAAGTCTTAAAAAAAAAAGCTGCATTAAAAAAAAAACAACATAAAAATTTACCATCCTAACTGTATTAAGTGTACAGTTCAGTGACATTAAGTGTATTTGCATCGTTGTGCAAAACCATCACCACTGCTCATCCCCATCACTTTTTGGTCATCCCAGGCTGAAACTCTGGACCTATTAAAACATGAAATGGGACTTTTAACTGGGCTGGATTCCATGGTATAGAGTCTTGACTGGCCTCTTTGCTTTCTAGAGGAGGAGCTCACTGTGTGTTTGAATGTCATACACATGGGGGTGGCTTTCTCTTCCACCCACATAGCAGGACAGATTAGCAGTGTCACAGCCTGTCTCCGAGGGGGAGGCTTGGGTGTCTTGGTACCTCTATGTCTTCTTCCATGAGGGCTGGTGGTTGGTTATTCCAAAAAATTGTTTGTTGTTTACCTGAAATTCAAATTTAACCATGCATCCTATATTTTTATTTGCCAAATCTGGCATTTTTAGGTAAAGAGAATGAAGCCCACTGAATTTGGCAACTGGAGGCTTTGAAGGACCCCTGATAGCAGCAGGGGACACCAGTGCCTGGCAATAAGGGTCTTGCAAGAAGCTGGCTATGTCAGTAGCAGCTAGCTCAGAGAGAGGATTGTGGGATCAATGGACACTCCATTTCCTCATTCCTGTTGCTAGGATGGAGTGTAAACTGCACCTCATACCCCACCTGAACTTGGATTGTGGGTGTGGGGAGGAGTACAGCAAGAGAATCCTCAACTGGTTGAGTATTAACCCAAAAAGACATGAGAGAAAAACATGCGGAAGTGACTGAGTTATTCTGCATTGGCAAGAGTAAGCATAAATGAGAACTTAAGAACTAAGCTCAGTTATAGTGTAATAAAGTCACATTTATCACATCTGAGACTTTAAGGGAAAATATATACCTGTACAGAGAAAAAATGGGGCTAATGAGAATGTCTCTGAGGTTCCTTCTTTATCAATAATTCTGTAGCTTGAAGTTGTTGAGGGAAAAGTAAGACATAGTTTAGGTGAGGGTGGGAACATTAAAAAAACCCCTCTTATTAGTGGCTGGTTTCAGGACACGCAGCAAATGGTCACGGGAGGGAAGGGGTGCATGGAAAACCATGACCATTGCATGTGTAAGCTCTGTATTTTGAGTTTGTTGCTTTTTAAACATTTAAAGTTGAGAACTTGCTGGAGTTAATTATTTTTAACACTGAAGGGAGCTGATTTGTGCTGATTAAGATGATTTAAAAGCCATTTTCTTAGGAGAACTGAATGGGCTTTCTAGGGGACCCATTGGTGAGCAGCACATTTTTATAGGGAGAGCCACAAGGGACTCTTGGCCTAAGACATCTGAAAGCCAAAAGAATTATTGCTGAGTACACCATGTTTAGCATCCTGCCTAAGTGAGCAGTCCATGCTGCAAGCACAGTGGGTTCTGTCTGCTTGGAGGGAGCGTGAAAAGCTGGACTGGGGGGTCCCTCAGTGGTGCAGAGGAGAAAGGGTGCCTAGACAGCAGATGCAGGCCAGGCAGGAAGCCAGCAAGAAAACCTAAGAGAGGAAGAGGGGGTTTTAGCCAATTTCGAGAGGCTTGGCAGGAAAACAGTAATCTAGTTGAGAAGGTGGTGGGGGAGAAACAGCTCTATCTGGGGCCAAGGAGGCAGCTTTGTGCTCTTGTCCAGAGCTCTCCACCCTCATCAAAGTCAGCGAGCATGGTGGGCGCTGGCAGGGGCGGGGGCGGGCAAGGCCCATCCCACCCATGAGGCAGAGGTGAGTCACGGAGGTTGGTGACCAGCTCCCTTTGGGGGAACCCCGTGGGCTGACACAGTGAGCAGGGGTGAGTTGTGCTGGAGCACAAAGGCAGGCAGGATGTGGCCAGTGCCCACCAGTGTTTATCAGACCTCGTGATCAGAACTTACACCCACTGAGTTATGTGAGAAGGACTATGCCATACGTATCTGTATTGGCTTTGAAGGTCCCTAGAAAACACATGGAAGGCTAAGAGTAGAGGTAAGCAGAGGCCATAAACATGTCACACTCCATTTTAAAGGCTGCCACTTGCTAGGAATAATGAAGAATGGTGATGAAAGTATTGGCTACTCTGGATGTTAACTAGCAGGCTTTAGTTTTCCAGATTATGATTTGATACCAGCTCTTTTGGCAGAGATCACTGAATGCTTTGCACTAAATCTGGGAAGACCTGTTTGACAGGAAACACCTACCTAATTGAGGGATTCCACTCAAAATTGGAAGGAGTGGGGAGAAATAAAATCAGGTATCATGGAGTGATAGCCCTCTAGCCAGAAGGAATCTGAACACAGAGACATTTTCAAGTGGAAGCATCCAGCAAATGGGTTAGAAACAATATACCTAGGCTTTGAGCTCTACACAGTATCGTGCAGAAACTGAGAAACAAACAAAATGTATGTAACATTTTTACACAGTGAGGTAAACATAATCCCATACAGATTGGGAACCAATGGCTGGCCCAGGCCTGTCATACCCATGAGAACAGTGTCAGGAAGGCAAAATCTCAGAACAAGCCAAAACTTGTGGGGAAAAAAGAGGCTAAAGACAAGCAAAAGTGTTTTTAAAAGCTACGTTTGGAGCCAGGAGAACACGGAAGGTGTAGGCCTGCCAGTTGGGAAATTTAGTGCAATGTGTGCAGGTGAATGATTGACGAAATACTGCTTTTGTCTTCTCAGTGAGAGAATGCTTTTCAAGCTCCACAGAACCAACTATTACACAGAGGGGAAGGAAAGAGCGGAAGCGATCCATGCTCCAAATACTTACCTGTTAGGGGTGTGCTTGCTGAAAACTCATTGTTAATTAACTTGGTGCAAAAAATGAAGAATGGTGAGAAGATGAAAGAGACCTTTACACAAAGGGATCTGAGTACTGATTTTAGAAGATCCCTTTTATGTGGACTGTCTTCTCCCAGCACTCCAGGAAGTGTATGCTAAGCTCAATGGGCTAGCCTTGCCCTCCCAGCTGCAAACCTCCTTAATGCCAAGTTACAGAGAAAGGGCATAGAGGAGTTAAACCTGCCGATTACAGATCAAGGTCAAAAACCCTGCCAGCTTCCCCTTCTCAAAGGTAGGCGCCTAGAGCAGAAAAGGTGGGAGGGCAGTAGGAGGTCCTCTGGTCCTGGGGGCAGCGGAGGGAGCCACCATGTCATTCTCTGCTAAGCTGACACCTGTTCTCAGCAGGTGACTTAATCACTAATCTCTTAAAATAGCAGCTTGTTCCCTAGGCATTCTGGGCTCCTGGTGCAAAAAGCTCTTCAGTGGTTTCTTTTAAAGAGAGAGCCATACCTAATCATAATACGAAATCTTGGGGAAAATATTTTGGATAGCACAAAGAATTTTTTAAAATCAACTTCAATCTCATTGTTTAGAGATAGCCTCAGTTAACATTTTCTTTTATAATGTTTATTGTTTTTCTGTGGTCACAGTATGGGATACATAGGATTAAAATTCAGAATATAGAGAAAAGCTAAAAGAAAAAATTAAGAACCACCTGTAATTCCACCACTGCTGATATCTTGATAGTTTTCTTTCCAGTCTTTTTTCTTTGCACACAAACACACACATACATTTTTACTAAAATATGAATCATACTGTAAATTCATTTTTGTACTCCATTTTTTGCACTTACATCTGAGCATTTTCCTTATCATTAAATGCTGTTCAAGAGCATGATTGTAACTGGCCATCTGCTATTTTACTGAACTGCAGTTCATCTTAACCATTATTTGTCTTGTTTCCAGTTCTTCACCATTTGAAAATAATGCCATTATAAACATCCTTGTAAGAAAATTTTCATTTAGGATCAATTTCTAATGGTTGAATTACTAAGTCAAAGACTATGGGCATTTTTGAGGCCTTCAATACATGATGCTTCCCTGTCCTCCAGGAAGATTGTGCCACTTCACTACTGACCCCCAGCCTCCCATCACCTCGCCCCAACCAATGGGCCAGTGCATGCTCATTTCTTGTCAACTTCTCTTAGGTTTGCAGTTTCCATGTGAGGCTTCAAGGCCTCCCTGCTTTGAGCAATCCCATCACACCACTGCCCTCTTGTGTTCTTGCTCTGTGGCTTTTCTAGGGTGAGAGGATGTTCTGGTCCTTCGAATATTTGAAATGCTCTTCCTATATTCCCCTAAAGACCTTTACAGCTCCATGGCTATTTTTATGTTTGCTTTGAGGTGATAAGCATTTCCTTCATTCTGTCAAGTTGGTAACTCCTTCTGGACTCAGCTCAGACCTTGTCTCCTGGCAAACTTCCTCTGACATTCCAGGCTGGTTTAGGAGCCTCTCCTCTGGACTCCCTCTTGTTCTCCCCATCAAATCACTTGTCATGTCATACTGTGCATTCAGCTGTCTCCTTTCCAGATGTAGCTCTCTGTGCCTTTTTTTCACTGTATCTTCAGTGCCTGACACTGCACCTGGCAGACATGGTCATTCGATAGATGCTGAAAAAATGCTTACTTTACTAAAAAATTCCTTGAATGTTCATTTCTATTTCCATACCCTGTATTCCATCTCATTCGCCTTAAATATTTACTGGCTGTATAAGGATCTGATAGTTCTATTTATTTTTTTATCTTATTTTTCCAGGTTTATTTTGATATAATTGACACATAACCTTGTGTAAGCATAAGGTGTACAACATGATGATTTGATACACATGTGTGTTGTGAAATGATTACCACAATAAGGTTGGTTAACACATCTATCACCTCACACAATAATTTTTTTCTTTGTGATGAGAACTTTCAAACTGTGTTAGCAACTTTCAAGTATATAACATAGTATTGTTAACTATAGTCACCAGGCTGTACACTAGATCCACAGAATTTATTTATCTTATAACTGGAAATTTGTACCCTTTGACCAACATCTCCTCGTTTCCCCTACCCCTCAGCCCTAGAAACCACTGTTCTATTCTCTGTTTCTAAGAGTTTGACTTTTTTAGATTCCACATGTGCGATCACGTAGTATTTGTCTCTGGTTGATTTCACTTAGCATGATATCTTCAAGGTCCATCCATGTTGTCACAAATGATAGGATTTCTGTCTTCTTTATGCCAAAATAATATTCCATTCTTTATACATACCACATTCTCTTTATCCAGTCATCCTTTAATGGACACTTGGGTTGGTTCATGTCTTGGCTGTCGGAAATAATGCTGCAGTGAACATGGGAGTGCAGACATCTCTTTGAGATATATTCATCTCCTTCAGATATATATCCAGAAGTGGGATTAATGGATCATATAGTAGATCTTTTTATAATTTTTTTTAGGAACCTCCATACTGTTTTCCATAACGGCTGCACTAGTTGATGTTCCCACCAATAGTGCACAAGGGTTCCCTTTTCACTACATCCCCACCAACACCTGTTATTTTTTATCTTTTTGATGATAGCCATTCTAACAGGTGTGAGATAGCATCTCATTGAGGTTTTGACTTGCATTCCCCTAATAATTAGTGATGTTGAGCACCTTCTCACATAACTGTTGGTCATTTGTATTTCTTCTTTGGAAAACTGGCTATTCAGATCCTTTGCCTATTTAAAAATTGGATTGTTTATTTGTTTTGCCATCACATTCTGTGAGCTTCTTCTATATTTTGAATATTAACCCTTTATCATATATATAATTTGCAAGTATTTTCTATCATTCTGTAGCTTGCCTTTTCACTTTGTTGATTATATCTTTTGCTGTTCATAAGCCTTTTATTTTAGACGTAATTCTACTTGTTTATTTTTGCTTTTATTGCTTGTGCTTTACATATCATATCAAAAAAATTGTTGCCAAAACCAATGTCCCTATGTTTTCTTCTAGGAATTTTACGGTTTCAGGTCTTACATTTACGTCTTTAATCCATTTTGATTTACTTTTTTTGTCAGTGGAGTGAGATAGAAGTCTAGTTTCATTCTTTTGCATGTGAATATCAAGTTTCCCAAATACCATTTATTAAAATGACAATTTTTTCCCCATTGAGTATTCTTGGCTCCCTTGTCAGATATTAAGTAACTGATATGTGTGTTATTTCTGAGTTGTCAATTCTGGTCTACGTGTCTATGTAGCCTAGAATCATACTGTTTTGATTACTGTAGTTTTGTAATATAGTTTAAAAACCAGCTTTCCCAAGATTGCTTTGGCTATTTAGGGTCTTTTGGGATTCCATACAAATTTTAGAATTTTTTTCTATTTCTTTAAAAAATGCCATTGGAATTTTGATAAGGGATTGCATTGAATTCTATAAATGCATTTGGGTATCTAGCAGTTCTTAATCCTTGTTTGATAATTTAGAGTTGAACTTGGGGCACCAAAAAAAAAAAGAAGTAAGGAAAAGAGAGAGAGGAGCACTTTACATTTCTGTATGATTTTACAGCTTGCAGTGTTCTTTCATACCCTTGTGGCAATTCTAAGTCCCTGCCAGGATATTCATGCTAGATGCGGTGACAGCAGTCTGTATCATCTTCCATATCATCTGTCACAACTGTTGGCATATAATTATTAGTATTAGTAATAAATAGTTAATATAACTTAATCACTAACATTAAAAATTAGCAATCAAGTTAATAATTACTAGTGTTCAGTGATATATCACCAACACCTAGCACAGTGCTCAGTGCATTGTAGTTATTTAGTAATTATGAACTCTGTGAAAAAGCATTACTAGCTCCATCTCGTAGAAATATAATTATAGAGAGTTGACATTTCAGTCTAGGGAGTTGGAGTCCAAGTTTGGTGCTCTTTCCAATACACATCACCTAATGTGGTGGGCTGTTTTTCCCTTGTGGGAAAAATATGGAAGGGGAGAATAATGGAGGGAAAGAAGAAAGGGAAGAGAGAAGGAGAAAAACATGGAGTTGGAGACAAGTGGTTTGAATTGGACACCTTGATGAAGGAAAGAGAAATACAGAGCATTGACTTACAAAGGATGGACTTTTCTGAGCGGGACCACCTGATGCCCAGGAGTGGATGTGTGACAAGGTGGACCACAGCTATAATTTCCATCCTGCATTCATAATCATGCACCAGTGTTCAAGAAGTGTGTTCTGCCTGTGTCTTACTAGAATAAGTATGGCAGCAGGCAGTCTGCCAAGGGGCAGGAGAACCAAGGGGTGTGGGGTTTAATCAGGATAACCATACTGGACTTTGTCATTGCCTTGAAAGCTCACTCCAGTTCTTCCTGCTGATAAGTAGTCTCTCTGTTAAGAAAGTGGTTCTTACCTGCTAGCAGACTAGCAGTTAACATGGAACAGGATTAGGTCACTAATTACAGACCTGAGATCCTGGGGCTGGATTTGGAAGCAGGAAATGATATGGGTATGGTTTCATCCGCACCCTGGAGGAAGTCCTCCACTGAGCTCACACTTGGGGGAAAGGAGCAGATTATAATATCCACATCCAAGGACTCCCCCTCTCCCACCTCAGAGGCAGCTTAGGGTATGAACTAGAAACTGCATCCCTCTAGTGTGATTTTTATATGGCAGAATGGGTCACCAGCAGGACTGTGGCATCAGTTTAGCCCTTTACTACTGGTGTTTCAAGGCCCCAGTGTGGGTGAGATTGAAGCCAGTGTTTGGATGTTAGGAGACTGTCTCACAGTTGCTTCCTTCAAGGCAAAGGGGGGTATCTTGTGGCTGCTTATCTGCAGGCACACTGTCCTCCCCACTGCCCAGAGCTGGGCCCCTCTGACGGAGGTCACCCTGTGTTTACTCCAGTACGCCTCCAGATCCTCTCGTTTTCCTCACGAGTCATAGTGTGCAAGCGGTTGTGAAACTGCCGTAGCCATGGCTCTCATAGACTGTCTGGGAAACTTCCTATTACCTAGTCCCAGGGCTTATTAGCAGGGGCAGATGGATCCAGCCACGTTCACTTGGCAGCACCCCTACAGGTACAAGAGTGATGACTCTCAAATCTTAGACCCATGATTCCTAAAAGTTAATGTGATAAGCGTCCCTGGAAGTCTCCTGAAACGATTCCCTGGGCGCTTTCTCCAGAGACAGGAATCCAGTAGATTGGAGGGAGGCTCACGACTTCATGTTCTTGGTGAGCTCCTGGCTGATGCAGCGCTGTTGATCTGAGGACACTACTTTGGAGTCACTGTAAAAAAGATGGAAACAAATCAGGGGAATGTGGTGGTGGGGGTGGGGGGAGACCATGAGTCCCTCGGGCGTTCACTGTACATGGGACGGCCGTTTTGGAGGTCGGGGGGAGCCCATAAGAATGCCCAGCTTTTACTCTCCCTGCCGCTGGAAGACCGGCTAGGGTTTGCACACCCTGCTTCTTGCCCTCCTCTACACAGTGACGGATGAGCTCCTAGGACTGTGCAGGGGGAGAGAATGGAGATTGCGGATGAAGAGGGAGCTGGAGAGCCGAGAGGGAAGGAGAGGGAGGAGCAGGAAGCTCCGGGCCCAGGGATGGTTCTCCAGGCAGTTTCCGGGGGAGGTGTGGCTGTGGCTGTGGGGCATGAGGGAAGTGGTGGGGGAAGAAAGAGGATTCCTTGGATTGCCCGGCCCTCAGGGTGCCAGGGTATGAACTGAGGCAGCACAAAGGTGTTTGAGAGTTTTTGATGCCTGGGTGATGGTCAGGGTGTGATGCTGTGCTGAGACTGGTGTCTGGCTTTGTTAGGGTTACAGTAGCGTGATGGCTCTGATATATCATATGGGGGAGACTAGGGGGCCCAGGCAAGCTCTCAGCCTCATTAAGACCCTTTCTGTTTCTTGCAGCTATTGCCGTGGTTGCCTACTGATACCCTGCCTCAAAGCCTCCTCCCCACAAAGCGCCCCCGCACACCATTAGGCTAATTGGCCTAAGCCAGAGCTCCGACACAAGAGCCACCCTTCAGGGGCTTCTGCCCCAAAGCCCTTGTGTTAGACCCTAGACTCCCTAGCATTAGAACAAACCCTCATTTCTCCTCTTGGCCTCTGGTAATGGAGGGATTGGTACAGTTTCTACGATCAGTTTTAGCCAAACTACCTTTCCAGGCCTTCCAGGCTTCACATTCCCTGTTCCGATCTATGCTCCGAGTGTCCTTGCCAGCCACAGACACCTCACAGTCCACACCTCGTGTCCTTGGACGCTCACAGTTCCCCACCTCCGTGTCTTTGCACAGGCTATGTCTGCTGCCTGGAATGCTCTCCTTACCATCTCTGCCTCAGAAGATCGACCTTGTCTGAAATGCCTCCTCCTTTAGGAACCTTCTCAGATCGTTTCTCCTCACCTCTCCCTCCCGTGGGACTTTATTTGTATTTTCCTATACAGCTAATAATGTTTATGTTGTAGTTGTCTGTGCTCTCTTCTTACCTGTCTCCCTAGTCCTGTGCTGTCCAATGAGGTAGCTCCTAGTCCCATGTGGCTATATAATTTAATTAAAATGAAATAAAGTTAAAAATCCATTCCTCAGTTTCACTGGCCATGTTCCAGGGGCTCCATAGCCCTTGCAGCTGCTGGGAACTATACTGGGAAGCACAGAGAGAGAACGTTACTGCCATAGCCGGAAGTTCTATTGGACAACGCTGGGACTGCATATCATTCACTCCCTCTTATGTTTATTGAATAAAAATTAGTTGCATTGAATCAATTAGAATTTTATTGGTCGTTTTGTCTGCATTTCTCATCCCACACTGCAGCTTTGTTTCCAGTTGCTACAAAGCCGTGTGGTGCTACCTGTTCCTTGCTCTGTTTTGAGGAAGGCTGTGTTCTGTTGAGGTGAACCCCCTGCCCTGTTTCTGTGGTTTGCCTTCACTGCCCTAGGAGGGCTGTTTGGTGTGCTGGCTTCCTCGGAGGTGTGTCTCAGGTCACCTCCCATGACCTAACCTAACCCTTGAACAGTATTTAGTAATGAACAAAGAGCCGAAGTCTGTAACCCTCGCAGTTATACTGTCACCCAGGAGAGGCTGCCTGTCCTAGACAGACCCTCATGCCTGCATGGGGCAAAAGACTTGGACATAAGGACACCTATGGCAACGAGCAATGGCATTGTGAGGGATCCTTTCTCATTAACTTGCAAAATCAATTGCCTGTAGAAGAGGCTTCTGAAAAGGAACCACGAGTCCAGCGTGACCACAAGAGGGCGCCAGCTCACCTTAAATAATCTTTACCTCAAAAATTTAGGGAAGGCTTCCTTGTATTGCAAGGGCAGGACAGAACGGGTACACATTGGATCAGAGGGGAACAGTAAAAAAAAAAAAAAATCATCATGTTGTTATGTCTAACTGAAAAGCCTGCTTACCATATATTTATGCATTTAGGACCTCCTTAAATAAAGGAATCACAAGAACATTAGATAATAATAGGCAGACATGGAATTAGATTGAAAATACTTCAAATAAGGATGTGAATAGGTCAGTAGACTTTAAAACAGAATAAATCTCACTTCGAAGCAAGGTAGCTATGGAAACATTACCAAAATCATTCTGTTACTTCAGGCTGCAGTGGTTTCTGCAGCCAGGAAATGCTGTCAAGGGAGGGCAGAATATCATTTTATTTTTTTCTTTCTCTTTTCCAGCTTTATTGAGAAATAATTGACATACAAGTTTAAGGCTTAAAACATGATGGTTTGATTTACATATATTGTGAAATGATTTTATAATTTTCTTCTAAGTAATACAACACAGGATTCTATATGGGAAGTTGCAAGATATTAGATTTCAGTGGTAGAGATGTTTTAACAAAAATACCCAACAGCTTTAATTTGGTTTCTGACAACTTAGCTCTGGGTTTGCAGTTGTTAGGTTTTTCTCTTTTCCGTTTTTTCTGTCGCACAAAGGGAGCTGGTGAGAGCTTACTTCCATGTCTCTGGATATATTATACATACACATGTGTGCACATTTAGCATGGAAGATACAAGTCACTGTTCACCCTCCCCCACCCCCAGTATGGCCCATGAGGGCAGGTGACCTATATTTAGCACTTAGACAAGGGGTTTACTTTTTTATAGGGGATAGCCAGCCTGGAGCTATGTTGCCTAAAACCCCAGGCTTCTTCCACTGACTCTTGGAGACTCTAGACCAACGGACCATGCACTTGAACTTTCCCCCAAATCCCAAAGGACACATAAAGGCCATTATACATGGCTGTTCCCTGATCATGCTGATCTTGTAGGTGGAGGTGTGGGTAATGAGTAGGTTGATGTAAGAGGGTAGGTGTTAGTAAAGTAGGGTAAATGTGGTACCTGCCCTGGAGATAAGGTAAATGTCATGCTGGTGGGTGCTCAGCACTAAGAATATAATTTTGATGCTATGATGAGGTCATTTAGCCAGGGGCCCAACATGTGCCCATCCTGGCCTGACAAGCACCCTTTCTTACCCCAGACTTTCAAGGGAGCTGAATGCTCAAGGACCACCAACAAGTTGGGAATCAAATACCCAGGATGACAGTGCAGCCTGCTCCGGTAACAGACTGATTGTTCATGTGCCTGAGGTCTCAAGATTAAGAAGTGGGATCTCCTACCTACACCCCTGCCAACCTAAATATTGGGAAATTACTTCTACCAGGCTGGGCACACAGAGAAAGGAACTCAGAGGCCTGGGGGTGGGTAGCAATATACTGAGTGGGCCATGGCCTAAATGCATGTGTGGAGAAAGAAGAAAGGAAAAGAGCCGAGTAGCCATGCCTGTTATTTAAAAAGAAAGTGGCCCATTTAATATCCTGAGGGTGGGAGTGGGGGTGGAATAAGAATTTTTACAAACTTGTGCTAGGAAAAGAGATCTTAGGCTCCTCCTTGTTCAGAAAAGTGGATTTAACACTTGAGTGGGCATCAGAATTACCTGGAGGGCTAACTGAGTCACAGTTGCTGGGATTCACCCAAGTCTCAGAATCAGTCGGTCTGGAGTGGGGCCAAAGAATTGGCTATTTACTGGGGATGCTGATGTCGCTGATTCAGGGACCACACTTTGAGAACCACAGTTCTAGAGCATTGTAAGTGGTTTAAGTACCAACAATGTAGATGTGATACGGATTTAATTCTGTCCCGGAGAAAGAAATCTAACGAAGGACTCCTTACTTAAAAAAAAAAAAAGTAAAATTCAAACATGATACAATCTCCCATCCAAAGTATATAACTTGGTGGTTTTTGGTATGTTCACAGAGTTGTGTAACTCTGTTAGACAACTTTCATCACCCCAAAAAGGAACCCCACACCCATTAACAATCAGTCCTTAAACCTAACTCGTCTAGCCATAGGCAAACCACTACTTCCTGTCTCTATACATTAGCCTATTCTGGACATTTCACGAAAATGAAACCATACAGTATGTGGTCTTTTGTGACGGGCTTCTTTCACTTAGTATAATGTTTTCAAAGTTCATCCATGTTGTAGCATCAGTACTTTATTTCTTTATATTGCCTAATAATATTTCATTGTTGTATGTATACCACATTTTATTTATCTATTCATTAGTTGGACATTTCAGTTGTTTTCACTTTTTTGGCTATTATGAGTAATGTTGCTGTGAACATTCATGTACATGTTTTCGTGTGGATATATTATTTCATTTCTCTTGGGAGTGGATTTCCTGGGTTATATGATAACTGTATATTTAGCAGTTTGAGGAATTGCCAAATATGTTTTTACAAAATGGCTGAACTTTTTACATTTACATTACATCTCCATATCCTCCTCGCCAATCCTTGTCTTTATGGTATAGCCAATCGAGTGGGCCTCAAGTGGGATTGCTTTTTGTTTTGGTATGTGTTTCCCTGATGGCTAAAGACGTTGAGCATCTTTTCATGTGCTTATTGGCTGTTTGTGTATCTTCTTTGGAGAAATTTCTATGCTGAACCTTGAACCATTTTAAAATTAAGGTATTAGTCTTTTTATTGTTGGGTTATGAGGGATGTTTATATTCTAGATATAAGTCCTTTATCAGCGTTATGACTCGAAATCGTTTTTCCCATTAAGTGGATAGTCTTTCAGTGGTGTTTTTTTGGAGAACAAAGATTTTAAAATTTTGATAAAAAAATAGATAAATTGGACTTTTTTTTTATCACTTATGCTTTTGGTGTTATATCTAAGAAACTATTACCTACCAACACCACAAAGATTTTTTGATATTGTTTTTATTGAAATATAGTTGATGTACAATATTGGTTTCAAATATACAACATAATGATTCAACAGTTATACATATCATTAAATCCTCATGCCTACTAATACAGTTATCTGTTAACACGGAAAGATGTTAGAGAACTATTGACTATATTTTTTATGCTAGACTTTCATCCCTGTGACTAATTTATTTTATGATTGAGATTTTATCTCTTTATCCCCTCCACCTATTTCACCTGCCCACCCCAGCCCTCCCCATGGTAACCACCAGTCCCTTCTCAGTGTTATGAGTCTACCGCTGTTTGGTTCATTTTGTTTAGCTTTGTTTTTAGATTCTGTAAATAAGTGAAAGCATGTGGAATTTGTCTTTCTCTGCTTGGCTTATTTCACTTAATATAATACCCTCGAAGTCCTTCCCTGTTGTCGAAAAGGCAGGGTTTCTTTCCTTTTTATGGCTAAATAATACTCCACTGTGTGTCTGTACCACATCTTCTTTATCCATTCATCTACTGATGGACACTTTGGTTGCATCTGTATATTGGCTATTGTAAATAATGTGGCAATAAAATAGGAGGGTACGTATCTTTTTGAATCAGAGAGATTTTGTTTTCTTCGGGTTAATTCCAGAAGTGGAATTCCAGGGTCATATGGTATTTGTATTTTTAGTTCTTTTGAGAAAACTCGATATTGCTTTCCCCAGTGGCTGTACCAACAGTGGAGGTTACATTCCCACCAACAGTATAGAAGGGTTTCTAGTTTTTCACATCCTCACCAACGCTTGTTTGTTATTTCTTGTCTTTTGGATAGTGGCCATTCTGACTGGTGAGGTGATATCTTATTGTGGTTTGATTGACATTTCCCTGATGATGATCAGTAAGAAGGAACATCTTTTCATGTGCCTGTTGACTATCTCTATGTCTTCTTTGGAAAAACGCCTGTTTGGGTTCTCTGCCCATTTTTTAACTGGGTTATTTGTTTTTTTGATATTGAGTCGCATGAGCACTTTATGTATTTTGGATGTTAAACCTTATTGGAAACATCACAAAGATTTATTTCTGTGTTTTCTTCTAAGAGTTTTATAGTTTTAGCTGTTGCATTTATGTCTATGATCAATTTGGAGTTAATTTTCATGTATGGTGTAAGGAAGGGGTCCACCTTCATTCTTTTGCATGTGGATATCCAGTTGTCACCTGTGACTTTTTAAAAATGATAAATAAAAAAACTCGAGCAATAAAAGAGCCTCCTTTTTTTGTGAACTTTCTGAATATTGGTGTGGTTCGAATAATATTTATTTCTGTGGCTTTGCCCATACCAGATCAAATATATTCACTCATGCAATAAATACTTACAGAGCATCTACTTTGTTGCAGGCATGTCTAAGTTTCTGGTGATATAGCAATAAATAAAGCAAGGTCCTTGCCTATATGTAGCCTACATGCTAGTGAGGAAGAGGAGTATAAGCAAATAAATGAATGAACATAATATACTGCAGGTAAGTATTATGAAGAAAAAACAAAGTAAGAGGGCAGAAGTGATGTGAAGGATGGAAAGAAAATGCTCTTTTCTCTTTTGTAGGAAAGTCTGAATATACCTCTCCAAAGTGGACACCTTTCTTTGATGACCTGGCTTAAGTAAGGGCACACCATGTGAATGTCTGGAGGAAGTGTTCCAGGCAACGGGAGATACAATGCAAATGTCATGGAGCAAAATTGTACTTGGCTACTTTTAGCAAGGTAGTGAGGCTAGAGTGTGATGTGCGAGAGGAAGATGGGAGGAAATGGTGGAGAGATAGTCAGGGACTAGATCCATAGGAAACCAGACTTCCGAAGAGTTTTCTGATCTTTTCCTAGCAAAGTGTTTTGACTTATAATGTTCGCACTGGCCTTAAAAGTCAGTAGCATTCTTTCTCCCTCTGAATACAGTACCTGCCTCAAAACTGTTAGTGAACAAATTAAGAATAAAAAATAAAAATAATTATATGAACAAAGTTCTTAGGCAAAAATTTCTTTGAAAACAACTAAGCAAACACCAAAATAATTCAATGGAAAAAAGTAATTAAAAAAAAAAAGAACCCTTCAGAGTCCTTTTGTTTTCCTAAGTAATTTCTGTTAACTAAATCTTTCTCCTTTCTTTAAGGTCTGGGGTCTTGTCTGCTGGCTGCCCACCAAAAATCTTGTCTCCTCTTCAGCTTAGTAAAAGGAAGCAGCTGCTTAGCCAGAGACTACATTTCCTGTACCCTCTTGCAAATAGTTAGGGCCATATCACCAGTTCTCATCAATGGACTATGAATGGGAGTGATGTGCCCCACTTCTGTGCTGTGGCCTTTAATGGGCACATAGACCTTCTCTGGTCTTTCCCTTTTCACCAGCTGGATGCAGAGGATGAAGGGGGTTTAGAGGCTGGTATGACCACAAAATGGAAGGAGCCTAAGTCCCTGAATCGGTATGTGATGAAAAGCTTCTTGCTGACCCAGAAATGTTTGCTTGAATTATTATGTAAGCACATTTATACTTCTTTTGTGTTTGAGCTATTGCACTTGTGGATATGTTTGTTACAGCAATTTAGCCTACTGGAACTAATATAAACTCAATTGACAAAGACAAAATACTTGGAAAGCTAGACTGAAGGGAACTGGGATTGAGAACAATGTTAGATCGGAATCAGAGAAAGAGACATCTAGATTGAAGAGGTTTGGGGTCAAATAACTTCCCCTCTCCAGTCATGTGCATTGTTAAAGTGTGGGTAAAGAGCTTTCCATTTTTGCTATGCCCTTGGCAGTGGAGGTGAAGGGGTGGGTGCAGGTGGTAGTGGGAGTGTGGCAGTGGTAATGGGGCAGGGGTTGGGCTCTTGGATATGTTGTCAGGATACGTGGGCCAGTGGGGAGACATGGCACCTGAGACAGGGAGGGTTACTAAGCCCTGAGTATGTCTATCATCTCTGTCCTGCCAGAAAGCTGAGGACTGCAGACCTCCTCCCTAAACCGTAAACAGGAACTTATTGGGTCAATAGAACACTTAGTTTTTTTACCTCATCAAAATCTAGCCACAATCCATCAAACTTAACAGTAGCTCATTCTTGCACAATTCATGAGTTAGGGCAAAGCTCCCATCAACTTACATTAAGGCATAAAAGTACCTACTGAGTTCCAAGAGCCCTTAAAGGCAGGGGATGAGTATCTACACTGGTGAGCACCCCAACAGTTAAGGGAAAGAGTTGGTATTTATATGAGGCAAGAAGAATTCTGGGCTGATGGCACCAGCCATAAAGGTCACCTGGTCACTAATGAATCTGGGCCTGCAGTTGGCTAAGAAAAATAGATGAAGGCACATTAACTTGGGGCAAGTCAGTAAGTAAGAGGTGAGGTGAGTTTAGGTGAATTTAGGTGAGCACAGTATATGGTGCTGGCCAAATTTTGTCAAGCATTTGGTAATTTAAATGTGAGAAATCTGCCAGTAACCTCATTTGTATTTGTATTTGTGTTTTCTATTCTTTTTATTTCTTTTTCCTTAGAAGTTTTAAAGACACAAATTAAAAAAAAATTTTTTTCCCGTTTTGTCTCAGTTGGATTGAGAGAAAAAGATACTTGGTAAAATCTGAGCCAAGGTGAGTAGGGAGAGCAAACTGCCACCAGGAGCAGTTCTGATGGAGGCAGTGGCCGTCCCTGTCAGAGGAGTGAGGGTGGAGGTACATGGAAACGGGGGCCTTCACGGGACAGGGGTGAGTGTGGACATGGTTGGCGCTCCTTCCGCCCTGGGGTTTTCCTCCTAAGCTTTCTTCTGTGTGTGTGTCTGTGGTTGTTGTTAACTTTTCATTTGGAAATAATTTTAAGCTTATAGTGAAGTTGTAAGAACAAGAACTTGGAACACCCTTATACCCTTTCCCTATATTCACCTATTATGAGCATTTTGCTGGATATGTTTAATCATTTGTGCATGCTTGTGCACTCGCTAACACATATATACATACACATAATTTTTTTCTGAAAAATTTGAATGAAGGTTGTATATATCCTTGCCCTTTACCTTTATTTAGTTATTTATTTATTTTAAATTTTTTATTAAGGTATTATTGATATACACTCTTATGAAGGCTTTACATGAAAAAACAATGGGTTGTTATATTTACCCATATTATCAAGTCCCCACCCATACCCCAATGCAGTTATTGTTTATCAGTGCAGCAAGATGCCCCAGATTCACTATTTGCCTTCTCTGTGTTACACTGTTTTATCCGTGACCTCTCACACCATGTGTACTAAATACCCCTCAATCCCCATCTCCTTCCCTCCCCACCTGCCCTCCCACACCCCTCTCCTTTGGTAACCGTTAGTCCCTTCTTGGAGTCTGTGAGTCTCCTGCTGTTTTGTTCCTTCAGTTTTGCTTCATTGTTTTACTCCACAAATTGAGGGAAATAATTTGACACTTGTCTTTCTCTGCCTGGCTTATTTACTGAGCATAATATCCTACAGCTTCATCCACGTTGTTGCAAATGGTAAGATATGTTTCTTTCTTATGGCTGAATAGTATTCCATTGTGTATATGTACCACCTCTTCTTTATCCATTCATCTACTGATAGACACTTAGGTTGCTTCCATATCTTGGCTATTGTAAATAGTGCTGTGATAAACATAGGCATGCATCTGTGTTTTTGAATCTGAGAACTTGTATTCTTTGTGTAAATTCAAAGGAGTGGGATTCCCGAGTCAAATGGTATTTCTATTTTTACTTTTTTGAGGAACCTCCATATTGCTTTCTACAATGGTTGAACTAGCTTACATTTCCACCATCAGTGTAGGAGGGTTCCCCTTTCTCCACATCCTAGACAGCATTTGTTGTTCTTAGTCTTTTCGATGTTGGCCATCCTTACTGGTGTGAGGTGATATCTCATTATGGTTTTAATTTGCATTTCCCTGATGATTAGTGATGTGCAGCATCTTTTCATGTGTCTGTTGGCCATCTGAATTTCTTCTTTGGAGAACTGTCTCTTCATAACCTCCGCCTATTTGTTAACTGGGTTATTTGCTTTTTGGGTGTTGAGGCGTGTAAGTTCTTTATATATTTTGGATGTTGACCCCTTGTCAGATATGTCACTTACAAATATATTCTCCCATACTGTAGGATGCCTTTTTGTTCTGTTGATGGTGTCCTTTGCCATACAGAAACTTTTTAGTTTAATGTAGTCCCATGAGTTCATTTTTGCTTTTGTTTCCCTTGCTTGAGGAGATGCATTCAGGAAGAAGTTGTTCATGTTTATATTCAGAAGATTTTTGCCTATGTTGTCTTCTAAGAGTTTTATGGTTTCATGAGTTACGTTCAGGTCTTTGATCCATTCTGAGTTTACTTTCGTGTATGGGGTTAAACTATAATCCAATTTCATTCTCTTGCATGTAGTTGTCCATTTTGCCAACACCAGCTGTTGAAGAGGCTGTCATTTCCCCATTGTATGTCCATGGCTCCTTTATCATACATTAATTGACCATATATGCTTGGGTTTATATCAGGGCTCTCTAGTCTGTTCCATTGGTCTATTGTTCTGTTCTTGTGCCAGTACCAAACTGTCTTGATTACTGTGGCTTTTAGTAGAAATTGAAGTTGGGGAGCATAATCCCCCCAGCTTTATTCTTCCTTCTCAGGATTGCTTTGGCTATTTGGGGCCTTTTGTGGTTCCATGTGAATTTTAGAACGATTTGCTCTAGTTCATTGAAGAATGCTGTTGGTATTTTGATAGGAATTGCATTAAATCTGTAGATTACTTTAGGCAGGATGGCCATTTTAACAATATTAATTCTTTCTATCCATGAGCACGGGATGTGTTTCCATTTATTGGTATCTTCTTTAATTTCTCTCATGAGTGTCTTGTAGTTTTCAAAGTATAGGTCTTTTTTGCCCTTTACCTTTAAATACTCAGTGTGTATTTCCTAAGACTGAGGATAGCCTCTTAGCTATAAATTCAGTGATCAATTTCTCTAGATTTAACATTGGCATAGTACTTTGATCTAATCTACCTTCTGTATTCTGATCTTTTTCAGTTGACCCAATAATGCTTTTTATAGCAGCCTTCCCGCTTTCTTTAATGGGGCCATTCTAGGAACAGGCATTGCATTTAGCTGTTATGTCTTTAGTCTCCTTTAATCTGGAACTTTTCTATAGCCTTTCTTTGTCTTTAAAGGCATTAGCATTTTTGAAGAATTTAGTTATTCTTTAAAAAAATTAGAATGTTCTTCATTTTGGCTTTGTCTGATGTTTTGTGATGGTTAGATAAAGGTTATGCCTTCCAGGCAGAAGGTACCACATCTGGAGGCACGTGAAGTCTGTCTGCCTCTCACTGGTAATGCTAATTTTGTTCACTCACCTTTAAGCAGACCCTTTAAGACCCTGCAGATACTCTGTTCTTCATCAACATTCCCTCCATATTTAGCAACAATTACTGATTCTTTACTTGAACCAATCTTTGCCCTGGTGGCTGCAAAATGATGACTTCCCAATTCCATCAGTCCCCACATTCACCCATCAGCATTTGGCATTCCCTGTGATTTTGATTCTGTTATAAAGGCAACTTTCCTTATAGTACGTAGAACTGATTCCTGTGGGGTATAAATGTGAATTCTATTTCTGTACATCGAAATAGAATGTTTTATGTTTTTTATCTGACAACCTGCTACAATAAGATATAAAGAAAAACTTCTCTCAATCTTGGTTTAAAACCATTATAAAGATTGTGAGCAAGTTGGAGATCTTTTATCTTTATTTAACGAACAGGAAAGAAAAGAAGCCATTGACAATCATGGACAAGAGGGTTGGCTGAGGAAAACCTCCCCCTTTGTGTCAAATCACCCCCTTCTTACTAGAAAAGGAGAAAAGCTATATACTGTGTGTATGTGTTTGTGTTTGAGAGCCACACCATGTATACTATGTGGCTTGACTCTAATTACTTTCTCTTCTTGGCTGTTGGCAAATGGTATGAAGTAGAAGGTCAGTCTCCCATGCAGAAGAGCAGGATGATTAGATAGTCAGACTTTAATTAGAATGCTAAGGTTGCAGCAGGACACCTTCTCACTGGTAAGCTGTGTGAACACAGCTAAAATTGTGAAAAGCTGGAGAGAAACCATGTGCAATATTTGTTGGTGCCAAAATCTCTAGTGCCCTGAAGAAAAGAAAAAAAAAACGTTTATCAATCTCAAACAGAATTCAAACTCTTAGGAAAGATGTAGGGTGAATTCTAGTTTAAACTTTGAGCAAGTGCCAGGATAAGATTAAGCTGTGAATGATTTCTGTTAAAGGCAGTAACAAGGTATGTGTATTTATTTAAATACACTCTAAGTGCTGTAATCAATTTTTATCTATAATAATTTGAGATGAATTGTTATGCTTTGTTAACCTAATAAAATATTTTATTTCTATAGAGAAAGTACAGAGGTGTGGAAAAGCATGTTAACTTCTCTTTCTCCCATGGAAAGTCTTTTATTCCAATCTGTGGTCACAGCCCATGGCTAGGTCTGCCCCAAGAGCAGCCAACGGTAGACAGGGGGTGCTCTGAAGTCAGGGAGGAAAGCAGGAATACAGCCCCGCACACCTGGTAGACAGGGGGCGCTCTGAAGTCAGGGAGAAAACTTTTGGCATGGACATTGATTGGAAAGTTGGTGAAGCATTGACTACACCAGTCTATTCTTCCAGATGCCACTTAGCCACACCATGGGGCCAATCTCTGTCACTTCCCTAACTCCTGCTGCCCTATTCCAGCTCTTGCTGTTGCCACACTGTCTAAGCTACTAAGGGCTGGGGCTCTGCTGAGAGTGTGTTTTCCCCTGAGTGTTAGAAAAAACAAAGGGATTTCCAGGAGAGATGCCTTAGAAACTTGATATACATTGCACAGGGTGGAAGCAAAACCCATTCCAAATGGCAGAGAAAGATGTTTGGAGGACAGGCAGAGGGATGAACGTGTACGGTGAAAGCAGTGGCAACGGAACGTGTACGGTGAAAGCAGTGGCAACGAGAGTATTGGGTTTGAATCCCAGCCCACGATCTCCAAGCTGTGTGATCTTGGCATTAGTTAACTAAATTCTCCAAACAACAGTTTTGTCATTCTTACCATAGAGTTAAAAGTACTCATCCCTTGGTTTTGTAAGGAGTAAATTTAAGCATTTATATTTAATAATTTACAGAAATCTCTTGGTACAAAGCCTGAAACGCAGTAGGCATTATATAAGGTGTAGCTATTGCCATGCCTACATTAAAATTGAATTGAAATTGAAATATTGATACGGAAATTCCTGTGCAATCTGCCTCCAGCCTGCCTACTTACCTTATTTTCTGCCATTCACTCATTGCTTCCTTCCTGCAGTTTGTGCTCATGAACATGTACAAGCGTCCAGCCAGGCCAGTGCCCATTTCTTCTTATTCTCACTTTCATTCTTACTGTGGTTTCTGAATGAAATGCTCCTTCTTATGCTTTCATCCCATCCCCTGTGGCTGAACTTAAGTCCCATTTCCTCCTTGAAACCCTTTATAGCTATTTCTGCTCACTTCAGGCTCTACCGTTCTCTGAATCACTATTGTAATTACGATTTGTGTCACAGAGTTAAGTGTTAGATTATATAGAGAAGAACTTGCTGTGATAATGGAACTGTTCTTGAGCTGTGTTGTCCAGTACTGTAGCCACTAACTGTACATGGCTATTGAGCATTTTAAATATGGCTAGTGTTATTGAAGAAGTTAATTTTTAGTTTTATTTAATGTTAATTATATTTTGCATTTGAATAGCCATCTTGGTCTAATGCGTCAACCATTTTACTCTGACAGAAGCTCTTGTGAGAGGCAGTACTTGTGTGTTCCCATCGGCCTCTCGGGGCCAAACCTGTCTTCTCTTTCCATGGTGTCCCCTTTGCCTACAGAGAAATCAAGGGATGGACTTAGAGGAAGAGGAAAGACATGGGATGGAGAGGCAGTGCTCAGAGAGAGGAGTTGGTGTGAGCTAGACTGAAGCTGGGGTGGAGGGGCCTCAGGCTGACACTTCCCATGTGTGGGAAACCCTGCAGAACTGGCTGCCCCACGGAGCAGCATGTGCAGGAGCCCTGTGCTGGTGGTCTGGCTGGCCTCGCAGCTTCACACGTGAGGGGGGCCCGAGTCACTGTGGCTGACCCGTGGGTCTGCCCCTTGCAAGGATCCCTGATCAGTGCTGTGAGATCCCACTTGGCCTGACCAGGCCTCTGCTTGGCCCTTCCTTCCTGACATGAGCCTTCTTGGAGAATCCTTACTCCCTCTCTTAGCTCTGGCTCCTGATTTCAGACTCTTCAGAGCTGCTTTGGACTATTCCCTGTCTGTCTTGAGTCTATTCTTTGTTTCCCAATAGTTCAAGAACTTTTAGAAATCACAGACCCCTTTGAGAAGATGATTAATACTATGGACACTGTTAGAAAAATGTACATGGGCACATTTCTATGCAGTCTTGCACAGTAATTCAGCAGACACACAGATCTTTGAAGCCCAGGCCTTGATCTGAGACCCTTGATTAAGAATACTTTCTTTCATGTGACTTTAGAAGTTCCATATGTTTTTCCTCCTTTCTCAGCACCAGCTCCCCTCTAACTAATTCTGTAGCCATTGGGTAATGTTTTGATGACTGGTTCAGGGCTCTAGTTACCTTAATAACAGGAATAGTCACTCTAAAATGCTATGAGTATTTCAGTCACTATAAATATCTATCCCCATTTGTAGGTTAATAGATAGGCATGATACCTTATAAATCCTTCCCCCCCCCCCCCCCACTCCGCAAAAGAGTTTTTAGAGCTTGGTTATATCTAGGTGAAATAATAAAATTAATAAAACAGCAGCCCTGAGCTTCAGACTCTGGACTGAGACCGCCCTCCCCACCCCACCCTCATCATCTCCAGTTAATTAGAGGTTTCCAGCCCTGAATCTGTCATGTAGTATCATTTATATCCTCAGTTGAACTTCGAGTTTGCACCTTTCTAACAGCCGGGCTTTCTACTGACCTGATCTGACAACTCTGTTTCATAGAACACAAAAGTTCAGAGTTAGATGACACATTGAGACCATTGCTTGCAGTGCCCCAGGGAGGGAAGTGGCGGGTCTAAGGTTTCACAGCTGTGGGTGACAAGGCAGGGCTGGAGCCAGCGGACTCCTCTTCCAGCTCAGGCTCTCACCTCTCTGCGTGGTACGGTGATTTGTCCTTCAATTTTAAATAAAATGACTTAAGAAGTAGAGCCTGTATCATATTAGGGAGACCTCATTGCATGTTTCAAACATATTGTGAATTCGATAATCAAGTGAATTTCAGTAAATTATGTATTTTATCATGTCTTTCGAAGACCAAAGATGTATTCCTTCAATAAAAGCTTTCACCTTTGGGTATACACTTGGATATAACAGGAAAAAACACGTGCTTAGAGGGAAAAGAATTTTCTGGTGAAATATTAAAATAATATTAAGAATAAACCAACAGATATTAAAGTGTGAGAAACAATCTTTGTGTCTAGAGGAAGATTTAGCCTGCTTATTTCTTTAAATTTATTATACATTTTTCTCTATCCACAGGTAAATAATCCTTTTGGAAAGCTCGAACTTTTATTTCTTCTTTCTGAAGGGTTTGTCTTGAATGATCACTATTAACTGTTTACTTAACAGCCTGGGTTAGCTTGCTGCAATGTTTGCCTAGTATCTTGTGTAAATTCTTTACATCAAAAGTCAGCTTTCCTGGTGGCATTACTAAGCTTTATTATTTCTGTGAGTATGACTTTGTAGTGGAATGTCTACAAGTGGACAGAAAGGAAGATGCAGTTATTTTGTTTTTTACTAGCTGTAGGATAATTTGTTTTATAATTTAACTTAGAAACCTCTAAAAAGGTTATATGAGGTACCATAAAGTTTTGGCTTTCGAAAGGAAGTCTGACACCAGTTTTCTTTCCTTAATTACTCTCCCTGATCATGTGGCCAATGCAGTCACAGTAACTGCCTTAGCCTAGTGCCACAGCCAGTGCCTCTTGTATTGCAGATAATTTCAGGAAGAAGGGAGAGCTTAAATAAACGAGCTGCAGAGACAGTCTCCAAACTTTATATTAATTCAATCATTTTGGCTTGTTCCCCCACTAAACTTGCAGCTAGAGCAGCTAATCGGAAGCAAATGGATGGGCATGCATTTCCTCTCCTTTTGTTTTCCCTGCTCACTGTCCAGAAAAGGGGCTAATGAGCAGTGAAACGGCCAGGCAGGAGACACTGGAGGAGAGGAGGGCCTGCCCATGGAGCCAGCCGGCTGTGTAATCGGCTCTTGAATTATCACAAGGTGCCCCATGGTTTTATGAAGGTGTCTTAAATATCTAGGATCCAATGCTGAGAGGAGTGAGGGGAAGGAAAGGTGGTGTTCCAGTTGACATGATATCCCTCTTTGACTGGTGGATTGGAGCTACCCCCAAAGGACGCTCTTTAGAGAAAAAAATAGAAGGCAAATGTTGGCTTGCAAAGTGTAACAAACGTGTTAGTGTTTACAGTACAGATGCTGACACTGTTTAACCTAATAGCAAGCTGTTGCCTAAGCATCTTTCAGAGGGTAATTAAAAAGTTCCTGGATGTACAGAAACCAAACCAATTCTACTAAAATTTTATTTGTAGAGAGTGGCCAAGACTTAAGGTAAAAAAATCAGACTTCATAACCCAACCAGAGCTGTCTTCTTGCTACAGGTGACAGAGATGTTGCCAAGGAGGTCCCAGTTATGGACCAGGCCTTGGTTGCAAAGGTGGAGACCTCAAATCAGCTTTCCTCCGACCCAACCCAGTGCTACTTTAATGAGGGGAGGGAAAAGTTCACTATTGCAACAGAGTTAGTAGAAATTAGAAGAAAGAACCAGTTACTCCTTTGGAAAGAAGACCAAAGAAATGGCCTTGGCCTGCCTGAAGAAGTTTAGGAGCAGCATGGCAGGAAAAATCAGTGTTGAGAGGGCTCTGAGGAGATGCTTTTTTCCACCTTCTTCAGGCACAATGAAAGGGTCAGGTTTGCTGTTCGCATGTTTGCACTTTGCCAAAAACTCCAAAAACTGGTGTCCCAGCTGATTTCCCAAAGAGATGCATCAGGGGACTGGATCCTCATCCTGGGACTGCCACTGACTGGCTGTGTGACCTTACAGAAGTCACTTTCCTGCTCTGAGCATCAACTTCTGAAGATCTGTAAAGAGAGAGGAACCCTTCTGGCTCTCAAAAGTGTCAACTGTTGGGATAATACTTTGGATTCAGAAAATGCTTCCTCCTTTAACCCCCAAGTAATCTGGAAAATGCTGTCAGTTCTTAAAAACCCTCTGTAAATCACAGGTATTAGCTTGCATTTATTGTAGTTATGGAAAGTGAAGTTAAGTGGTAGGTACAAGGTGATCCTGTCACCTTGCAGAGCAGGGTGGAAAACTGTATTCCTGACTTCAGCCCTGAATGTAAGCAATTCAGGCCAGAATTGCAAGGAAAATGAAAAAGAGTCTGCTGGAATTTGATGTTTGGCATTTTCCTCAATTTAAGTACATCTAGTCCACTCAGTCATATGGGTCTTAACATTTGTCACCAGGCCTGTCCGCCTTTTTGTTCTTTGACCAGGGTTCATCAACAGCAGCTGTTGCCAAAGTTACCAGGATGGGAGCCATGTCAGCTTTGTATGCATCTTTTGCTGCGTCTGTGGGGTGGGGGATGTGAGGTGAGAGCCTGCGTATGTGCAGAGAACTGTGTCATAGGCTTCCTTCCCAGGAGGCCCTCTCGACCACTACTCTTTACATTCCCAGCTGGGGCTGTCTCCAGCGTCTGTGTGAAGAGGTGCCCAGGGCTGAAACACTGGGGTTTTTTGCCAGGATACGTCTTTGGCTGACAGCTCTCATCGAGGTCTCAGCCCCACCAGTGGTGAGTGGCCACACGTCAGCCTCCTCTGCCCCACGGCTTGGCCGCAGTCCTCCCAAGCGGCCCTGTGGGCTCTGGGGGCATCTCGGCTGTGATTGGCACAAAGGCATTTGATCCCTTCTCCACCTGGTGGGGTGCTGACTCTCGTCTCTGCTGCTCTAGGTCTTGGTGTAAGTCCTTGGGCCTGGAATTGAGGATGACCTTGTCACCTCAAACCATTACTCTTTAATCAAACTTCTCTACCTCCTCTCTCTCTTTTACTCTGGGTAGAACTTACTTCGAGGGTCCCTGGTCCTCCACATGAAGAGACCCTTTGGGTTTGAGTCTTCAGGCTCAAGCTGAATTCCGCACCTCTGTGGAGTCTCGATATGAAGCTTCTGATTCAGGGTCCATGATGCTCAACCACAGAAGGGAGAACCCTCACTTAGCTCACTGCTCCCCACGGTGTGAGCGCTCCCATAATGGGGAA
This sequence comes from Manis javanica, assembly GCF_040802235.1. NCBI lineage: Eukaryota > Metazoa > Chordata > Mammalia > Pholidota > Manidae > Manis > Manis javanica. The sequence goes on along the minus strand of NC_133158.1, from coordinate 167,981,581 downwards.
GTAGGAGAGGAGAGCGTTTGGGCCCCAGGTCTATGGCTGTGCGGCTCTCGCATGATGCAGCCCGCACTCCCTTTGAGCAACGTGAAAAGTGGAGAACTTGCCTTTGTTATGAGCCTCTCATCATTCTCTGCTCTTGCAGCACTTCAGCGTCCGCTGCTGGAGGTATGGTGCTTGCATTTATTGATGGGGGTGGAGCCCCGAGGCTCCACCAAACTACCAGGACTCGCTATGGTGCTGCAGGGCCCTGTGCTGTAAGCCTCTTCTCTTCCTTCCATCCTGATCAAAGTTTACCTGTCCAGCATGCCATTCCACCCAGAGCCCATCTTTTCTGGAAAATGATAAATCACTTTAAGCTGAGATGTTTGGCAATGATAATGACTTTGTCCTATCTCTTCAGCTGGCTGTTCCTGAGGGAAAGTGATCAGAACTGAGAGGCGATATGTACCTTTTAGGTTTTGAGACTGAAGACCAAGAACCTTGCCACGAACATGAAAATGACAGCTCACCTGGACTGGGTGGAGCTTCATTCATTAGGTAACAGAGGAGACGAAGGTGGGTATAATAGAATTAAAACTGTGACCAGGAAAGAGAAGTAGGTGATGATACAAGCAGACAAGGAAATACTTGACACTAGTTATTTTAGGGAGATTTAGGTAATGGACATAGAGAATTTTGAAGAGAAATAAGGCAAGTGCGTGGAGGGCAAGGTACTGAGTGGGTAGGAATGAATGTTCTCCCTGGAGGAGTCAAGGTCAAAGTCATGTCAGAAATAAGGACGAGGGGAGTGGTACTGCCCTGGGAGCTCTGCTTGCTCACACCCACAGCAGTTTGCTGAGCAGACGGCAGGAGGGTAACTGAAAGAATGAATGAATTCTGCTGCCAGCATACTCCCTGAGCTTATGAAGACTTGTTGGGTGAGTCAGAGTTATTAAAATAAATAGTTACAGTGGCAACAGTATGTCCCAGTGACAGCACTATTTTAAAAATTAACTTTAAGGTCTATTTTAAAACGTTGTTCTAAATCCTATGTCTGTTCTCTTTTGCATTCCTTTGAGAACTTGAGTCTGTTATTTACAATGTTTATTACTTTTAAGCATATGGGAATACATATGATGTTTGTCCACTTTTTTCCAGAGCTGGTAAACAGCCTGGGAACAGAACCAATACGATCACAGTCACTCCGCCGCCGACCTTGTGCAGGATCTCCAAGGTCAGCCATAGTGGTTGGATTTTTGTCAGCATTGACTTGTTTTCAGCAGGAGCTGGGTCTCCTGCCTACTAACATTTGTAATCTTTCCTTACTATCTAGCCTGCTGTAAAATTACTAGTACAGTTTCCCCAGGCAATGACTTTGTGATTTTCTACTTTTTTATTGATCAATAAACAGTTTTAAACCAAAAACCCCACAGTGAGAATAGAAACTTATTTGGTGTTGTAACTACCTGCCTTGGAGAAGAACGAGGGATTGGAAAGATGAGAGCCTCAGGCTCCTACTGCCTTTCTGAGGCCAACACCGCTAGATGAGAATAGAAAAACGGAGCCAGAGGTTAACAAAACATTTGATCATCCTATGCGAAATGACTGACTGTGGCCCATGAAATTAACCGATTGTTTCCATGACCTCTGGATATCCGTATCACTCTCTGTAAACTTCAAGAAGGCAGGATTTGACTGTTGTGCTCACTGCCATTTTCCTCTTGCCAAGCATAGCACCTGGCACAGAATTAGTATCCAGACAACATTAAAAGAATCAACTATTGAATAAGTAATATAGCTATCAGGCTTGAGAATAAGGAGGTAAATTTATTCATCTGTTACACTGAGACTGTCTTCCAGTAATTTCCTTGCAAAAGTCTGATCTTTCCAGCTAGATTTAAGAGAGACCCTAGGCCCTATGTGTTTTCAACAGATGTGGCAGAAATGTATTTGTTTATGATCATGGAAATACCTCTAGGTAGTAAGGACCATGTCTGCAATAGTTATGGCTCCCTATCACCCTATATGTTTTCTTTTGGTTTTGTTTTTCGTAAACAGAATTTTGAAAATAGGTTTAGAAAATAATGCAGGAATTTTAGTGAAACTGAATCAATTACCAGCTAAGGATAACAGAACATTTGTGATTTGAATTGAAAACTCTTCACACGGGCATATTTTGAAGACTGGGATAGGTTTCTTCTTTCATCTGTTGATATCATTCATTTTATCCAGTGAGTGTTTGAAGGTAGGATGAAGTGATAGCATATTTTATTATTTTTGAGCAGTGTAGTATCATTTTGATTTCCTGATAAGAAATCTTGAGAAACAACCAACTTTTGGTTTTCTAGTTTTTCATGGCATCATGAAACTGACCAACCAACACCTGTTACCTGTGTAAATGCTCATGACCCTGAGATGACAAACAAATTCACTGTTGATGTCATCAGGGTATTGAGAAAAAAGGAAGGCTATAAGAGCTAGCTTATAGTTCATCAAATCTTCCTTAAATAAAAACGTGCTTTTATTCACCAGACTTTGGGAACTGCAAGCACCTTGGGAGTCTCTGTTTTAGTCTTCTCCTTTTACACATGAGGGAACACCCAGAGCAGCTCGTGACTGAAGCCACACAGTGAGTCAGTGGCAGGGACCCCTCCACCCTGTTTGGTCCCCAGCATGGGTGTGGATAAAGGTCACACCCCCTGCTTCACTCTACAGTGACACCCACAGGAAATAAACATGTGTTCCACTTACAGATGGGAGCTCTGGTAGCCATGTCCTTCCATGCCTTTGTCGGGCTGTTCTCTCAGCTGACCTCAGGTTGCATGGTTCCTGCAGGCCCAGTGGGACCCTTTCCAGGGCATTGACAGGAGGCCTAGGCGTGCAGCTGTGAGTGAGCTGCGCTGCCATGAGGCATACCGAGAAGGCCGTCTGGGGCCCATGGGCTCTGCGTATCATGGTTCCAGCCCAGCAGACCCAGTAGCAGTGAAGCATAAGGCCTTTCACTCAGCCAACTGATGAAAACTCTGTCCTTTTCAAAATGTCCCAGAAAGCCAAAATAACTCATATTTCCCACACAACGTTAGAGCAGATTTATGCCCCTTTAAGAACACATGTGGTGTAAAAAGATGAAGGAAGAGAGGGCCTAAAGTTTTACATATGGCGCCAAGGTAATCCTAGCTGAGTTGGCTTTTCCCTGGAGAGTGCCTGCAGGGTATAATTAGAACAGAGATAGCCATCCCAACAGATCTATACTTGAGCACATTGTGGCTAAGACAAAATTGGAACCAAGGCTAAATTTATCAATAACAGGACTTAAAAAAAGGAAAAGAAGACAAATGAAGTTGAAATTTCTTCTTGTTTATTTTAATGTGCAGAACATTTTCTTGCTGATTTATGCCACAACTTCAGTGTATTTTTCATTTTTTATTTATTTTTCAGTTAATTGGATTTCCAGGCATTGCAGGCAGTCACTGCAATTGATCCCTGAAAAGATGGATTTATTGCTTAGACAGGCAGAATTCTGACAATCTTCAGAGGATGGAAAATAAAAGAAAACAGCCCATACACAGGGTACTGTGAGTCACCATTGGGTCAGACCAGCAAGATATGTTACAGCTGGCAGGTTTATGCCAGAACTTCAGCACAAGTAATCTTCTTGCTAAATGGGCAGCACCAAGATCTGACAGAATATTTTGTAGGATATTGTCAGTGATCCATGCTTAGGAAGAATTGTAGCCCAGGCTGGAGACCCCAAGGTACACGTCAGATCCCAGACACATCAGACCCATGGTTGGAGATTTGACTAAATTTGAAACAGCTGAAATTGAAACCACCTTTGCCGGCTCTATCTGGAATGGGACCTTATTTTGCCTGGTGGGTGGCTGTGTTGGAATGCCATCATGGCTTAGGGAGAAGAGCCAGTATGGTACTCATGCTTTCAGCTGTCTTTGCAGAGAGGGTCCTGAAGTTTGTCAGTTGAGAAGCAACAGACCACTGCTTTCAGATCTGCAAAGGTCTGATCCATCCAACCATTCCCCCATCCATCCATCCATCCATCCATCCATCCATCCATCCATCCATCCATGTAATAACGTTTTACTGAGCCCCAACTAGTGCTGAGCATAGAAGAGTGAATAATAAAAAAATACAATTCCTACCCCTTTGGAGCTTATAGCCTGTAGGGCAAGTTAAACAAGTTTGCTGATAGTTAGGAATGAGAAGCTCAGGAAGCTGCAGGAACATATTATAGGTGGGCCCTACCTGGGTCTGGCAGTTGTAGAAGGAAATGCTGTGAGTTGAGACCTGAAGAGACAGAATATACCAACAGACAATGGTCAGATCATATGTAAAATAGAACTCTGACCCATTATCTGCAGCAAACAGTGCAGGAAACCAACCCATAAAATATAGCAACCAGTCTAGGTAGCCAGCTGGTTATCTATGAATCAGACTTATAGGAAGGCAGAACACTATTTCTAGTAACCAGCCCAGGAAGCCAAACAATAACCCCTGTAACAATTGACCAGGACTTGATTAATAATTGATGGCTTCCCTATTTTTCATCTTATTTTCAATTTAGGATCAACTGAAGAAAGTCAAATATATACCCTTAACCAAACACACTGGGTGCCCCACTTCTAGTTTTCCTACCTACAGGTTTCCCATGCCAACAGCCTCCAATCAGGGCATCCCTGAAGTATTCCCTTTTTCAGTTATGAAGCTTTCCCACTCCTGCCAGACTTTGAGTCTGTACCAAAGCTCAAGGGATGATGGCTGACTCCCTTGCAATAGCAAGCTCTGGATAGATACCCTTTGCTTGTTCTCATTTGGTTGTTCTTTGTTATTCAACAGACCTGAAGAATGAGCACATTGGGCCAGACAGTGGTGGGGAAAAGATGTTCTGGGAGATGGAACAGCACATGCAAACACCCTAGCCCTGGCTTGTCCAAGCTCCTCTCTGGGCCTGTGCCCAGCTGAGCCTAGGGGGAAAGGTCGGCATAGCAGAGACTGGGAATTGCCCCCATATTTGTTCTCATCTTCTTCTACAGTAATAGAACATATATATGGCCAACTAGATCAGAGATATTTCCCAGTTTCCTTTGCAGCTTAGTAACAGGCTTTTGTCCAAGGCTGGGCCAAAGGGATGTGAGGTGAAGTGACATATACAACTACGGGCTCATGCACGTCAAGGAACAGGGCTTGCCCTGTCCTTCCTGCTGGGGGGAACTGGAGAAGTGGTGCTGGGAGCCATTTGGACCATGTGTACTAGGGATGGCAGAGCAACCAAAAAAGTGCCATGACTGATGGGGGCTGTGTACATCTGGAAATTTAGGTGAGAGAAATATATTTTTATCTTTTCTGAGTCACTGTTATTTCAGCCTCTGCAACCACAGATGACCTACATCTTAATTCAGCAGTTCTCTGAGTGTGGTCCTGGAAATCCTGGAGGGTCTCTGACACTCTTGTCAGGAGGCTTACAAGGTCAAAGCTATTTTCATAACAGAAGCTTTTCATATTGAAGCTTTATTTGTTTTTTCACTCTCATACTCTCATGAGTGTATAGCTGAGTTTTCTGGAGGTTATGTGAAGAGTGATATCACAGATTAAATGCCGAAGCTGATACACGAATATAGCTGTCTTCTAGTAAGCCAGATATTAAAGAGGTTTGTGAAAATGGAAAAATGCCTCTCATTTCAATAAAAGACTTTTTAAAAATATAGTGTTTTAAAGAAGATACTTATGTTTACATGTTTACACAGAATTATTTTTAAATGAATTAACAAAGAAACATTAAGAGTTTCTCCATTTAATTTCTAATGGTAAATATGGTAAGATTGTAAATAATCCAAAATGTTTGAGAACCACCGTCCTCACACAGAGAAGGTAATGATCAGCATTTCCTGGGGACAAGTGGTGGCAATGGGCCAGAAAGGTTTTAACGCAGAGGTGACTTTGAGGGAGCCTGATAAAGAACTATAAATTAGCAAATTTATATGCAAGGAGCAAGGAGGGGGAAGGGCGCCCAGGCAGAAGAAATGGCAGGGGCAAAGGCACTGTGGCTTCATAGGGCAGGTGTTTTCGGAATAGTCTAAGTGGCTCATCGTGGGATGAGAAGGTGGAAAGAGGCCAGAACTCATTAAATTATGACAAATAATTTGCCTTTTATTCTTAAGGCAGTGGGAAATCATGGAATAATTTTAAGCATAGGCAATGTGATCATATGTGATTTTAGAACTGTAGCAAAGGTTTTTCAACTTGTTTAGGGGCTGTGTTTACTTGCTTCCAGGAGATGCTGCTGTGCTTAGTATTAGGCATGGCTAGTAGGTGGGACCTTTCTGGAGAGAACCCTTTCTCAGACTCTGAGTGGTGCATTAACAGTCCCTCCATTTTTGAGAGGAGGAGGGGAACAAATGATTCTAAGCATGGATGACAAAGTATATGTCTATGATTCATCTGTCTGCACAGACCCCTGGGTGTTAGTGTCTAAACTCTAGGGAGGGAAGGGCTATCCAATAATTAGAAAAAGCTGTTTTTATCTGTATTAATGGTTACTTAGAAGCTGTAACTAATGATAACTTTATAAGTTTGTAACTAATTATAAATATTTTTGAGCACTTAATATGTGTTTGGCCCTTTTTATGCATGCTGCATGTATTAATGTAAGTAGTCCTCACAGCAATCCCTTTGGGTAGATCCTATATTATACCCCTTTTTATGAATAAGAGTTTATGGTATTAAACACTGCAGCGTGAACTTGGAGGCTGTTCTCATGCCAGTGAGCCCTACACTGCCTTCTGATCAGGAGCAGGGGACCCCATGCAACAGGCTGGGGGATCTGCAGGAGGCTGGAGATCCTGCAAGATAAGTTCATTACTGTAATAACTTTTCCCTTCTCCCCAAGACCAGAGTGGCTGGTGAATGCATGGGTTAGAATTCCAACCAGCAGTTTAGCATTACCCGAGAACTTGCTAGAAAGGCAAATCTTGAGCCCCGCCCCAGACCTACTGAATCAGAAACTCTGGAGTTGGTGCCCAACAAACTGTTTTTAACAATCCCCCTGGGTTTGTTAAAGTTTGAGAACTTTAACAGTAAAACTAAAACTTTAATAGTAAAGTTTGAGAACCGCTGGATTAGAGATAAATTCCTGGGTAAGGGTTGGGGGTGCAGGGGCAGGGATGGAGAACAGCCCATTTCAGAGGTTGCTGCCATCACCAGTGTAAGAAATCACAGCCTGAAATCAGATTCTCAACCCGGGCTGCACTTTAGAATCATCTGGGGAACATTTAAAACATACCACTGTGCTGGCTTTGCCCCAAACCCATTAGATCAGGATCTCTGGAGGATAGAGCAGAACCCTGGCATCAGTTTTTTAAGAAAAAGTTCCTCCAGTGGTATGAATGTACAGCCAGGGTTCAGAATCAGCAGTTCTCAAGCTTAAAGACACATCAGAATCTCCTGGAGGGCTTGATACACAGAAGCTATCAAGCCCCATGCCCAGAGGTTTTGATTTAGTAGGTCTGGGCTAGAACATGAAAATCTGTGTCTCTAACAAGTTCCTTGATGATGCTGATTCTGCTGGTCCAGGGACCACACTTGGGGAATCACTGCATTGTATTTTCATCAAAAGCCCTACCAGGCTTAGCAGAGTAGAGGCTGTGGGAGCCCAAGTTAGGATAGGAGCTGGAGGGACCCCGTGCCCCTCTACAGTTAACTGAGTCAAACCAGTGTCTCAGTCAGTGTGTCTATGATGTGACTTATCTCACTGTAGAAATGAAAAATTCGAGTTAATTATTGAGATATTTTTACCTGCTAGATATGTTTAGCACTTATATTTTTAGACCTAAAATATGTCTTTCCCCAGGACAATGGCTGTTTGAGATTTGATAAAGAAAGCCTGATAATTTGCAGACATTTCTTAGTTTCATCCCTTAATGGATTTCCCCAATGTATGAACTGCCTACATTCCTTAAAGGATTTCCCCTACATTGCTGAATGCAAGTACCTCTGAGGGGAATGCTAAGGTCTGAGTAATCATTTGAGACCTGCAGTCAGGAATCAGACTTTTAGAGTGATCATACTTATAGGGTGTTCAATATTAATATTCATCACTCAAACAACTTCTGAAAATAGTCCAAAGCAATTTAACTTTTATTTCCTCTATAGAGTTTGTCACCATTTATTAATTTTAATTTTCCTCAGCTCCCAATATCAGATGAGAGACTGATTTTCCTCCTCTGTTTCCATAACATGAATACTTAAATGACAGAGTGTGACACTCATAAACAGCTACGGGGGAATATGGTGATAATTCTAGGAAGGAAAACCTGGACTAGATGCCACATAAAGGCTTCTTTCTTAAAGGCCACAACAAAGCCAAGGATGCATGCAGCTGTACTTTGCAGTGCACAACAGAAAGATAAAGAGACAGTGCTGTGAAATTAATAATAATATGTAAAGTGAATAACATTGTTTCAGAGACTTCCATTAACAACTGAAGAAGCAATTGGGGAGGTGGAGGTGGGAGGCTGTGCAGGTGGAGACGCTGGCAGAAGTCTTTCAGCTTTGAATGCTAATGCAGCTCAAAGAAGAATCCAAAGCATGTTCTCTGCTTGGTTTGTGCTCCAGGAGGGAATTCAGTTTTATTACTTTAGATATATATTTGGCATCAGTTTATGTGTTAGACTCTGTGCTACAGGTGGTAGGAACACCAAGATGAATGGGGCACAACTGCAGCCTTCAGACAGCTAGCAGAGAGGATCCGACAAAAGCCCAGGTCCTGTGGACATGTGCCAAGGAAAGATGTAAACAAAGTAGTGGGGCGCACAATAGCGGGCGGGTGGGAGGAGATTAAGAAGGCATTGGAAGGAGTTTTGAAAAGCAGAATTCTTAACAAATGGATACCAGAGATTTGGGAGAAGGGAGCAGTACGATTCACTATACATTTCCAAAGCATTCATGGAGCCCTTACTTTTATGTCGGGTGCTACACTGGCTTCTGAGGACAGAAACATGAATACGAGTTTTTCTGCTCTCAAGGAGTGGGGAAAACAGGTAAGGTCAATTATAGGATATCGAAGGCTTTCTGGAGGAGGTAATGCCTAAGCTGAGTTCTACAGGATGAGTGGAGGTTAACCAGAAAAAGATGGAAGGAAGTGGAGAAGGGAAAGAATGCTACTGAGAGAGGGGACAGCAGGTGCAAAATCCTTGAAGAGAGAGCACCAGTATTTGTGGATCTGCAAGGGCCCGGGATGGCCAGGGGACAGTGTGTTAGGGCACAGAGAGCAGCAGATGAGGCTGAGGTGTCATGAGGCCAGGTCGAAAAGGGCTTAAGTCTCAGACATTTGCCCATGATGAGGGTTTAGGCTTTTCTTATAAATCACTAAGGGATTTTAACATGGGCACTGTTTGAGAAGATTTCAAGTTTAGAGAGACAGGCATGGAAGAAGGTTTGGTAGAAGGCAAGACTGATGCTGGTGATGGTCTGGGAACTTATGGCAGTAAGACAGGTGAGAGGTGGTGGAGATTAGTGGAGAGAGTGGAAAGGACGCCTGGGTTAATGACCTAAGATCAATAGGATCTGATGACTAAGAGGGTGTGTGGCAGAAGAATCAAAGTGACTCCAGATTTTTTGGTTTGGCCCACATGGATGGTGGTGCCACTCATAAAGTTAGAAAATAAGGGAGGAAAAGGATGTTCTCTATTATCATTTCTCTTTGAAACTCTCCTGGTGGTTCTAGACAGTTCAACAAAGTAAGAAAAGCATGTTAGAAGCATAGAGATTAGAAAGGAGGAAATAAAACAATTATTTTTGTAGATCAGATGATAATTTACATAGAAAACCTTAATTACTCTACAAATTATTAAAAATAATAAGAGAGTTTAGTAAGGTGACTGAGTATAAAATTAATATAAAAATCAGATGAATTTCTCTATTATCAGTAAAATTATAAAACAAAACTAAAGAGAAAGGAACATCTACAAAATTATAAAATATAGAGTATCTAGGAGTAATCTAATACAAGATGTGAAAGACCTCTACTGGGAAAATGACAAAGAACTGTTAAAAAAAGCCTAAATATGAGATGAAGATACTGTGCTCATTCAAGAAGAGATGAAGATATTGTGCTCATCAGACTTAATACCAAACAGATTTAAATTATTATCTGTAGGTTCAATATATTCTTTATTTAAAAAGTCCCAGTTTTTTAAAATAATACTTGATAAAATGATTCCAAAATTCATATGAAGGGGTGGGAGGCTAAGAGTAGTCAGGATATTTCTGAAAAGGAAGAACAGGGAGGAAGGACAATGAGGATTGGAATAGGGACAAATAGCCAGAGGAATAGATTGAAGAACAGTAGATGGATCTCTGGGATGTGACGGAGGTGACAGAGAAGCAAGAAAGAGTGGTAAATAAATGGAGCTGGAAAAAAATAGTTATTCATTATTCATATGGAAAAATGATGAAAATGGATCCCTGTCTCACACTATATCAACTCCAAACAGATTAAAAATTTAAAGGTACCTTAGAGAAAATTACAAGACAAACTATGAGCTCAGGTGAAATATTCAGATACACAGAACTGCAAAGGATTAACATCAAAATATGCAAAGAACTCCTACAGATCAATAAGAAAAACACATCCTCAGTAGAAAAATGAGAAAAACATATGAATAGTAAAATCCCCATATGACCAATAAACTTGTAAAGGGATGTTCAATATCATTAGCAATCAGGGAAATTAAATCAGAATCAGGATCAGACATCATTTTACACCTGTTTAATTGGGTAAAAATTAAAATGTCTGATAATGCCAAGTAGAGGTACATAACATTGGAAAAGAGTTTGACATTATCTCCTATAGTTGAACATGCAATCAATTTATAAAAGAATTTAACATTGTCTTCTAATGTTGAATGTTCACATTTCCTGCAGCCCAGCAATTTAATTTCTAGGTACATGCCCAAGAGAAACTCTTGTACATGTACAACAGGGTACATATACAAGAATGATCATAGTAGCATTGTTCATTGACAATAGCAAAATCCTGGAAACAACCTAAATCCCCAACATCAGGAGAGTGGGAGAATAAATGGTAATAGAGTCACACAATAGATGATCTGTTATTATCCAAAAATAAATGAACCACAGTAACTTGATGGTTGAATCTAAATAATGGATGAATCTAAATAATACCATGTTAAGGGAAAAAGTAATTCTCCAAAGGTTACTCAGAGTATGATACCGCCTTTTAAAAACAGAGCTAAAAACACTAACATATATGTATATACACATACATGTGTATATATACACACAATGTATATGTACATTATATGCAATATGAAATATATATATGCATATATATAATATATATAAATGCAATAAAACTATATAAAAAAGGAAAGGGATAAACCTGGGATCAAAAGGATGCTTATCTCAGGTGGGGAAATGAAGCAGGAAAATGGAATGAGGGTGGGGAGAAGCACATGGTGAGATGTAGATCCCTGTCGAGGTTCTAGTTTTATTTTTTGGATGGCTCATACAGGAATGCTAAATACAGTATTAAAAATAACTGAATAAAAATAGCTCAGGCATGGATCATGGCAATGATGAGAGGATCATTAATCAAGGATTACAACGAATCCAATTCTGTGCATCTGAGGTCCAATTAGAGAATAATGATTTTCTTGAATGAATGAATGAATGCATAGAAACTCATCAGTGGCAGTGATCAGCTTTATTACACTGCTATAACAGAATATACTTGCTGGGGCATCTCCTTAGGGGGTTATAAGTGAACTCAAGGAAATTTTGGAGAAACAAGTTATTAGGGTACATTTTACTTTGCCTAAAAATCATGCCATTTGCCATCTCTTTATTGCTTTAAGGATGCAGTCCTTTCATACTTTCCTCTTGCATTTTCTCCCTGTAATTAAAGTGAGCTATTGGATGATTTGCAATTAAGTTATATGATCTCAGTCATGTGGGCCAAAGGAGACCTATTTAAAATGCACTCTATCTATCTGAAATTATTCAAAATAGCAAAAGCATTCAGAGAATTAGCAAGACTCCGAATTTCTAATATGATTTTTTCAGAGTATTTTAAATTTTATACAAATCATTTTTCCTTCTCACCATTATTATTAACTAAAATTTAATCCAGCTTGCATTCTATCCCCAGATAGACCGCAGAAAGAGTCTATTAAATAGACTCTTTCTCATTCCTCCTGAATCTTGTCATGTTGCAGATGGACTGCTTGGTGTGACCCACCACTGTGGCCCGCCCACTTCAGGTGACCAGCACAGACCCCAGTAATGCGATTTCTGAGCTCATGGAAGTGCTGGCTAACTGGCTCACTGTTGACCCAACTTTATGAGAACAATTTAGAAATAGTTTTCTTGTTACACAGCAGTACCTGTTCTTTATCTGCCCTAGAGAGTTGGTCAAAAGAATGAGTAGCTATAACAGAAAACTCTTCTGCAGGAAGTGTCTTCAAACATCCATCATGTCATTTTGTCTCCACAGCTTCCTTTCAGTAGGAACTTTTCTCCTTGTGACCACAGTGACCTCGAATGAGCGCACTCACACACTTATGCTTCAGACTCTCTCATTGTGCGGCAGAGGGGTGCGGGGAGTGGGAAGCCTGCTGTATGTGTGGTGGGGTCAGAACACCCGGCTGAGTCTGAACATTCTCAGAGCTACACACTCCTTGGTTCTGAGCTCCTCCCTTCTTCCATTAAAAAGGCCAGTCAATGCCCAGCAGGTAGTTTCCATCTCTCCAGAATTGTGCCTGTATTTTTTTGGGCTTGAGGTAGAATTACATCCTTTAGTTGTCCATTCAACTTCTTCCCTTTTACTGGTTAGGAGTTTCTGAGGCAGGGCCAAAACACAGAAGGTTCCTTACAGTGCATAACACAGGTGCTCTGACCTCACTATTGCAAATCTCCAAATTTCTATGGTGAAATCCCTTTTAAACTTTACCTAGATTTCATTTTAAATATTCTCTTGTAAAGACTAAGAGTCCTTTCAGATAATGACCCTAGAAACTTCATTTCCAAGGCAGATAAGATGTTCAACTAGAGTGTAAACCTCTGGAGATGAGGACTGTGCTTCTCCCGACGGGGTCCTTGGCACCTAGCTCCACGCATGGGACACAGTACATTTTAGAGAGTGGCGGTGAGGTGTTTGGCTAACGTGATGATTTCATAGCCTGGATACTCAAATCACACCCTGCCAATCTTCCTTCCCTATCTTCCAAGGTCTTCCTGGGGAAGCTAATTAAAAGTACAGCTTATGCAAGCAATCCCCTCCCTGTGATAAAGATAACTGTGGTACGACCGGGAAGGCGACATGGTTTAGGTCTGAGGGGAAAGCAGGGCTTCTCACCTCCCCAGCACCCCCAACCTGGATTGTACGACTGTAATGTTCAGGCATGTCCATGAAGAGATGGAGACAAAGAGCAGAGAAATGTGGCTTGTCCCAAGAGGGACTCTGGGAACGTTTTCCAGCCAGCCCTCAGAGGAGAAGAGGAAGACTAATTCTCTGCAGTGAAATCCTTTTAAACCTCATTTAGACTTCATTTTAAATATTCTCTTGTAAAGGATAGAAGTCCTTTCAGATAATGACACTACAAACTTGAGGCTGACCCATCTCGAGTACCAGGACCTTCTTGGGTCTGAAGCAGAAGTGTAAGCACCACACCTGGGTGCTGACTTTTAGAGCAAAGTAGTATTACCTGCTAGTAAAATGTGGCCCCACTGAATGTCCCAGATCAGTCAAGATTAGCAATTACTCCTCTGTAAGGAGAGAGGAATAAGGGGAGCAGCTGAACAGGAACAAAGATGGTGGAGTCCCCTCCCCCATGGCGAGCACTTAATATGTGTTTGTTAAAAGAATGAATGAAGTCAGGCAGTGTTGCTAGGGAGTTGTTACTATGAGAAATACCGTTTGTATGCAAATTTTGCATTATTAGCAACTAGGAGCCTCTAGCACGGAGGCTGATGGAAAGGCCAATATGTTGCTTTTCTGAATAAGATGTGGAAGGAGAGGAATACCATAGGTATTCTGCAGAAGCCTGAAGGAAAAGCTTGGTCTTGGTTATATTATGTTTAAGACTATGATGTCACGTAGGTAAGTTCTGGAGACACTATAGAAACAGGAATGAATTTCATGTGAAAGTTCAGAATATTGGATTTCCTCTTCTCTTCCCAAATCCAGTCCTGTTTTCTCCCACAAATAGAAAAAAGAAAATCCAGGCCCTAGTTCCTATGAGATGCCAAATTGAGCCAGAGCTAGTTGTGATGTTTGGATTCCACATTTTAAAAGCTAATAGAAACTGGAGACAGATGAGGAAATAATATGTGAAGATTGAAAAAGTTGGAAAGTGCTTGGAGAGGGTGGGGCAGCTCTGTTTATTTGGAAGAGCCTTTATATCAGCTAAAACACACTAGAAGAAAAGGTCTAAAATTGCTTCGAGATAAATTTAGGATTGGGAGAACTTTCTGATGTAAGGACTATAAAGAATCAGGAAACCCACCTGCATGTCCCCTGCAGAGCAGGGTGCCTATGAGTTGATAAAAAAGGTAAGTGAACGACCAGGTCATGGACTTGTCATGTGTGAAGATTTTTATGACCAGTACATGTTGCTTTGCATTTTTAATGTTCAGTAATAATGAATATTTACCAGATGATTTCTCACATCCCTTCAGCTCCTAAATTCTGCAGATGGCCCAATCAGTTGTTTACTCTGAGACCCTAAAGAGTATTTAGAAGCCATAGGTAATCTTATCTTTTCAGTACAAATCCAGCTCTCACGCTGGTTTCCACCAGAAACATTTAGATTTTCTTCTCTATTGGAAAATTACTGTTATTGTTTCCTTTCTGTAATGCCATTATTTATTCTTATCATGAGGCTGTGTTACTCAGGTCCCTCTGATACACATCAGTGAGAGTTATACATGTGCTGCAAGGAGGGGAGAATGAAACTCTAAGCTGTAGTCAAATTGGTTTCCTAAACGATGCTGCGTGTTTTAACTGGAATTTGTGTAGCATTCTAGTGGAGAAGAAGGTGAGGGGTGGAGGGAAGGGTTCCCTTGGTTTTCAGGCTGTTAACTATAATTAGCCTGGTTTCTGAAATGTAATTATCTTGCAATCTCAAAGCAAACACCCTGAGGAAATTGCACTGTTAAAGACAGCATGGCATTAAAAATAAATTATTACTCTGCTGCCTGCTATTGCTGCTTATGCTTTGTGACTTGTCAGGGTTTCCGTTAGCAAGTGCTTGCTTAGGGCTGGCGTTGTGCAGCCATGTTGCCACTGTTTGTACTAGAAGAGGGAGAGCCATGGTTTGCTTAGTTGTAATAATGGGGTGAAAACTTACCCTCATGGTGGTGAAGGCTGGTGTGCCATCCGTACTCTCCTTACCCACTCCCAATCACCAAAATGGCTCAGGGGTCAAGGAAAGAGGGCATGGGAGTCCTCTTTAGCAGTGGACACTGATGAATGGAGAAACACCATAACCCAAAGCTCAGGCAATCCAAACTCTCCACGAAGAAAAATTCAAACTGTTTGGAAATGACTGAGGGGAAACAAGCACAATCCCAGTTATTTCAGGGACAAACACTGAAGGATCATGAATCTTCATCACTGATCAATCACAGGGCTGGGAAGACCATACCATGGGGTTTGGAATCAGAGATGTGTTAGGCTTGAACATATGATTGTGCAGGTTGTATACTGCACAAAGGCTCCCCACTGAGGGGACAAGAGGAGGCTGACATCCTACCAGTGCCACCTGACCAAGCTGTATGTCTGTGCGGCTGCTGCCCTTACATAGGGGAAGGGAGCATTTCTCTATTTTGTCTACTCCAAGGAAATGCGTTACAAAATTTATCTGCCCAGACTATTTTACAAAGATGCTATATAGGCCCCTTTTTATGCTGTTTGTGACCTTAATCAAATTACCTATTCTCTCTGAAACTTGGCTTTCTCACGTATAAGAAGGATGATTATTGTGACGACAACAATAATAGTCATACTCAGGATTATTTTGTAGACTCAAAACTGAATCTGAAAGACATATGCTCAGTAGTTGACAGGAGTTTTGATAATAATGATAATGACCAAGACAATCATTCTCCGCAAGTATTAACCCAGCCTGGAGCATGTCCTCAGTGCTGGGCCCGCCTCAGGCACCTGTGAGAGGCACGAGAACTCGGCTCCCTCTCTCACAGAGCTTGGGTTTGGTTGGAGGGACAGGGCACAGACAGCAATAGGTAATTAATTGTGCCGTACTTTTGTGTGAGTTCTGTAGGGTAAAATTCCACAGCCCCTGTTGCAATTTATCTTTGTTGTTAATTCAGTGTGGGGTTGGGTTTTTTTACATATCAGAAGGAAAAAGGAGGGGAAACCTTATAGACTTTGGAGTTGAAGATATGATAGTACAAATGGGAGGATATGGCCATAGTGAGGTATGGGAGGATGAAAGGGGAATGTGGGGGCTACCAATAACTCAAAGAAGGCTTCGGCTAACTAGAAACTGGTCTTTTCTTTCAATGGGCCAAGCTGATTTGTGCTGGAAATCATTTGAATAGCTGAAATCCACAGAATTTTATTTTAAAAACATTTTAGCCCACATTGCTACTTTTCCCTTGTTAAATTTTATCCGCACCACTGATATTTCATTAAATGAATTATGAGATGGAAGGCAAATTAAGTTCAAGCAGGTTTATATCTCACCATCAGGAATATAACATTAAATTTGCTCAGAGCTGTTAACTGTGGGTCACTAACAAAATATACAAAAAACTCCACCCTGGTTTTATGAGCTTTAATACTAGAATAGACTATATACCCAAAGGTCATTTCCTAGGTTGCTTTAGCTCTGAGAGTGACTTTATCACATTGGCTTAATAGAATGCCTTACTTGATTCTTAGTTGATTCACAATTTCCCTTTCAAACAAATCTGTGTCAGTGTTTAACATAGTTTGAAAGAATTTTCTGGTGTTAAACCTAAAACTTTTTTCTTTTTTTGGAAGGTTCTTTACAAAAGGAAATTCTTTGTAAATAAAAAAAAGTCCTTACTCATTTAACTAATGTCAGTTAATAAGTGATGTTGCTTGTCCACTAATATAAGAAAATATACAAATTATCATCCATTCTTCCCAGAAGTTAGAGGGAATATGCATGGGGATTTCCAATTTGGGCAAGTGGTGAACAAATTACCCTGAAAGCTGCTTCTGACAACAACAAAACCAGAATATTAAATAAAATGGAATGACCGTTCTTTTAAATGCATTGAAGATTTTTCAGGAGGTTAGGAAAGGAAACACTCAGGGACAAAAACATGAAAAGGAAACTGAAAATTAGAGGGGCAAGTCGGTACTCACTGCAGCTGCTCTAGAATGATGCACTGCCAGGCTCAGTACGCAGGCGGCTTCAGTTCAGAGACCACAAGGGGTTGAGGCCTTGGGCATTCCTGCAACAGGATATTAGAACTGTGTCCCCCTCCCCCTATAAAGCCCCCACAGTGCTGCACTCTTAGTGAAATGGTGCTGAAAATATCCACCCACTGCCAAAAAACAAAGCAAAACAAACCAAAAACACTGTAAGGAAACTTGGCTGGCTTTGCCTAGAGGGGAAAAAGTATCTCATGAGAATTCATAAGGACCATCCGATTATTCTTACCTGCATGATCCAGCACATCTAAGCAAAGAAGTTAACATGAAATTTGTCCCAGACTAGTAAAACCACAGCACCACTCTGGAAGGACATCCCTTTAATCTGGATCGTACAAGATTCCTGCAGCTAAAGCCCTGCCAAGTTCAAGATGATGATTAAAAATTACAACATACACAAGGAACCCATCTACCACAAGGGACAAAAGAAGTAAGTCCCTAACATTTCAGAAACAAAATTATCAGATACATTCTCTAAATGAAGTTGTTTAAATTGATTAAAGATACAAAAGAAGGAATCAAAAGCATGATAAAGAAATAGAGCCTCTATACATATCAGCCAATTTTGTAAAGAATAGAATAGAACTTCTTGACATTAGAACATAAAATAATCGAAAATTAAAAATCAAAAGACATGAGGGTTTTAAAATAAAGAAACAACAAAAAGAAAAATCTCTGTAAGTAACAGATAGTCAGAGATGAAGATTGAATAAGTGAATTGGAAGATCTTTGGAGAGAGCTAAAAAGAAGGAATATGAAAGCAATATTAAGAGACCTGGGGAGTAGAATGAGAAAGACTGAGATACATAAAATAGGACTTTTTGAGGATATGTTAAAAAGAATAAGGGAAAGGTAATATTTTCCAAAATGCCTTGAGAATTTTCCAAAATGTTAAAAGACAGGAATTCTCAGATTCAGGAAATTCAGTAAATTCCAAACATTTTTATTTTTTAGTAAAACGAATTCCCTATTCAGATACATACCAGTGAAACTTGAAAGCGTCAAAGGTAAAGAGAAAACTGTGAAAGTAACCATGAAGGAAATGAAGATTACCTACTGAGGAAGGAAATTAGACTGGCAGCAGACTTCACTACAGGGACCATAGAAACCAGAAGACAGTGAAATAACATCTACATACTCAAAGAAAATAATTGTCAGTGTAGACTTTCTATTCAGCTTTATTAATTCCATAATGAAGGCAACTGTTTTCATAAACATTTTCTAACAAAAAGAGATGATTTTACTGCTAAGAGAACTTTTCTGAAGGACTTTCTAGGTTGGAGGTGCTCAATCTGGCTGCACATTGGAATTACCAGGATTTAAAAAATACTGATGCCTATGTTATACCCCCGAGATTTATATTTAATTGTTCTGAGGTACAGACTGGGAGTTTAGATTTTAAAAATAGCCCTTGGTGATTCTAGTATGATGTCAAGTTTGAGAACTGCTGGTATAAAAAGGAGGTACTTCATGAAGAATGAAATTGTACCCAAGAAATAATGATGAACAAAAAATTGTTAACTATGTGGATATGTCTAAACATTCACTGACTGGATAGAGAAATAATAATACCAACTAAAAGAATATGAAAGCATAATAGAACTAGATTATTGGACAGAACATGTAAGAAGAGAGGGAGGTGATTAGAAGTTCAAGGCATTTAAGGTTCTTTTATTTCTCAGAAGGAGGGTAGATACAGTGATTAAATTTAATCATGTTAAAAATCTAAGAGTAATACTAAAAGAGTAGGAATGTAACATGTAACATGTAAGCTGGAAGAGACATTAATTTGGCAGGAGTGTGAAAAGGGGGTGTAGAATGTCAGGAGGCCTATACCAAATTTAATGACATGTATCAGCTACAGGGTGATAAGGACTCTGTAACACCAGGCAGTGGAAATAGGAGGGGGTGGAACAGTTGCAGGAGGTGCTACAAATTAAGAACCGATGAGACCTGGTGACTGATTTGCTAAGGCTATGTAGTTGGAGGGGCAAAGGGTGGACAACTCACTTCCAACACTAAAGCAAGGTGTTCAGTTAGGGTGACAAGGAAATGAGGATGAGAAGGTTTGAAGTCAAAGGGCCAGACGGATTTGGTGAGGAAGTGATAAACTGGCTTCACATTGGGACATAGAAATTAGGTGGTGATATTTGGCAGCTTAGCTGAATCCTGGGAGAGTAATGACTCCTGAGGGTGGAAAGAAAGCAGACCATCTATATAAGAAGAGGGTAGAGCAGAAGAAAGGGCAGAGCCTGAATGTGGGTGTTCAGGGAGGAAGTTACACCAGAGAAGGAAAGAGAGACTAAGTCTGGTTCATGTGAAGGGGATTTTTTGCATTGAGGCCATATTCAAAGCAAACCTTCAAGATGGAAAAGATATAGAACTTCCTTCCAAAGGCTTCATTTATGTCACTGCCTGCTTTTTTATTGGTAGGTACAAGTGCTTATTATGTTATCACTTACACCACCCTAAGTTTATTTTTTAAGTTAAAAAGGAGTTTTGAATGAACTGCTATTAAAAAGAAAACTCTACCAGCAGACAGCTCCTTCATTGTTTTCCTTCTCTCCCTTTAATATCATTTCATTTCATCCACCCTCATGATGGACTTGTGCTGGATTAAAAATGGCTGGACATTCTTTGATAGTCCTCTCATCAAAGATGAGGTCCACTTTCTTCCCCTTGAATCTGAGCTGGTTTGTGACAGCCTTGACAAATAGAATAGGAGAAACTGTGCCTGTTCTAGGTCTCAAGTTTAAGGAAACTGGGAGCTTCTGCCTTGGTCTGGTGGAGCCCTGAGCCATCAGGCAAGAAGTCCAACTATCCTGAGGTCATATGCTGCGAGAAGCTCAAGCCATACGGAGAGAGCCCGGAAGATGAAACTCCATGTAGAGAGAGAGGCTGAGGAGCACAGAGGTACCACCCACGGGAGTGAAGAGATTGTCTTTTAAGTGAATTATCCTGTCCCAGCTGCTGCAGCTGACAATATGGATGTAACTACCCAGCTGAGCAACCTGTGTTTATCAACCCCATTACCAAATAAGAGCAGAACAAGAAGGTGATTTCACTTCACTCAGTTTTAGGGGTAATTTGTTACTCTGCAATAGAGAATCAGAACGAGGCTGCTGCTTTCAAAGCCCAGTCACTACGGGGACCCCAAAGCCCACTGTTGGGACTTCCCATCACTACTTGGCTTCTTTGTCTTTTCTAGTATTTTTATTCTCTTTTCATTCTCAAACTTTTACCCCCAGGTTATAAACACAGGTGTCTTGCCAATGGGTTTCAGCCCCGGGCAAGTTTGCTATGGATTCAAGGTGACCAAAGAAGTTGACAGCAAAATGTTCTTTGGGGTGAAAGGGTTTATTACCCCGCTTGTTCTCCTGGTGGTAGGTTGAGCACTAGTGTCTCTGCCTCCGCCTAGAGCACGGGGCCGAGCTCTTTATATAGTACAGTAATAGCTTATTGCCTAAACGCATGGAAGTGGTAGCCTAGCAACAGGCCAGTTACATCATCAGGTGGATTAAGTTCAGTGAGATTCTGGCCATAGGAACCCCAACTTCCCCACACTCCACCCCTCCAGGATTCTCGCTTTACAATCTACATGCTTTCAATCTTCCGCAATGGTCCCTGTGCAAGAAAGCTGGAGCACTGTAACCAGATTCCACAATAGCAACAGAGGATAACAACAACAATCCTGAAGCCAGAGGAGGTTCCTAATAACAAAAATTATAATAATCCTTAAGCCAGAGGAAGTTCCCAATCTACAAAGACTTTAGGGGAGATAAGACACATGTTTTAATGACACCAATATAGGCAAATCTTGTCCATTGGGTAGGATGCATGCAAGAGAGTGGTCCTGTGATAGGACTGTAGCAGGAAGGGGCTCCCTTCCAGGTCTAGGATACCATACTTTTACTCCTTTCCCCGTGGAGGTTACTGAATGGTCTATATATAGTGCTACTGGAGGTGCATGCACTGGCCATAATGATAAAACAGAACTCCCCAGTAAGATGCTCCTACCTTCTGGCTGTTCATGACATACTACTGTGACCTTTTGCAGCCACTCTGCTGTTATTCCAGGAATACACAGGAGGCCAGCTTCAGGCCTTGTCCCCAAGATGCCAGGAGAGCCAGCTATCCATGTTGATCCATGTGTCAAAAGGTCCAAGGCCACGTCCACTCAATGGAGTCTCTGGGGTTCAGTGCAGCTGGTGCTGGCAGCAAGATGTTATTTTGGTGGCCAAACCTTGGTTTCAGTGATTCTTCCTTGGTTTGTACTTACAGTTGTATAAGGGAGGCAGCCATATGTGTTAACATGTCTATGGCATGCAGGGATCCCTTTTGGGGTCCCTCGTTCAAGTGGACTGACCATTCCTGCAGACTATTGGTATCTGACTTTAGTCTGGATTTTAACAAGCCATCATGCCTCTCTATCATGCCTGCTGCGCTAGGATTGTATGGCACATGAAACTTCCATTTGATTCCCAGCTGTCGTACCCATTCTTGCAGTGTATGTTCAGTAAAATGGGTGCCCTGATCACTCTCAATTACCTGTGGTCGGCCATAGGCAGCAAAGAGATGCTCCAGGACTCTTTCAGTTGGCTGCTGGTCTGCACAATGGTTAGGAAAAGCAACCAGAAGCCCAGTAGGTGTGTCCACACAAGTCATCGCATACTGATATCCTTCTGGGAGGCCCAATATAGTCTATCTGCCACCTGACGAGGGGTATAGGCCCCTTAGCTATTGTCCCATGTTGCTGTGGAAATCGGTGTAAGTCCCTTTTGAAGCATACGACACACTCCTGCTGGGCTCTGCTAACTTCTTCGAAGGTCGAAGGCAAGCCCCACTGATGGGCTACAGCCCACATTGTCTTTTGCCCCACACATACACTGATGTAACCATTGGGCTACATCAGAGGCAGGCTTTCCTTCTAACCTAAATTAGTATCAAGGCTAATTTATCTGCTTCATCATTTCCTGAGAATGTCAGTGGCAAATGATCTGTCACATGCTATACTGTATTTTAGTCTGACTACAGGCCCATAAGTCTTGCCACAATTCTTGCTCCCAAAGGGGTCAGTGACCAACCAGCCAGTTGGCATGGTACCAGGTTGGTAGCCACAGGGTCAAGCCCTGATAGAAAGCCCAGCTGTCAGTGCAGACAACTATAGGGGAGGGCTCCTGGCTGATCACAAGCCACACAGCCTGCAACTCTGCCCATTGGCTGCTCTTCCCCTCACCATCTTCCATCCATATTTTCTCAGTCTTAGGATGGAAAGCTATGGCCCTCCATTTTTGGGGCTGACCATGGCTGGAGCCATCTGTGTACCATGCATCTTCGGGTATAGGGGTTCTTCCCTCCTGATAGGGACTCTCTGCTACTAATGGTTCAAAAGCAAATCCTTTCTGCTTTTCACTAGTATATGTTACTGGCCCCAATAAGCATTGGAGTTCTTCACTCAAGGGGCTACTAGAGAGGGCACTATGCTGCTGTAGGTAAGTACCCCACATGGCTGGTGTGGGAGTTTGTGACACACCACTCCTTGGCATTTAGGTCCAGTCTTGTACCCACCCCAAGATAGGATAGGTGGTTATTACCTTTATTGGGGCCATTCCAGTGATTGGTTCTGTAGCTAGGAAGGTGTGATTGTTGTTTTTCTATCAAAGTGTATTGTACCTCTGCCCCTTTCTGGAGTTGTGACCAGAAACCAACAGGTTGGTGAGTTCGTTCAAGCCGCTGCCAGAAACCCCAGCCATAACCGTCTTCAGTCACGTGAACATCCAGTTCACAGGCCTTTATTGGTCTAATTGCCCATTTTGCTGTAGTAAAGGCAGATGTACATGTCTCATCCCAGTCCCACCTGACGCCCTTTGGTACTAACAGGTATAAGGGCTTCAGAATTTGTGCCAAGTGCAGGATAAACACTGTCCAGTAGCCTAGAATACCCAGAAACTCCTGTAGCAATGCTACAGTTGTAGGTGTAGGAAAGGCCTGGACTTTATGTATAACTGCTCTGGTATAACTTTGGTCTCACCTGACCAGATAACCCCCAAGAATTTGATAGACAAATCAGGTCTCTGAACCTTGGTGCTATTCACAGCCCATCCTTTCTCCTGTAAATGTTGCAGCAGTCTATGTGCTGCACCTTCTAGATCTGAAAAAGAATCAGATCAGACATGAGCATGACATCATCAATATAATGGTAGAGCCACACCATTGGCGGTTTCTCCCATGTAGCCAAGTCCTGGGCTACAAGTCCATAACAGATGGTGGGGCTGTGGAGTATCCCTGTGGAAGGATGGTGAAAGTCCATTGCCATCCTTCCCACATGAAGGCAAACTGTTCCTCACTTTCCTGCTCAATGTCAATGGAAAAGAAGGCATTAGCAAGATTTACCACATAATGATATGTTCCTAGTTCATGGCTGAGGGGATCCATCAAGCCTGCAACAGAGGGACAGCAGCATGCGTAGGGGGTATGACTATTCAGTTCTCTGTAATCCACAGTCATATGCTAGGAGCTCTGGCTCTTTTACTGGCAACACTGGAGAATTGAAAGGACTATGAGTGGGCTTTATAATACCCACCTTTTTCCAGCTCCTGGAGAGTTTCTCCAATCTCTTTATGCCCTCCAGGCAGTTTGTATTGTTTGGTATTAGTCACCTGCTGAGGTACAGGCAAAGCTATGGGCAGGTACCTGACATGTCCCCTCAGAACTGCCTTCGCCACACGTACTCTCAGTCTGAACTCACTTGCAGTGGTCTGAAGCCATAGACTCTGCTGGATATCAATCCCAAAAATATACTCAGGGATAGGAGATATATACACAGTATACTCTTTTGGGGGTAGATACCCTATTCCCAAAGGGATTTGGGCTTTTTTCACTCTGATAGCCTTATCCCTGTATCCATCTATGACAGTGGGGGTCCTGGGGAACCACTCAGGGTTACCATGGATCAGTGAACACTCATCCCCTGTGTCCACCAGAGCCAGGACACATTCTATGTTCACTGGGGACCAATGGTTAGCTATTTGTACATGTGGCCTCCGGTTCCCCCCTGGTCCCTCAGGGCAGATACCTTGACCTTCCGGTCAGTGAAACTATGTTCCCCAATCACCTCCCTGTGTGGGCTCAAGTGAGGTTGGTTCATTCTCAAGCAAAACGTCTTGCAAACACAAAGGCTGGACTCTTGGCTCTGTGTCTGACCTCTGTCTCTGTGGTCTTAATGGCTGGAACTGCTGCTCTGGTTTCAGTTGTTGCCACAGCTCCAGTAAGATGCTATTTGACTTCCCATCTAATTTCCTTCCATCTTCTCCTGCCCAAGTCAACCCACATCTGGGTCCTCATAGCCTTTATGGGGTTCTTTAAATTCTTCTTGTGAGTAGCAGATCTTATTTCTTTCTGGGTTCTCATTGCTTCAGCCTCTCCTAAGTCTGCTACTGTACGTGTCACCTTGCTATGGGATGCCCTAAATGAGGGGAAAGAATGGCCACTAGAGACCCAGAGAGGGATGGGGGAGCCATTTGAAGCACAATATTTCTTATCCCAGTAGGGAAAATCTCTTCATCTGGGCCATAATTCTCTGGACTATAGATGGCATTTCTTATGTGTACCTCTCATAACACCTGTTGGGGCTCAGCATACATCTGCCATCTAACAGGAGAGGATGGTAGATCACCTGGATTGGGCCACAAAACACTAAGTGCAGCCATAAGCCAGTTGAGTAGGAAGTGACTCTCTGGGGTCTGATGTGCATTTTGTAATCACTACCTCTGTGTTGCCAATGGGTTTCAGCCTCAGGCAGGTTTGCTATGGATTCAATGTGACCAAAGAAAATGACAGTAAAATGTTTTTGGGGTGAAAGGGTCATACCCAACTTTATTTTCAGGTGGCAAGTCAGTCACTAGAATCCCATCCTCTCAGAGTGAGTCTGCATGCAGCAAGCTGGTCTCTGCCTCTGGGCCTCTCTGTCTGCACAGCTGTGCACTGGGCCTCTCTGCCTGCACAGCCATCCCACACAGCCGTCCTTTGGGCCTCTCTGCATAGTTGTCCTACACAGCTGTCCTCCAGGCCTCTGTTCTCGGTGCTGCCACCAATCCAACCTCTGCTCTGCTCTTCTGCAGCCTTGCAGCCCTGCCACGGTGTTGCACCCAGAGCACTGGGTGAAGCTCTTTATATAGAGTCAACAGCCATGTATTGGCCATAGGTGTGCAGTGAGCTAGTCAACCAGAGCCAGGTGAGAATCCTGGCCACAGGAACTCCCATTTTATCCACAGCCTCGAAACGGGCTGCACTGTCAGGGAAGACAGCTTTCCCATCTCTGATCCCGACAGAACAATTCCATCCACCCCTAAGTCCCACAGACGCAGGAGCCAGGCTGATATTGACTCCGAGGGCTTCTGCCTAAACCGGGAGCCCAAATCCACCAGCTCAGCCTGAGTATAAGGGTGGACCATAGAGTGCTCCACGACCAGGGGAGGGGGCTGCTCCTCTCCTTGGGGAACTTTCAGCTGCTGGGTCTTTATTTTCTTTACAACCCCTGAGCGTGCTTTCAACACAGGAGGGGCCAGTGCCCCTGGCACTACCCCTTCATCCTTCCCAAGCTCCTTCATTTGTGGGGCTGATGGCACCTTTCTCTCCCCTCCCCCAAGTGCCTCCTCTGTTACAACCTTTGCCTTTTCTACCATGCCTGGCAGCAATGCCAGCTCAGTCTTCAGAAGCTCTCTTACTTTCACCTCAATGCTTTGCAGCTGGCGTTCTCGTGCCACCTCCGCATGTGCTTCCCTCAGGAGTTCTCTTTTTCCTTGAATGGCCTTTTCCTCCTTCAGAGCACCTGGCAGTGCTGCCATCTCATTCTGTAAGGAATCTTTTACCTCTTTAATGGCACCTTGCTGCTGCATTCTCGTGCTGCCTCCTCTCACATCAATGCCATTTCCTTCTCCCGGTAATCCACAGAAGTTTGCAGCTCATGTTCTCTTGCTGCCATTTCTTGGGTCTCTTTCAGGAGCATGTAGACTTTTTCAATACTTTGAGAAGTAGCCAACCCACAGTCCCCGCTGCCTCAAGGGCACTCTGTCTCTCAGAAGACCTACTTACAATACCAAGGGCCACCCCTACTGCCTCAGGTGTCACCTCCTCTTGCCTCCAGTCTTGGGGTGGGGCCCAGCCCTCTAGGAGGCAAGCCACCTCAGATCACATACCCACTGGGGGACAATCCACTGTCTCCCCATTCAGCAGCCCACTGAAGGACCCCTCCCATAAGGGCAGCCTGCCTTTTTCCTTGGTCAACAATGAACCCTGCTGACTTTCACCAATTGTCTTGCCAGTGGGTTTCAGCCCCGGGCAAGTTCACTATGGATTCAATGTGACCAAAGAAGTTGACAGCAAAAAAAAAAAAAAAGTTCTTTGGAGTGAAAGGGTTTATTACTCTGCTTGTTCTCCTGGTGGTAGGTTGAGCATTAGCATCTCTGCCTCTGCACAGAGCACTGGGCCGAGCTGTCTATATAGCGCAATAATAGCTTATTGCCTAAAGGTGTGCAAGCGGTAGCCTAGCAATAGGTCAGTTACATCATCAGGTGGTTTAAATTCAGTGAGGATTCTGGCCATAGGAACCCCAACTTCCCCACAACAGGTCAATCCATTTTCCCCATGGTTTTGCTTTTGCCTTAGTCTCAGAAATGTCTCTCATTCTTCTCATTGGAAGGTTTGCCTTTCTTACCATGTATATTTGGAGTTTTATTTACTAAAATCTAATTATATCCTCCTAGTGGAGTGGATCAGAATTGGTGGAAAATAAATTATAGACTCTTTTTGCTTATAATATAGACGTTTTTAAAGGAATGCAGTTTTTACCTGCAAGTAACAGGAATCTGTACTTACTGCTAAGTGCTTTTAAGCTGACATTCATCTAAGCCTACTTTAATGAACAGATAACTCATTTATAATTAGCAGTGCCAATTAATTGGCATGCAAACAATTAAAGTGATTAAAGTGGTAAAGTTCTTAAGAACAGTTTTTCCTACGCAGGTTATAGACAAACCCTCCCTGACCCCGCATCTTGTTTACATGATTAAATTGCTGAGGAAGCTTTCTTTATAGATAGCACGTGAGGAAGTTGTATCTTATCCTTGGCTAGATAGCCCTGATTTGAAATAAGTGAGCCCCACTTGTGAAGAATTTATTGTACTGCAATTTTCCAAATCAACACTTTAAAAAAAGTTTAAATTACGTATGTTTGTTAGTCTCCTGCTGTGTACTACTCCAGTCTCCACTTCAACCACCACCAGGCCCCTGCAAACTGAAAGCAGTTAAAGTCCCATTCAGATAACTTTTTTTTTCTTGTTCTTATGTCTATCTTATAACATGGAAAATGGATAGAAGGCTGTGGGATTTTATTTGAAGTGGCTATGACTTGCTTCTAACTAATAGAATGTACCAGAAATGATTGTGTGATCCCAGAAGCTAAATGAAAAGAGACATTGCACTTCCTGCCTTGTCCACTGGGACATCTGCCTTTGAGGCCCTGAACTCCCATGTAAAACTGTTGACCCACTTGAGGCTGCCAGGCAGTGAGGAAGCCCAGGCCACATGGAGAGGCATGTAGAGATACTTCGGTTGAAAGCTCCTCCTGAGATCCAGGGTAGCAGCCAGCATCAGCACCAGGCATAAATGAAAATGCCTAAGGATGGTTCCAGACCTCAGCCATTGAGTCACCCCCAGACTTCCAGTCTTTCTAGCTAAGGCCGCAGACATGGTGGAGCAGAGACAAGCCATCTCTGTTGCTCCCTTTCCAAATTTCTGACCCACAAAACTGTGAGCATATTAAAGTGATTGTTGTTTTTTCCACTGAATTTAATTTGGTCTTTATGTAGCAATAGTAATGGGAAGAAAGGCTTTGTCCTTCTTGGCTTTAGGGCTCCTATTTTTTTCCTTTCACGTGCTTTTTGGTTTCTGTTTTATCCTTAAATGTTTGTGTTTATTGGTTTTTAATAAAATCTTCCTCAAGGTCAGTCGGAAGCGGGTAGAATTCAAGTCCTGTTTGGTAAGTTATTAACCCTCTGGGCCTCAGGTTCCTTAATGGCAAGAGAATCATACCTACCTTTTAGGATCGTTGTGAGGATGAGAGATACTGTAGGGAAGTACCTAGCTTACAGGAGGCAGTCACTAGATAAATGGTAATTAGTATTAGAAGTTCTCAGAGACAAGTTCTTTAAGCCTAAACCTCAGTTTCTGATATGTCCAAAGCACATTGCTCTAACTGAGAGTGCGTGGTGTTCCTGGGGGAAGTTTGTGTGTGTACATGGGTGCACATGTGTTCTCTGTTCTCTGTTGCATGAATGGCTGAATACCCGCATAGCTCATCCATCCCTACACGAGGCTGTTAAAACAACAGCAACAACCAAATCAAAGCAAACCAACCAAAACCACCCCAAACTCTCATCATGGTTATATTTGTCTAAGGAAATATGCAAATCATCAAGACCAGATATTAAACAGAACCCACTGGGTGGGCTGGTCTGTGGCACAGCCTCAAGCCTGGAGTGAAAAGCCTGCCTTTTCCCTGGCTGGAGGTATCTTTGCTGTCTGGAGGGTGCATTCTCTCTGTCGGAGATTCTGGGCATTTTGATGGTCCAAGGACACTTTCAAAGCCTTGGACCTTCTCTCCAGAAAAATGAACACACACAGTCTCCCCCAGCACTGTGCATGCCATGTTGGAGTGTTCCCAGTTGGTATAGACAATAGACATTGGAGCCTGCTAGAGAAGCCTGTAGGAATTTGAGTGCTTGGCATTGTGATCCTGGGATAGTGACTTTAGTTCTAACTAAAATAGGGAGGACTGCCCAGTGAGTGTTGCCTTCAGGGAAGCTAATGTCTGTTGAGCATCTACTGTAGATCATGGGCTTCACATAATTTATCTTATCTTCAGGAGAGAGAACCCAGTAGGTGTTTTATTTTTACTTTACTATGAGGCTGAGAGAAATGACTTTTCTCAGGTCTCATGGATAATAAGCAGTGGGGCCCAGATTTGAGAGATGCCAACATTCATAGTTTTCTATTCCTTACTGTTTTTGTCTTGGGGTGCTGGCTGGGCCCAGTTTATCCAAAGGGCGCATGACTGGGGAATTTGCTAGTCTTAGGCTTGCTGTTTTAATCTCTATGTGCCCTATTCCCCCTCCCCTCCCCTGCCTGCCTCTGGCCCCTTTGGGTGCAGGGTATAGTGTGGGATGGTGGTGGAGGTCATGCTTTGTTGATGGCTAGGCTTAAGAAAAGCAGTGAAAGATAGTTCTGTGAGCAAGGGCCCCAGCATCTATGTGCTTGAACTGGAATCCATTAAACCTTCCCGGACAAGCCATAATCCCAACACTTATACTTAGCAACTTTGTTTTAAAGAGAGCTTTTTCATTGATAATAAGATAGGCACGCAAAACATTTCTTTCTCCACTTACAACATTTACAGAACATTTTTAGGGAAATTGTCTCACCAGGTCTTCTAGTTCCTGGTTTCTTTCCATTACCTTCTAGCTGCCTCCCTCGGAGAACAAGGTCAAGAAATGCCATTCTGGGAAACTGAAGCCACCAGAATGAAAACATGATGGCTTGGAGCAGTAAGTCATAAGTCACTGTGATTGGGGGATGGCTTTCCTTGCTCTTGTTCTGGGAAGCAGCAATCACAAACGTAACTAATGTAGAACAAGTGGTAATCTGGGAAATCACATAATGGCAGTGGTTTTTGAAAGATAAGGTAACTGATAAAGAATATTGAGAAAGGAACACAGGAGACTGTCTTTGAAAGACTTGCTCTAACGCTGCCTGAAGAGAGTGTGATCTGACTTCGGATGACCTGTACTGGCTCTTCAGACTGAAATATCCCTCCAGTGGAGAAGGGCAATTCATCAAGCAATCAGACCTGGAAAGTAATTCTGTGGAAGAAGAGCCAGCTGCCCTGGCCCATATTCTATGCTCACCCAGTAGAGAACTTGCAGTTTGGCCTCCCGAGAGCTGCTGACCAGCATGGCTTCCCTCAGTGAGGGCCCTCCTGCTGGGAGCTCGTGTGGCATATTGGTCAGCCAATCACTCTGGTGAGCACAGCTCCCACGATTCAGTCTCTTATCATCTGACCACCTCTGCTGGACCCCTGAGCCTGCTCAGATGTGGAGAAAATTATGGGCTTTGGGTCCTCCCTTCGGTGCAGCCATACTTGGGAGAACCTCCCCTGAGAAGGAGTCTTTCTCATTAGTGGCCTTGGTAGCTTATGGGGACCATAAACTTGCCTGGGAGCCCATCATGACCATCTAGTCCTAAAACTTCAGAAAACATGGGTATGTGCTTGAGGAAGAATCCAGCAGAAGCCTTCCTAAACCCAGTCTCAGTGTGAGGGTCTCAGACTTACTCAGGTCAGTCCCCGTGGAGAGAGCTGGAACAAGCCTCCCCACTAATAGGCTGCATGCCTGGGGGCCCCTTTGGGCCTAGAAGGTAGCCCGAGGCTTGAAGGAAGCTTGGGTAGCCTGCAGGGACAGAGCACTGCGTCAGGAGGCAGTTTGGTGGTATATCTCTTGGGCAACAAGTGGTCAGGGCCTGGTGCATATGGAGAGGAGAAGAAGGGGGAGTCTTCCTCTGGAACCTGGGAAGCTGGCAGTGAGGATGCGGGTCAGATGGGCTCCTGGGTGATCCTTGCTGAGATCCTTCTCAGGCTCTTCCCCCAGCCTCAGAAGTGGCCCTTTCCTACTGTGGGTGATTCCCTGAGAGAGTTGGGTTGGGGGAGTAGATCCCTAATCAGTGAATGTAGCACTCTGAGATTCCGTTATAAAGAGGTCATTAGGTGGCCCAGTGAGTGGACCTAGGATTTTGGCTTGCTGGAACTTGGAAACCCAGATGGGAGGGGAACAAGCAGAAGCTGGATCGGCTGCTGCTGCGGTGATGCATTCGTAGCTTCCTGTTGGCACAGCAGGGTTTGGTGAGGTTGTGTCTCACTCGGTGGCTGAAGCTGGGTGCAAGTAGGTGACACCCAAGTTGGGTGATATCTGTGTCAGGGCTCCACAGCATGTATCAGGATTGAACGATATTATATACAGTACAGCCTTTACACTATGCCAGGTAGGTGCTTAACAACAGCAACCACTGCCACCATCATTATCACCATCTGGCACAGTGCGGCACTCCTGCATTCGTGCTGCATTCAGAGAGTGTGGGAGCTGGCTATAGAAGTAATAGCAAATCAAATTACAATTGTACAGCCCAGTGTTGGTCCATGACAGAGGCTGGGTCGTCAGTGTCTCCACGGAGTTGGAAGAACCCCTGAAGAACCAAGGGGCACATATTCAGGGTCAGGGACAGACAAGCAGCAGGCATATGTTAATCAGGATGGTGCACAACAACAGGGACGGCTGGGGCCTGGGGGACCTGGAGAGCACATGCCCCATCTAAGGGCCGTGGCTCCTCAGCTCTCACTGCTTGTTGCCATGCAGGGCTGTGGGCCTCGGGATTCTCGCTTTTCTAATTATTTATGTAAGATAGAAATCCAGATTTTAAGGTGAAATTTTACGATTTAAAAAATATTATAAGCCAAACAAAATGCATCTGTAAGCCGTATGGGCTCTTTTAGCTGTCAGTCTCAGATACTCTTCTTTGAAGCAGGAGTCCTCTCTACGGCGCTCCTGCCCTGCGGTCAGCCAGTGAAACCCCCACGGGATGGTCTGATTGTTTTTCCTACGTCTGAACTCTGGGGCAGTGTGAGAAGTCCCCAAAGTCACAAATCTAAAACAGAGCTGGGTCAATAGGGCTGTACAACAGCAGCTGCCTGCTATTGCTTACCTGCTGTTTCAGCAATAATCGGATTGGACACAGATTCTTGACCTCTACCCAACATCACCCATCCCAGGTCTAAGCTCATATTGGAGAAACTGGGGGAGTGTCCCTCTTGTTTACAGCCTTGCTGCAGATGCAAGCTGGGGCTTAATCTCATAAAACCTACAGGAAACAGGAATCAACTTGAAGTGGCAAACCTTGGGCAATGCTAAAATGTAAACACATGGCCGCTTACGTGGGCATGCAACCCACACAGTTGCACAGGGCTCTGCACTCAGAAGGGTCTCACACTTGCTTTCATGCTCTTGCTGTCTTGAAATTCTTAATTTTTGAACAAGGGGGGCTGTGTTTTCATTTGGTACTGGGCCCCACAAATTATGTAGCTGTCCTGCATAAATGCGATCAGCATTGGAAGCAGACCATGTAAGTGGAATTCTTTTTTTTTTGGAACCTCCCACAACTTGATTAATTTGTACTTTCATGTGGGTTAAGGTAATGCCCATGGAAACCAAGGAGCAAGAAAATGCTTTCCTGATCATCATAAAAGATGAGGATGTTCTCTCTGCTTTGTGGTGCGTGGAGAGGGTGGGGAAGGCATCAATTTCCTATGATATGGCCACCTCCCAGGGTTTTTCTTCCTCATTCCAGATGCTAGATCAGGATTAGCTTTAGGGCATGAAATTACTTGTGAGGATGGCTGTTGTGTTAGCATTAGAGGCATCAGGAGAAGAGACAAATAAATCCCATCCATGGGTAGGAGAGCCAGGAGACTCCAAGTTTTTCCTGATCATTTTCATGTCAACAAAACTCTGGAGCTGCTAAGGAATGGGTGTGTGCTGGACATCAGAGCGGTTTTACTGGTGCATTTTAGTTGGTATTACAAGATCAAAACACTGGACATTGAAAAGCTACTAAAAGATCCTCACTGAACTTCTTTGAGAGATTCATTGGTGCTGGAACCATAATTAATTCCATTTCTATTGCTCCCTTATTCATTATACATATGGTCTGCTGCAGAGATTTCAGTTGTGGGACTTTGGGAGAATCAATTAGAACAAGCCTTAAAAATGAATGCTTTGTCTTTGCATTTTGGTGTCGGCGTTTTAGCAAAGGATTCAGGGACTGGAGCTATAGAACTTGCTCCAGAAAGGAAGCAGAACTCGAGGGCATCTATTGTATTAATGCCCTCCCTAAGTCACAGAGAGTTGCAGATCAAGGGATTGCTCTGCAAACTTGGCAAACTAGATAGGATGGCCAACTAATGATGACTAGAAGTACCCATCAGTGTAGGGTTCAATCGGCAAAAGCAAGTGTTTTCTCTGGAAATCATCCCTCCCTTCTGCCAAGTCTAACACCCAAATCTTTGGGACTAGAATTACGTTAACTGTATAAATGAATTCAGGAGAGAATTGACATCTTTATTATAGTGCATTGTCTTACCCAGGAACATAGAATGTTTCTCAGCTGATTCAATTCTAATTTTTATGTCCTTTAGTGAAAATTCATAGTCCATTTTATTTAGTCTTATTTATTTCTTGTTAACTTTGTCTCTGGTTATTTCATATTTTTCAATGCTATTGTGAAGGTCATCTTTTCTCATTATCTTTTCTAATTAGTTAACTACTTTTTGTATATTTGGAAAGCTATTTTATATATCTATTTTATAATTACCATTGAACTCTCTTTTTAGTTCTTATAGTTTTACATCCTTTTTAGTAACTAATCATGTAGTGCCCAATATGTGCCATAAATGCTGCAAACACTTTGTCCAGTGTTAGTGGCAGAAAGCTCTAATTGATCATCCCACTGAGGCTGGGTATGGTAAATCCTTCTCAGTCTTTACTCAGAGACAGTTCTCTATGGGTTTTTATGTTTCTGCACATATTCTGAGTGAGGCATTCACTGCCCATTCTTCTGAACTCTTTTTTCAAGGTTATTTGCATAGAAAGAGAGACAGTGTCTTGTTCCAAGCAAAGGACAGATTTGCTTACAGCCTTGGAAGACAGAGATAGTAATCTCCCTCATGAACAAAAGGAAGGTAGGTTGGTGAGGATAAAAGGTCCAGACCCCTTATGCTCAGAGTTCTTCTGAAACACATCGCATTGCATGTACTGGGGTTCTCTGGCCCTCTTCACATCACCTGGTGGGAACTGGGTTTCAGGGAACTGGTGCAAAAATGCTGAGACACTTGCTATTGCTATAGATTTGAGTAGCAAATCGTCTTTCATCTCTGACCCAGGAGCCTCGTATCCCCTACCAGCATCTATGAATCTGTGTCAGGCAAGCTGGTTAGCTTACAAGTAGGGCAAAATCTTAGACCTTCTCATTTCTCGACAGTTCTGGTGATGAGGATGGGATACTGGCAGAAACATGATTTTCTGGAGAGGAAAGATGAGGGCTTCATGTGTGTAAGAATGGGATCTGAGGAAAGTCCTTGGGTTGGTAGCAAACGTGTTCACTAAATTGTATGGTCAATTGGACAATAAACAGCCCTCCACTTGATTTCTCATTAGTGAGAGAAACTGGGGAGGTGGTTGCAGACTAACTACCAGGAAGTAACTTCAAGATGGCAGCCTGAATGGTGCCTGGGTGTTGCTAATTCTCCCCTAGGACTCGGTCACCAACCCAGTGGTCAGCCTCAGGTCCCCCCACTGTGACAGCTGGTACTAAGGTTTGTTCTTCACGGGAAGAAGCTTCCATTCCTTTCCATTGCATTTCTACTATTACAGAGATGCACACCCACACTGAGAGGAAGGGAATTTGTGACTGCCAAGGGCAAAAATCATTAAAACTGGGGCCACTTTGGGAGATGAGGGTGGTATGAAGGGTGGTGTGAATTAGAGAGAATGACAATAGCTGAGACTCTAGGGATCATTCTCTCCTAAAGTCTATTATATCAAACAGATCTATCTACTGGAGACAAGAATAAAGGATCTGAGGTTTTTGTTTTTTTGTTTTTGTTTTCAGTAGGTTCTGGCTGCTTGAAGGGAGCTGTGGCCCTCTTAGGAAGATTTCCCTGAGAAAGACAAACTACTGTGGGAAACCATAGTGAGACACTGACTAGTATTTGTGCTCTTGCTGTGCTGAACTGGGTTTACAGGGTTAATGAAGAAGATCCACTGGAAAATGGGAAGCTGAACCAGAGAAATCTAGATAAATTCCTGTGATCATTCCCACCACCTTGGAAAAGTCTCTCTTTGTTGAAACGGGGCAAGATCTTAAGGGATGTCCTGTTGGCAATGGTGTAGCACAGGGCTCAGCAAACTCTGTAAAGGGCCAGGGGCCATGCTACCATACAAAAGCAGCTACAGGAAACATGTAAATGAATGGATGTGGCTTTGTTCCACTGAAACCTTATTTACAAAAGCAGGCAGAAAGCTGGATTTGATCCACTGTAGTTTGCTGACCCCTAGTCTAGCAGGTGCCTCAGATGAAAGTGGTGTCTTCAAAGATGGTTGCCGCTGTGCAAGCCACGCTGGAGTCATGCAGACCCCGTGGCTTCAGCCAAAAGCCAAACGTGAACAAAAGCTGCTCAGGGAAGGGGTTCCCACTACTGAATAGGCAGCATTAACTGTGAAGACCTTGCTGTCTGACACAGAGTGTTAGGTGGGCAAAAATACTGGAAGTTCATTTGGTTGAGCCATGAATTGCCTCATGATGCTCAAAATTGAAAATAAATGAGAAGCCCTGTTTAACAACATGGAGCTGTTCCAGCCCTCTGTATTCCCTACCTACCCTGACTGTAGCTACTTTAAGCAGAAAGGTGGTTAAAGATAGGGTTGAAATCTCTCCTCCTTCATGGGGGATCAAAGGTCATACACACCCGTCTGAGCATGGGGGGGAATTTCAGGAAGGGGAGGGACTCAAAATTTTGTGATTCTGCTGAATAGGAGTGCCTGTCACTGTCCAGCTCAGACCTGTGGGAGGAAAAGGTATCCAGATTCAGCTATTGTGTCTGTTACACAGATTGGGCCCTTGGTATGTTGTCCTGGACATTGTTAACACTTTTCTTTTTCTCAGCCATTGACATCTGAGAATTAAGATCAGCTCACACCAAGATGGCAGCATTTCTGATATATGTTGGTAGGATTCCCCCAGGTGCACCTGAGCTCCTCTGCCATTTGCTACCAGAATTTAGGGACTGTGACTCTAGCCTTTCATGTCCACAGCTTTCACTGTTTGGATGACGTCTCATTGGTTGGTGCTATGGATTGAATTGTATTTCCCCAAATACACATATTGAAGCTCTAACCCATGATGTGGCTGTATTTATAGTCAGGGCCTTTAAAGAGATAATTAAGGTTAAATGAGGCATGAAGGTGGGGCACTGATCCAATAGGACTGATGTCCTTACATGAAGAAGAAGAGACCCCAGTGTGCACAGAAAAAAGAGGCCACATGAGGACACAGTAGAAGGGCAGCTATCTGCAAGCCAAGGAGAGAAGCCTCAGGAGAAGGCAAATCTGCCAACACCTTGTTCTTGGACTTCCAGCCTCCTGAACTCTGAGAAATAGATTCCTGTTGTTTAAGTCCCCCAGCCTGTGGTACTTCATTATGTCAACCCTAGTAGATTAATCCAGTTGGAAAATCAGAAACCTCAGACTCAAAGGCCCT
Source organism: Manis javanica (assembly GCF_040802235.1). Classification (NCBI taxonomy): domain Eukaryota; kingdom Metazoa; phylum Chordata; class Mammalia; order Pholidota; family Manidae; genus Manis; species Manis javanica. The sequence goes on along the minus strand of NC_133158.1, from coordinate 167,944,731 downwards.
GTCTACACTGTTATCACATCTCTGCCAGCAGGAGTGGCTGATGAACCTTGAAACATTCAGGAGTCTTCTCAGAAAATAGAGATTTTTGGGACTATTTTGATAGATTGATAATGCTCAGTCTCTCTGAGCAATCCCTCTGAGATTGACAATGCTCAGTCAAGGGGAACTGTAAAGGAAAAATTCTTGTGTCTTCTGCTCTTCATCATCTGGAAGAAGGCCCAGCACCTTATTGAATCCAGAGACTTTCGCCTTAAGTGTGGTCATGAGACACCTTCAAATGTGTAAGGAAATATCACTAATAGATGATGAAGCCCCCAGACAACTGTGGTGATTTCTCCAGAGGAAAGCTACCCTAGGTCACTCAGGGAAGCGTCCTAGAGGAACACTGGCTGGTTATTTATACACACCTTGCAGGCAGTTATCCTTATGACAGAAGTCATCCAATAGAAAAGGTGGTGTGAAACCTGTGCCTGATGTTAGCTAAAGTGATTAGTGATACTACCTTGGCCCTGGAAGGCTTTACTGTTAGCCTCAACTTGCCAGGGTTGTTATAGGTGGTAGAATTGCCATGGTCTTCCGTCTTGTGGGCTACTGTAGAGTCTGTGCAATCACTACCCTGTTATGTCTGGATCAATATCTTGGGCTGAGTTGAAAGTTTAACACAAAAACTTGAGGAGAAATCTGCCTGGATCTCTAAGGTAGACAGTGATGGTTTATATTTGTTCAGCTGGCTGGTTCTGTTACTTGGAATCTTATTGATATTGGCCTTAATTAGATGCTATATGAGACAAATGGAATGGGTTTGCTCTCAGCCTCATCTCACCTGATTCACTGGAGTGGCCAGCAGAGTGGGGAAGATTCTCCAGAAGACAATATGCTGTGTGAATGAAGGATGGACAGAGACAACCTTCCCTCTTCCATGTCACATGTCTCACGACTAAGGCACTCACTGCCCTTTTTTTGGGCAGTCTTTTCAAGAATGAATGTATAGTGACCAGCCGTGTATGATAGATTATCTCCTTCCAAGCAAAGGACAGGTTTGGTTACATTCTTGGAAGATAGAGAAGATAGTGTCTCCCTCTAGAGGAACAAGCGATGATGCTTACATCATTATAAAAGATTCGGGTTCCTTAACCTCAAGGTTCCCTTCCTATACAGCGTGTTATATCTTCAATGGTCACCTGGCCCTCTTCATGTCACCCTGTGGAAATCGAGGCTTAGGGAAATGGTACAAAATGCTGATACTTTGGCTACTATTGCTGTGAGAAATAAATGATTGTTCATGTCTGACTCAGGAGTCTTATGTTTTCTACTAGCTTCCATAAAACTGGCAGGCTAACTTATTAACTAGCAAGAAAGATAAGATCTCAGACACTGTTAAGTCTTGACACACTCCAAACAGCCACTCCCAGGCAGTTGGAGTTGTTTCATGAGATGAAAGCAATCTTCCATCCTCGGCCCAGAGAGTGTGAAGAGGACCCTGGGCATGTGATAGATCAGAAAAGGCCTGGATTAGCAGGACAACAACAGTGGGAAGGACAGAGGGGCATAGGGCATGGCCAGGCCAGTGGAGTCTATGAACAATCACTTTGTCCCTAGGTGTGTCACAGAAAGTTTTTTACTTAATATGAAACAGGATTTAGCTCTGACTTCTTCTTGCCTTATTTAATAGCATAGTTTTGTTCGGCCTGTTTTCAGTCTTGCTAGGGGCTAGTCTGCTGCAAGGGGACTCAGCAAAGCTTATCTCCTTCTAAACTTCTGTTTTTGTGTCATTTTCTCCTTCCCAGTTGCCCTCTTTCCCTAATGAAAACCTGTTTATGTGGAAGAGCCCATTAATGTTCAATTATACCCCAGTGTTGGTTTACATTGTTGGAGTGTGGTATGTCTTAGAGAACATTCTTAGAACTTTAGCTGCATTTTTGGGAGGAATGACTCTTGCACATGGAGGACACATGCACCATATTGGAGCAGGGAGAAATATTTGGCAGGGTTTTCTGGTGCTCACTGTACTACATCAGCAGCAACTCTACTCCATCTATCCAATGGGCAGACTTGCTGATGGCTCCTTGGGGCCCCTCCCCACCATGAACAGCCCTTAGTTTCCTAAAATAAAGTTGCACTAACCCAAAACTGTAAAGAAAATAAATATATATCACCTTTCAGAGTCTTTTGCAAATTCTGAACTGTTGTGAAACCTCAGATCTTAATTTTCATGCAAAGAAGCTCTTTTTAGAAACTTGTAGAACATCTGAAGGGAAAGAGAATTTTTAAGAGATCTTCATGTCAATTAACTTGTCCCATTATTAAGAAATGGGAATGATTATCTCAGAGATTAATTAAGATTGTTAAAGGTGACAGTGGACTAGAACCTAAATGCTACCATAAATCCTTCTCCTTTGGTTCAAAAAGAACACATCATGGGCAAAAGGGCAGAGGTTATTAAAGGGAATGGGGTCATTGCCTTTTACAGGTTGATGGCACCCTTTCATTTTGTGGCAGTAGCTAAGAGAGAGGAGTGGAAATCTTCATTGCCTTCACATTTGGATTACATAGTGCATTCCATAATGTAATATGAAATATCATCCTAATGAATTAATCTTAAACACGGTGCTTATCAGAATAATGAACAGAGTGCCTGGGAGTCCAGGACTGCTCCTGATATCAGAAACCATCCAGGGAAAGTAGTTACTGTCCAGTGCTTCATCTCAAAGGATTTAATGGTTATGAAAGATGTAGGAAAGAATGAGTTCATACTTAGTAAGAAATGACTCTGACACTAATGAAATGTTATTTTCAATTATAGAGAAAAAATATTGTCCACTGGTCTCTAAAAGCTCTCAGACCTTTTGGCTTGAAGTGATGGATTCTGGCACAACCCAGAGACTGGGTCTTCCTAGCTGAATGAGACCCTCAGATCATACAGGACCTGGGACAGTGATGAGGGATGGAATCGTGAGAACTCAGTGCCCACTCTTTTCTCCTGCCCTGGATGAACATGACAGTAAGTCCTGCTGACCGCAGTGACTGCAGGGGGAGCCGAACTCCAGTGGGGAGGGCCATCTTTCCCTGGCTTTCCTGACATGCTTGGGTTGCTTGGGAGTGACACTGCATGCATCTGTTGCCTACTATCAGAACTGGTTTTATTCTGGTGTCCAGCCGTCAGGTGCTGGGTTTGCCCTGGGCCCCAAGAGGTGCATCTCTGTTAGTACTAATCAACCATGTTAGTCACATTCTGCTTGCCAGTGATTGTTTTAAGAATAAACACATGATGGAATTCTGGCCAATGAGATAGATGTGAAGTGTGTGTATGTGTGGGATGTTTCTGGGGATGTTTTCCTTACTTTTTTTGGAAGCAGAGTAAAGTTTTATTTAAAGTTACTTAAAGGGAGAAAAAGTGCAGCAGGCAACCTCAGCAAGGAGAGGCACCCTGAAAGGTTGGAGAGAGAGTTTTAAGATTAAAAGATCACAGACTTAGAAAGTGTGGGTGACCTCAGAGAGAGGAGAGCCCTGAAAGATTGAGGGTTCCCCCTTTTAAGGATTTTTCAGGTGTGTAACAAAGGGCTGGGGTACAGACTCATTAAGTGGTCCCTGAATATTTAAAATTGGAATTTACTGTTCTGATTTCTTCCTGAAATAACTGGCATCTTGGTCTGGGAGCATATCAAACAAGACTGCCTGCCCAGCCCCCAAGGTGGGCTGAGTTATTGTCTGTTTGCTAAAGAGTAAGTTAAGAATCTTACTTAACTTCCTGGGCATTAAAATGCAATCTTTAAGATGAAATCCTTCCTGCCTTTTTAAAAATTTTATTTTTATTATTTTTATTTTGGAATCATTAATATATAATTATGTGAGCAACACTGTGATTACTAGATTCCCCCCATTATCAAGTCCCCCCCACATACCCCATTACAGTCACTGTCCATCAGCATAGTAAGATGCTATAGAATCACTACTTGTCTTCTCTGTGCTCTACTGCCTTCCCTGTGCGCCCCCACTACATTAGTTTTCCTTACTTTTTAAGAGACACATGAAAAAAATGTTCTCTCTAGGCCTTTGGACATTGTGTGTGATGACATGATGCTTGCAGCCACCTTGCCACCATGAGAGTTCAAGCCTGAGGACAAAGGGCAACTCGCCGAGGATGGCAGAGCCAAAAGACAGATAGAAAGAACCTGGGTCCCCAGTGGCATGACTGAGGCATTGAATTAAGCTGAATATACCCATTCCAAACTTCATGTTATGTGAGATAAGAGTCCTCATTTAATTTGCTTTTATTTATTCAAAAGCCTTTTTGAGTTTTGTTTTGTATTACATTCAGTGGAAAGGATTCCAAACTGAGATAGTCACCATCTTTGTCCTCCTTTTCCCCCATTTCCTCACTTTACCCTCCCTCCTCTATGAAGACTTATTTCTTAATAAACAGCTGACACTTGTAAGCTCAGGCATCTACACAGATCCCACAACAGCTGGCCCTGCTGAGGACACGTATGGTACAGGGGTTCTCCAAACTTTCTTTGAAGCTTCCTCAATGGCTCAGAAAGGAGCACCTTTGAAGCAACAACCTGATAAATGCCAGCTCCACTCTTTCTTTAAAGTAAACAAGACATACATGAAATGTCAGAGGAATGGCAATATGACCTGGGCTTTTTGGCAGAGCACTTCACGGCGGCCCATTTTCACTTGTCTACCTGTCTGGTCCTCTGTGTGGGGCAGTGTCTCACCCTGCAGGACTGTGCTTGCCTGGGAGACAGGAGTTAGATCGTGAGGATGAGAAAGACCTCAACAATTTTTATTTCCTAGAGCTTTTTGCTTTTTCTCCCTCAAAATGGAAAAATTGGAAAATGAATCCCCCACATATTTCTGAATTTCTTTTCTGTCCAAGTCCTCAGATCTCTAAATATATCAAACACAATAATTTTATGAGCAACCAAGTTATACATAATACATTTTATGTTCTTAAATGTATCAAGTGATTCTAGATCTGTGCAGGATGCTAAAAAACAAGAACAGACAGTGCCTAATTTGTAAATTAATTTGGGAGTAGGACTGTTTTACAGTGGGTTGCTTGAATTTAGAATGCTTTTTTGCTTAGAAACAATAGCGATTGAGTTCCAAGTCTGGACTTCAAAGCCCACATATGCCACCATGTACTGAACCTTGTCATTTACTGACTGTAATAATACAGTTAGCACTTGCTGAGCCTCTCCTTTGTCTTGATATGTTAGCAATGATTTAATCCTCGTAGCAACTCTATGTCAAGAGGAACCAAAGCTCAGATAGCTTAAGTAACTCACTCAAGGACACACAGCATGTACATGGTAGAACTAGGACCCTGCGGTCTCTCTGGCCCCAGAGCTGGTTGTTTTCAGGCTCACCCTGTCCTCCTGATGGGTCTCAATCACCATCTGCATCAACATTTCTAAGGAAAAAATGCGTTCCAAATTCCAATTGCAATGCCAAGAGCACACCTCTCAGGTCTGGCAGCTAATGGTCCCCATTTGCCCTTCCAATTTCCCTGTTTTTCTCCTCAATAGAGGAGAGAAAGAGATTGAGCGCGAGAGAGAGACAGAGACAGACAGAGAGAGAGACAGAGACAGAGAGAGAGAGAGAGAGAGAGAGAGAGAGAATAAAAGAGACAGACTGAGAGAGAGAGAAAGAGAATCAGTGTGATAAGCTGGCTCAGCATGAAAGCCCTATGCTGTCATTTGCCAGACAGCCTGTAGCCTTCTGGCCTCGCCCCCATCAGGTAGCTGAGCTGGAGATAATGCACACAGTCCTCATTACATTTCTGCTGCTTTTACCACCTGTTTATAGCCCAACCACTGGCACAGGTTTGATAAAAGGAAATCACTCAAATCTCAGCTTGGACCAGGACTTAACTTTGTAAAGGATTGAATAAAATGTGGCTTTAAAATAAACACAGTGAGATTGCTGACCCCCCCCCCCCACTGCCCCGCATTGGAATGACACTCACTGAGGACCACCGTGACTTTATGCTTCATCTTGTCTCTAGACCTGCCATTCCTCTTTCACCAGTTTAATATCTTCTTTTCCCTAATGCTTCTGAAAGTGTTGGGTATCTTGGAAAACCAGGCAAGCTGTCTCAATGCCTCCAGTTGGCCTGCCTCTCCCCCGATGTGCTACCACCTGATTTATTTCTGATTTAAGATAATCTTCCGGTTTTGTTGTCTCTCTTGATAGCAAGTTCGAGCCCACCCTTGTCCTTCAAAGCAAGTCCTAATTTCTCCCGCTACCCTGTGACTCTCTTTTCCTGCCTCCCTCAATGCTATCAGGAAGAACTACCCTTCTTGCCTATAGTTATTATTAATATTACACTGAGGATTCCTGACTTAGTTTGTGGAATATTTGGGGCCCGACTCTCTGCTCCTTTTCCTTCTGTCTCCTGTTCTTTGGTGATCCTACCCAAGGGGAAAGAGAATCGGGGGAAGACACAGCAGAATGCGTCGACTAAGGGGCACTCGTTGTCCCCAACTGGGTGCGAGGAGGTGCTCCACTCTTGGTGGATCCTCATTCTTCCATTTTCACAGATAATTGGGAGTTGGTTTTATAATGTGTAAATGACATGAGAAACAAAATAGAAAGACATTATCAACATAATTGACAGTGAAGATATGCACAATCTAATGAGTTCTTGGCTAAGAAATTATCCAGAATTTTTAGGAAATAATGAATGACTTAAAATTATTACTAATACGAGTGAAAAGTGTTCCCTTTGGGAGCTGCGCATCCCTGTCTCCGAAGACCTTCGCTGCTATTAGTTGATTAATTAATTCATTAACACCTCGTAGAGCACAGGATATTGACTCCATATGGCATTGAGCAGGCAGTTTGATTTCTTTAGAAAATCTCTCTCATACAAAAGCACAGAAATAGTAAATAATTAAGCTCTGGCTGCCTCGTTCTGATCTTTTATTGATCAGGACAGAGATTTGAGAGGAGGAAGGCTTCAGGCACTCGCTCTAACCAGACTTTATGTGCCCCACGATGACATGTTACCGTGAGACGCTCGTTCCTATTATAAAGCCTTTAAGGAAGAAAACAAGCTCACAACATGCTTATGGCTCATGTTACTTTTGTCCGAGGTTAATCGCCCCAGTCTTGAAGACTGAAGCATTCTCTGGTGGACTCCCAAGAGGCCACAGGAAGTGAGATGAGTGTGCTGCCGGCTGCATTCTGAGTCCTGGCTTCATTAAGCTGGGTTTTTATGCCCCTTTTTTTCTAAGAAAGCTATTAGGACAATGACTTAACGATGGTGTCGCTCACTGAGACCTCCAGGGAGCGAAGGTGGGGGCCTGAGCAGAGGGGTTGCGCTTGGATCCACGGTAGAGGCAGTGGCCTGCACTACCGGGCTGGGCGGGACTGCTGCTGTGCTGCACCTGACTCCTGGCCTCCACTCACCAGCCGGTCAACCGCCCCCTCCCCCAAGGCGTCCAGGTGGATGCGGGTGGGAGGGAAAGCCGCTGAGGTGGGCTCAGCAGCCGCCTCAGTGTCCCAAACCTTCCCCTTCCCTCATCCTGCGGTTACCTTCCTCACTCCCGTGTGTTCCTGCAGGGACGACCCTCTCTCTCTCCTTCTCTCCTCAGCAGAGCTCCCTGAAGGCATTGTGCCCACCCGCTATCTCTACCCCCTCTAGCTCTGCCTTCCTCTCACACTCCTGGGCAGGCACCTCTAGATCTGGGTTTTCTGCCTCCCTTTTAGCTGCTTCTTGGTGACAAAGCCCGTCTCACTACTTGGATGGGTAAATCTAATTGACAATCATGTGGTGTAGCTTCTTGCCAGGAGGCTTTGGGAATTGCCCACAGCCCTCCTAGTATCTCCTCCTTTGGCTTCTGCAACAATTCTTGAGAGTGTTGTCCCACTTCTTCCTTGTGACAGTCATGAAGATGCAATGCTCAGATCCCCTTTGAGGAAGGGCTTACTGCCTCGTGAGGCTCCCTCAGGATTCCTGGCATCTTTGGGCCAAGGTCTCACTCTTCTTGGGTGGCGCCCGGCCAGTGACTGAGCAAGAGCCCAGCCCCTTCCGTCCAGTGCAGGCCTCTCCAGCAGAACTCTTCTCCATTGCTCCCCACGGGGCGGTGGAGGCACAGGTCTGCATCAGTTTGACCCTGGAGGCTGTTCCCCCTCCTGCCCCACACAATCCCGCTTCGAATTTCCTTTTCCTTTCTCAGGTGTTCTGCCCAGTAAACCTTTTACTCTTTCCTCGGACCCAGTGTTTATTTCCTGGAGGACTTGACATATTCCTCATACTCCTTTATTGCTGTTAGTTTTTGCCAGTCTCTTAAATGGTGGTGTTTCAGAGGCATTGGTCTAGGCCCCCTTCTCTTCTCAGTTTACCCATTGTTCTTGGGTCATTGTCTTATTCTCCTCCAGTCTTTCATGCTCTCCCCACACAAGAGAAAACCCCTCTCTCTCTTTCAGATCATATCTCACCTTAGTTGTCCAGTCTGTGTATCTCTGCCTTGCCAATATCTCCACTTGGGTGTCTTGCAGGCATCTCTAACTTAACATATATGAATAACTCATCATCTCCTAACCTTTATTCCCTTTCAAAAAAACTGGTCTTCCCGTGTTTTCTGTCTTAGGGAGTGGTACCTAACTGGAATAAAATCTGGCAGAAACCTTGGTCCTATTCTCGATTCCTCTGTTGCCCTGCCGCCCACAGCCAGTCTTCAGATCCCCTGGGGCCCCTCACATAACTGCGGCCTCCATTCTTGCTGGAGCTGCCTCTGTTCTGCCCTGGATTGCTGCAACTGCTTCCTGACTCGTCTTTCTGTCCCTAATCCTACCACATTCATCCACCCTCGAAACTGTTGTTAGAGTTGTCTTAAAATACAAATCTGGTGTCTTCAGTCCCCTTTAACAGCTTTCCTCCCACCCCTCAAGATAAATACAAACATCTCAAAATGGTTTTGGGAAGAAGGTCTCAAAGAGCAGTCCTTGAAACATCAGTGATGGTATCACCGGAACTCATTAGAAATAAAAATTCTAAGAAATACTGAATCAGAAACTCTGGGGGCTCCCTCTTATTTAACAAGCTCTCCAGGTGATGCACACTATCGTGTGAGTATCAGTGGCTTAGGAAGCCATCTGTATTTCTAGTTCCCTCATTTGTCTTGCCTGCATATCTGTGTCTCTCTAGGCTCTGATCACACTGAACAATTGGCCTGCTCAATATGGGGCTCCCTCTGCTAACTCTTGATTCATCTTCAAGAATCAGTGCTTGTGTCACCTCCTCCAGGAAGCTTTCCCTGACACTTCTGTAGCTGAATTAGGCTTCCCTCCTCTGTGCTCTCACAGTCCCCTATGCTTTACTCTATCATAGCCCTTATCTCATTGGGGTATAATTGCCTTTTTACCAGGCTGCATTTCCCACTAGACTGTGAACTTCTTCAGAAGAGAGATTGCCTTTCATCTCTGACTCCCCAGGGTCTGGATCACTGCCAGGCCCAGAGAAGGAGTGCAGTAATGATGCCCTGACAGAGGGGTTGCTGGGCCACAGTGACACTGTCAGCTGCCTGCAGCAGGTGTATTCTGCTTCCTCATGTGCCTGTGGACATCTGCCCTAAAAATAGTGGACTTAGATTTTGATCTCATCCTACTTGTTTCATTTTAGCCCTGGGGAGCTAGATGCTGGCATGTACTAATTGGATGACGGCATTGGGTCTGACTGGCTTTATAAAAGTGTGCATAGGCAGTGAGCAGAGTACAGTTCAAACAGAATCATCTTGGAAATGCTTTGATTCTCCCAGCTAAGCAGTCTGACCCTGGGCTCCTGGGAACTTGGCATAACTCTGCCATGCGGTTACTAGGGATGAGCTCTGCAACAGAGGCGGCTGCTGTTGCTCTGTCCTCCCAGACTATTTAACCCCGTAAAGCCTTGATTTGTTCATCTTCACAGTGGGCAGCATCCAGATTAGTCACATGATCTGCCAAGTGCTCCAGGGACAAGCCTTTCTGAATGAGTCACTCCTTCAGTGGTTCTGATTTGAAAGCACGGAGCATTAGGCGTATAGCTTGAAATGCATCAAAACAGAGGAGGAGCTGAGGGGAGCACTGGTCTTTTTGGGCAGTTGGAGCCCAAAGGAAGAAGTGTCCAGGCTGCAGATGCTGCTAAAAAACAGAGCAGAGAAAGCTTACTTCCTGGTCTGAAAAGAACGATGCTTCGCCTCTTCCCCGCTCCCGTAGTGGCAGCTCCTGCCACTTCCAGCTTCCAGAGAGGAGTGGAAGAGGAGGTCCAGGAGACAGACTGGGGAAGTTTTGAGCTTGGTGGAGCAGCGCTGTGGATGTTGATCCCTTGTGAGGCCAGATCCCCACAGCGCACCTGCCAAAGGGACAGCTTTCTCCTGACAGTCACCCCTGAGTGCAAAGGCATCACTTTAAGGCAGTGGTCCTTCATCTGTTTTGGGGCATCAGAGACCCTTCTGAGAATACCCAAAAAGATGGCTATTGTCCCCAGAAAAAGAAGAGTTCCCAATAGGGGCAGAGTTTGTGGTCTCACTTCAGGGTGTTTGTGGCACCCCTGGGATTTATCTGTCAACCCAGAGGAGCTGATGGGCTGCTGACAGGAACCCCTGCTGTTAGCTGCGGCTGGTCTTTTCTACGACAAAGCCTCCTCCTTCTCTGGCCTTGGTCCTGAAGCCCCAGGCAGACTTGCTCCCTTCTCAGTGCTCACCTGTTGCGTAGCCCTTGCTGCACAGCCAGATGCAGCAGGTTACATGGCCTAAGTCTCCGGAGTCAGGCTGGCCCGGCTGCTGCCCTGGCTTCCCCACTTATTCATTATGTGACCTTGTAGACTGACTGAGGAGCCATGCCAAGCCTCAGTTCCCTTGCTGGTGAAGTGAGCATGATCACAGGGTCTGACCCATAGTGGTCGCAATGAAAGCCTGCATGTCAGGGCCACATGCAGGGACTGGTGCTGAGGGAGGACAAAGGGCTGGGCCTTTTGTTCTCTGCATCCCTGGGACCTGGCACAGGGGCCACATACAGTGCAGTAGGTATTCCAGTGATGCTGCTGAAAGAGGAGAAGGAAGGATGGGGCTAAGACAGAGATACAGTCCGCCTGTGGGAGTTGGCCAAGCGTGAACAGGCAGTAAGGGGAGACTGGCCGTGACTCCAGTGTCCCATCCTGCTTCGGCTTCTGGATTTCCCCCAGAGTCGGACAGCTGGGATCTCAGCTTAGGACCTGGCAGGTATGGATTCAAGGAGATAATGTGAAAAGTGAAGTACAGCCAAACACTGGCTTTGGATCAGAACTGGGTTCAAAACTAGCCTCTGACACTCATCTGACTTTGGACAAACTTAATCTTTCAGGGCCTCAGTTTCCTCTTGTGAAATGGGGGATGTTGATGTCTTTAGTGCACGATTCCTGTGCAGATCCAATTAAGTCAGGTATACAAACTGTGGAGCACCTAGAAGGCGCTGAAGAAGTAGAAGCTGTAGTTATTAGTAAACACCATGGAAGGTGGAGCAGTTGTGAGTTCTGAACATTGATGGGTCATTGTTCATTTTTGGGTTGGGTTCAGCCGAGAGCTAAACACAGAGGCCTGGGGACATCGCCTGACATCAGGCTCTAAGTTGAGACTGCTTGAATTCAAATCCTGGCTTTATCACTTAGCCAGCTGGCCTTAGGCAAGTCAACTAACCTTACTGAGCCCCAGTTTCTTCTACGTGAAATGGAGGTAATACTTCCTACCACATAGAGTTGTTTTTATTGTGAAGACCAAGTGAAAGAATGAATACATTTTATTTAGTGTCAAGTCTGGCACTTAACAAGTGCTCAGGAAATGGTAGCTTTATTAGTGTTATTGTTTGAGATGGAACAAGAGATGCAGCCACACCCTAACCCTACCTTAGCCTGTAGAGCTCACCAGGTAGCAGGGTTCAGCCTTAGCTTCTTAAGGAATTATTTTTGGTTTCATTTTATAACTAAGCTTGGACAATGTACTGGTAGCCTGAAGGGGTCCTGGCCTAGGCTGGGCCAGGAGAAAGACCAAGGTCTCATAGACTCCAGGGCCATAGACACCCTGTATAGTCTTAGACAGCATGGTTCTTAGAGCTGACTGCCAGAGATGCTCTGTGCACATTTCCTGGACAGCTGATTCCTCCCTTCCCCAGTCCCTGGAGACCTTACCAGCTGAGGTTTCCAGAAACATCCATACTCTCCCAGTAGGAGAAGTCCATCACAGGCTACCTGAGGCTGAGGCCATGTGGATCTAGCATGCTTTTAAGCTCAGCTCCTCCAGCAGAGCCCCCCAGACCCAAGGAGGCTACTGAACTTCGTCCATATTCATCCACACTTGGAACTGCACCTTTTCTTCAGGCTGTGCAGAGATGTGCATCACCATGGAAACGCTGGAGGTGAAATCACTCAAGTGTTGGCAAGCAGAGTTTCTCTCTGGAGCTTGGAAAAATGGAGAGCAGGCTCACCGTGTCACAGAAAGGAAAGATGCCCTTAAAACAACCCGAATACTCTCAGTTTCATCTGGGGACTTTCCCTTTAAATAAAAACTGAACAATAAATGAAAGAGAAATGTTTTCAGTCTCTAGATCATTCACCCCAGAGAGTCCACTTGGAATGGACATGCCAATCTGTTCTGACTTTCCTAATCTGCTACATCTTGTACAGTGGGTAATACATTCTGTCTGGAAAGAAATGGGCAGACATCTTTGAGTTGACATTTTAAATTGATGAAGCTGGAGCCCAGAAGTGTGGCTCCTGGTGCCTGTTGTCCATTTCTGGCACTTTGCCTAATTTTTGGACCCAGGACACATTTTCTAAATGAGGATCTGGCACGTTCCTGATGGCTAAGGTCATCAAAGATGTGTTTACTCACCTGGGGGAGGGAGGGTTACAAGACAGCTATGCCCACACCTGCTTCCAGGTCACCCTGGGCTCAGACTCCTGAGGGCTCTACACTGGCTCCTGGGAACTGATTTGGGCAGTGAGCGATCACACAGTTCTGGTTCCTGGACAGGACCAGGGGAGGAAAAGCAGGTATGGGGAGGGCGTGGGTGGTAGGGCATTGGAATGGCTCAGGGGAGATGTTGGCTAGCTGGGGATCTGAGCATACCTGTGGCTTAGAGCAGGCCATCAGTGTGGACTGCTGGAATTCTAGCTGAGCCTCAGTTACATGGTTCTTTTTTGTTTTATTTTCCTTCATTTGGTAAAAAGCATATTGAGAATATGTCCTCTCCCTCCATCAAGATTGGTTTTGAACACACTGTAAAAGCTTGGCTTTATTCAGTCACCCATCATTCAATAAGTGTTCACTTTCATCTCAGGGCACTTCCTATGGCACTGCCAGCTGGGAGGTATTCTGGAAGACTGACACAATCTAAAGGATCTTTGGAAAGATTTTATAGAACAATCATTCTTCAGCTTTCTTAGATCATGGGTCATTCACAGAGTTTGATGAAAGTTCTGAATCTTCTCTCTAAAAGTATATCGAGACACACATAGACACTGCTCTGCATGCTATTTGGGAGGACTGCAGTGGGAGTCAGCCCTTGGCTGGTGAGGCTGGGTTGGGAATGTGCGTACCATTCCTCAGGAGCTTCAGATTCTTCCTGCAGAGGAAGTCCAGGCAGCCTCCTTTCCCATGGCCTCAGCAATGTGAGAACAATTCAAGCACTTTTCTCATCAAGCTCAAGTCAGCTGTGGGAGACCTCAGAAGCGCCTTCTCTATGCCCTCCTAGTCATGATAGTCTGAACAGTCCTACGGGTTCTGAACATTAATCAGTGTCATCGGGAGTCTGCCTGTGTTACGTGGAGCTTAATTGGTTCTTTGGAGGAAAGTGAGTCACCATTGGGGAGAAGAGGCTGTGGGCATGAATGCACTGAGGGAAAGGAAAATGAAACTGCTCACGGAAAAAATCAAGGGGGCCCTTAGCACTTCTCTGAGACCGCAGCCTGAGAGGAGCCTGCTTCTGCTGATGGGGCTTAAAGAGGTTTTCAGAAGCATCGAGACAAAGGACACCGCCGCCTCTTCCCCTGCCTCTGCTTCTCTCCTGTTCTGCATGTGGAATCACATCCAGTGGAGGGGGAAGGGGGACAGACCATCCTCCTGACTGTCAGAGCTGATCACTGCTGACCTTATCAAAACACAGAATCGATACACTCTCCTTCCAGCAGCCCAGAAAAACCACGGATTTGAAAGGAAGCAATTTGAAGTGCAGAATCGTCTGAAGCAGAAGACAGCCCATAAACCATTGGGTCTCTGGACCCTCCCATGCCCTTCCTCAGAGTCAGATGCAACCAGTAGCCTCACTAGAGTTCTGGTGTGGGATGGACACCTGCTCCTGGAGAAATCCACAGCAGCCCTTGGTTGTAGAGCCCCCTTTTAGCTGGCTGGCACTCTGGGCTCAGAAGCACCTGCGTTAGGAAGGAGGCCTGTGGGGCTGCCGGCTAGAACAGGGCAGTGGCCTTAGCCCTCCCAGGACCTGTCAGCAGGTGCGTGGGAAGGCCCTCTTCCAGCCTGGCCCTTGAGCAGAGGTCTCTAGGCTCCAGCTGTACTCTTGGAAAAGCTAAGCTGTTGCCACTGATTTAGTGCCAAGGGGCCTTCATGGATGCTACCACCTCTCTCCTCCCTCTTCTTTCTTTGCTCTTTGTCTTTTCTCCAGACTTGCTTTCTATTCCTTTTCTCGTTCTCCTTTGCCTCTTTTGAGGAGGGAGGAGACTGGAAAGAAAGGATGGGGAGGGAACCATTGTGCACGTGGGGGAAGGGGACTGAGATGAGGACACCCGGGGCCCACAGAAGTGCCCACCTTCTTACAGAAGATGGGGTCTCTCTCTGTGGCAGGTTTTGGGTTGGAGTGTGTGTGGTGGGGTCCAGGCCCTGCAGAACATCAGAGGCTGTTCCCTGGTGGTGGTGGGACCTGAGCTAGGCAGTCTTCCATTCCTTCTCTGGTCTTCTTAGTACTTCTAACAAAGAAACAAGTGACTGAATATATTCTCTCAAGACATCAACTCATTAAACACATCTCCATCTCCTATTTCTGGCCATTCCCACCATCTAGAGCCCATAGAAGCTGGAGCCAGTGGTTCAGATGCCTGGGGTTGCAGAACCATCAGGCATCCACAACACACTTACTGTAATTGCCCACCCAGTCTTTTTCCCTCATCAGTCCTGAGAAACTCCAGGGTGGTGACCGGTCTGGTTCATCCTTGTGTCCCCAGAGCCTATCCCAGGAGACTGCACAGAGCAGAGATCAGGAACTAGTGTTCCTGGGCTCATGATGAAGGCAGGCCTATGGTGACCAAGGTCTACATTGATTGCATGTAGAGGCATTGCAGCCAGCCCTTCTGTGGCCTCAGAGGCTCATTGCTGAGTAAGAACATGGACAGCAGAGTTGGCCCCTTTACTGGCCTCCCTGTGCTTACGCACTGTCATGTGTTTGTACATCTGGTGCCCTCTGCCTAGAATGCATCCTACCCAGGCAGAATTAATCACTCTCTTTTCTGAGTTCCCAGAGGACATTGTACTCAAATATTTTTTTTAATAGCGCTGATTAAGTTATGCTTTATTGATTGTTACATGGCTGTCTCCTCCTATATAGGCATTCATCTGTCTCCAAATACTTGTCGAGCATCTTTGCCAGGTGTGGGGATACCTGAGGAAGAGTACAGGCAGGGCTCTGAGCCTTGTGGAGGATGAATGGCTTAGACAATGCCAGGCACAGAGTAGGCTCACATCAAATGCTCATTGAATGGGTTGAGGATGTATTCAGAGAAGCCAGGCAGGGAAGGGGGCCAGAAATGGGACATGGAAGCACATTTAAGAAGTTGATGTCTTATTGCTGTTATTCAGATGGTCTAGAATTGGAAGGAGAGAAAAGTGAGCAGAAACAAATATTATGGGCCACGGGGGGCTGGGGCAGGGTCTCCAACAGGTTAAGCTGCTGCAAGGATGGCATTAATGAGGAGTCTCCGTCTAGAGGGCTTATCCGAGGGTGCACTGTGAGGGCTCTGCCAGCTGTTTATACCTGCCATCACACACTGTGAACAGACACTGGTCTCAAGATGCTGGGGGAGGCGGAATGGTTATCAGGAGTGTGTGCAAGAATAGCGGTGGCAGGTGGCCCTGGTGCCAGCTTTATTAATTGAGGGGAGGGTAATGCACCAGAGTTTTAAAAATCACATGGATAAATGGAAGGAAACTATTTCTATGCAACCATAAAACAGCAAGGAGGAAGCACCACAGGTTTGCATTCTCCCCTTTAGGGAAGGACAAAGTAAGGTGGGGAGAAGAAGGAGCAGTACCCCGGGGCTTCTGGAGTCACCAGCGTGCAGAGCCCTGCCACGGCTAATGCAGGAGTAAGGCTTCCAGTTCCCTGTGCAGCTTAGTACGCCCCAGCGGTGGGCAAGGCTGCCAGCATGCCAGCTGTCAGGATTTCCCGACAGGGCAGCTGGGAACCTGCTCCTTTGGAGCAGAGGAGCACCGGACCCGACCTTTCTTCCCGGCGAATCTCTTCCCACACAACTGGGCTTCCTAGGCCTGAGCATCCTGGGAAATTCCCCGTACCCCAGGACCTCATCAACCTGTGGGCAGGGAGCAGAAATGAAGGCGGCACGCCAACCACAGATGGCCACAGCTTCTAAATAAGCATTTCATTAGGTTGGAACCTGGGGAAAACACGGCTCAAGTTATGGGGAAAAATAAACGAGTAAGGAGAGTCTGATTTTAAATCCTGCTAGTTATGTTCAGCATGTCCTTAAAAATAAGCTGAGCTCTCCTTTTAAAGGGACCACTGTTAATTAGCTGCGGCACCCGTTAAGCATTTTGTCTAGTTATAACATGGTTATGCTGTGCTGGGGAAGAGGCAAGCAGTTCCACATATCCTTTTTATGCCTGCTCCTGTCATGCTGAAATTGGCTCCCTCACTCTGTAACTGTACTTTATGTGGAAGCTGAATGGTAATAGCGTTACTTGTGTTTATACTCGCTGACCGCCCTAGAAGGTCTATTCTTCCTCCTTCCTGAGGTTGGTGCTTAATCCCGATTGCAGTGGATACCCGATTGCATTTCCACACACTGTGTGTTCTATTTCTCCTCTTCCCCCAACAAGTAATGCTTAGGAGTGCTTTTGGTGCCCTCTGTCCAAGCCCTGATGGTTTGTATCAAGTGCTTCACCCTCCCGTGGGAACAGTAGGAGTCCTGCTGCCCGCTGCCTGGAGACCAGGCGTCCGGCCTCTTCTCATCTCCCCTGACAGGCTTGTTCTCATCCAGGAGTGGCTTAGACTGGGACTCAAGGGGCCTCCTGAATGCCACTGAGGTGAGACATCGTAGTAGGTGACAGAGGATGTGTGGGGCCCTTGAGACCTGGGTTTGCGTCCCAGCTGCACCACTGACCGCGCTGAACCCAGTTTTTCCCGTCTGCAGGATAGGAACGGGAAGTTCTGCTCCAGGGAGGAATGCTGGCTACAGCACTCCTGGACATGCTTCTTTAGGTGCTCACCAGCTTGGGCTTATATTAGGCATATAACTAGGTGATCTTAAAAATACCAAAAAAGCTAAAGAGCCTCTTACTAATTTAGGCTGATTTCGGGCACAAGGATTCCTGGTTTCTGAGTAGATCTGGTTGGTTTGAATATTCTGAGGTGCTCTTGAAAGGACCCCAGGGATCCTCATTAGCATAGTACTGCTGCCTTTTGAGCACCTACTGAGTATAAGCTCTGACCTAGTGGTTTATACTCTTTCCATCATTTAATCTTTATCATGACCCTGTGAGAGAAATACTATTATTCCCATTTGATGGATAAGGAAACTGAGACTCAGGGACATTAATAATTAGTCTAAGATCCCACATTTGATAAGTGTGAGAACTGGTTTTCAACTGGTCCATTGACTTCCAGTTCTGTCACTTCACCAAGCATTACAGTCCCTGTATAAATCTATGAATCCAAGTTGATCAGTTCCCTCTAGAGCAGCTACCATCCATTAGAAAGCTTTCAATGTTGATGGAGAAGTACTATTCTGCTCTGTCTAGTACGATAACCATTAACCACTTGAAATGTGGCAAGTGTGATCGACTGAGTTTAAAATTATACTTTAAATTTATTTAAAGTTAAATAACTCATGTAAATAGGAGTTTCCTTATTGGCCAGTGCAGTGCCACAGGCTGCGTTTTGTTGGTAAGTCCTTAAGGACACCCCATTGGTTGCTGTAACCAGTGCCCCTGTCAAGCTCCTTCCAGCACCACCAGCCCACCCCCATATGGGCACAAGCTTCATGGCTACCTTCTGATAGTTCTTCAGTGACCTGTATATGGGATGTCACCTTATGCCCCGAGTGATAAGGCCAGGGTCCTGGGGGCTTGTGGTTGGGTCAAAGACTGGATGATTCTCCATCTTGCTTTCCTTTTACTTTTTCTTTTCCCAACTTCCCTTGAAATTTGGTTTCTGATTTTTAATCTCAGGATCTCAGTTGTATCTGTAGCTATGATCGGTTGTCCTATTAGCCTCTAGGAGTAGCCGGTGCTTGAGTCAATAAGCTCTTTTTGCATTCTTGACAGGGGAGTATCACTTTTTTTCTCTTTAAAATATCTTTTTTCCCCTGATTATAAAAGTAGTGCATGTTGATTATGGAAATGCAGAAAATATGAAAAAAATACCCTGAGATCCATATTTAGACATTATCACATTTATAATTTGAGATTTTTCCTTTTAGATATGTGTAGTTTTAATGTTAGGAAAATACCTTTTGTAGTCTAAATTTTTATTTACCAATAGATCATGAATATTTTCTCATCAAATGTACTTCAAAATCATGGTTTAAATAGATACAAAGTATCTTTTTGTGTGTGAATATATTATACATTTTTAACTTCTCTCTCAGTGGGACATTTAGGTTATTCCCAATGTTTTGCTATTACAGATAACTCATAACCGATTCAAAGAATTCTCTGTATGTATCTGATCAGTTCACTAGAGCAAACTCCTGGAAGGCCAAAGTCATGTGTGTTTTAAAGCTTTCACTGTGTGTTGCCAAAATTGCCTCCAGGAAGGTTTTACTAACTTTTATTCCTGTCCATAGAGTATGACAGAGGCTGACTGTGATGGGATCAAGTGGTCTGAGCAAATGCTACCCCTCCTATTTACCACAGTATTAAAAAAAAATTGTAATCAGGAGGTGTTTCACTTACTATTTGTGCATGACAACTTACCCCAAACTTAGCCATTTAAAACAACCACTTCATTTCATTTATAGTTTTGTGGGACAGGAATTGTGGGAGGGCTTGGCTAGGCAGTTCTTCCATGGGATCTCTGATGTGGTTACTGTCAGAAGTTGGCTGGCGCTGGAATCCTCTGAAGGCTTGATAAGACTGGATGTACAAGATGACTCATCCACGTGCTGCTTTGGGTGCTTAGGAAAGTCAAATGCAGTTGCCTACGAGCTCAGCTGGGGCTGGGCTATCAACTGAGTGCCTACATGTGATTGCACCAGCATGATGATCGTAGGGTAGTTTGAGCTTCTCACACGTCGTCTGGCTTCCCTCAGAGTGGGTGTTCCAGGAGATTCAAGTGGAAGCTGCCTGACCTTTTCTGACCTAGCTTGGAAGTCATACAGCATACAAACACTTCTACCATGCTTAACTCGTTAAACAGTCATAAGTTAGTGCAGATTCACGTAGAAGGGATATAGGCCCCACCATTTAATGCAAGAAATGTCAAAGGTTTAAAGCCATTTCTGAAAACTTCCACTGAAGATATTTTACATGTAAGCATGTCCTGCATGGTATTAGTGACATATTCACCATCAATGGTACTCAGGTTTTCAAGGGACCTGTGTCTGAGAAGGTGTCTAAAGATCATGCTGGATATACATGAGAGCTGTTAAGGGCCTTGTGTTGGCTTAATGTATATGTGAATATGGGCAAACAAGAGTAGGCTGGGGATTTATTAGTCAACGTGACCACCCATCAAGAATCTAGAGGCTGGGATTGAACTCCATCACTAAGCTGGGATCGGCTGGCTGCTGACTCCCAGGCATCTCTGACATCAGAAATGGGGTTCAGAGAGGCCAGTCAGTTTGGAAGACTCAGTTTTTGGTGCTTCTCCTGGGAAGTGACCTGGGAGCCCAGCAGCAGCCTGGAATCTGTGACCAGCTGAGAAGTGGTTAATTTATTGTACACACATCTGCATGGTGGAGTCCAATTCCCAGGACGAGGGCAGAAGGATGAAAGGATGTGCACCTGGCTTCCTGCTCTGACCACTGAATTTCAGGGAACAGACTCTTATTTTAGGCCCTGAATGGCAAGCCTGGTATGATCAGCCTTGGGCAAGGTCTGATCTGATCAAACTTGGGTGAGGTAGTAAGAAAAGGAGAAATCTCAGACAGCCCTGGGAGTTGCATGTTTTAACTGGTAACTAAATCTAGCTTGGGGCATCCACGCTGTCATGTCACAACAGGTATTACCCTTGATTCAGTTGTTTTTATGTGTTCTAATCTAGCTTTGTTAACAACCGGACAGATGACCCAACTTCCTCTCAGGGCTCGTGAGGGCTGGATCCTTTCCCCAAGATGGATGACTCTTTGTGATCTTTGAGTCTATGTCTCTAACTGGCATATTTCCCACCAGAGTCACCCAGATATTGGTTAGGAAAGGACTTTACATCCTATCCATTACCTTTCTTATCTGCACAGCACACTACGGAGCAGTATGGATCCGTACATATAAGGCCAGGTGCTACCTTAGAGGGTGAGGAAGGGAGTTTGGCATGTCTATTTGACTCAATTCTCCAAAAATTAAGATGCCACCCTCCCCCAAAAGCCCTGGTTTACAAAGTGTTTTATTTTCTATCTGTCATGTCAATTGATTCTTACAAAAGGCAAGGCAGGTGTTAAGATGCCTGTTTCACAGAAAAAGAAACTGAATCCCAGAGAGGTTAAATGACTAGCTTGTAAATCTCAGAGTTGCATTGGAACCAGGGACTTCTGGATCTTCTAGAAATTGTTCACTGAGTTCTTTTCTGTGAAGACCTTGTGGCCACTTCCTTTGCTGTGGCAGTCCTGGGGCTGCTGCGGAGGGTAGGGGTTTGGGGGGCTGGCAGATGGTTGGTTTTGATGTGTTGGTAGCCTTATGGGCCACAGTGTCTGGGACAGGGAGCCTCTGGAGCTGGGACTGAACAGCCTGCTGTGTACACAGGGATGTTGTCCTGTCTGATTAGCCTACAGGTTTCAGCTGAATTGGGGTTGTGAAGGTGACACCTGCTCTAGTGGGAATACTAAGGCCATTAGGATACATAGCACATCTCACTAGCAACAGCTAGACTCCAGTCCTCCAAATGCAGTCTGGTGGTGAAAAAACAACAAAACAAACCTTTATTTCACATATCAAAGTACTGCTGGGGGAGGAAGGCTAGCCTGCAGCCTGGAAGTGAATCTGGGCAGAGCCAACACTTAAAGACCAGTATGCGTCCTTTTGATAGAAAGTACATGGTGCTACTTGAGGTAAAAGACCTCATCCTTAGACAGCAGGAATAGCAGATGTAAGCAAGTATCCCCCAGCAGTATAACCCTTTGATGATAATGATACTAATCTATGCACTCGGGAGGAGGCAAGTGAAGGTGAGAACCACATCTTGTAAGAGCTAAGAGAGCTCAGAGACCCTCCTGGCCAGCTCTGATGATTTACAGCAGAAAAGGCAGGCTCTGAGAGAAGAACCTTATCTAAAGTCACCCAGTGCATAAGTGGCAACAATAGAATTAGGAATCAGGGCTCCTCCTGCCCAGTTTGGGCATGTCTCATCATGCCTCCTTGCAGCTTTCAGAGCTCCAAATGCCTGAAACTGGAGGCAAAGGTCATCTTAGTCCAGTCATGTCATCTCTAGTATGTGGTACGCAGAACCCAAAGCAGACTCAAGCTTTTTCTCACTTTTCTAATGTGGCGAATTTTCAGTTTTGAACCTCTTTTTATTGCCATCTTATCCCTCTTCCTTTGGCGAGAGGATGAACTGTAAGTTAAAATAGGGTATCTTACAATCTGGTGAGCTTTGAGTGCTCGGAGTACAAAGTGGTGTACAAGTGTACCCAGACCACCTTTCCTACCACATAGCTAAAATGACCTAAAAGGTCCCAATGTTCCCAGTTACAATGTAAATCAATAAGGTATTATTGACCATACATATTTCCAGTTTTGTTTTCCTCATGAATTTGAATGATCAAGCAAATCTTCTGATGAGGATAGGTTTGATGGCTAGAGGTGGATTGTGAAAGATGTGAGCAATAAACGTTGTCTAGACAAGACATACTTATTCGGAAGTTTCATGGGCCATCAGGGATAATATGAAGGCACCAGGAGCCTAAAGCGAGGGGATGAGGGCAGAGAGAACCACCACAGAATGGGATGGTGGGGAGCGGAAGCAGCAAAGACCTCTACTGCCTTATTCAAAATTTTGCTGAGATTCATCCCTGTTATCATTCTTGGCTGAATCCATGGAGCTTCCCAGCAGGAATTGTGGCCATTAGGCTTTTAGGTCAACAGTCAGAGAATCTGGTTCTCTAAGAGTCCATCTGCCATGTTTGTGTCCTAGGAACCCAACATCGAGCTGAGCTCTCTGGAAGGACTCTCTGAGGACATCTAGTCCGTGTCCCTTCCCTGGAGGTCTTGAGGGACTGCATGACCTGCTTTAGCCACCAAAGAGGACATTGAGACCAAGACCCCATTGCCTTGATTTCTATCTCTCTTTCTCCCAACAGACCCCCAAAAGTTGTCACGCACTGCTGTCTGTTATTAGAGATTGGGGCTTGGGGCCCTGGCTTCGGCTTAGTATCCTTGAACTGATAGGTGTTGGGGCAAAGGTGGAGACTCTCCACATTGTGCTTGGGTCCAGTGATGAGGCATGCTCCAGAGTGTCTTCACTCTGAACGAATATTTCCTAGACAAGTGCATTACCTGGCAAACCAAAGCAGTGAGCATGAAAAGGGGAGGAAGAAGGAAAACGTGGCTGTAGTCTTGGATAAGTTTGTTTTCATAACTCCCTTTCCCAGAGGGAGTTCTCACCTGAGGATATCCTGCTCAGAGGCACAACATAACCTTTCCACCCATCCTCATGCCTGATCATCTGACACCTTTGATAGAGGCCAACAATAATGATTTATATTTACTTAGTGCACATTGCCAAGAAACTCAAAAACATATTATAAATGTCATGTGCCATGACAGGCACTATTATCCTGCCAGAGATATTGCAACTAAGTATTCAATAATTAATTTACAGATACCAGAAAACCAGAGTTTAGTGGATGAAAACCAATGTGACTGTGCAGGGAGCCAATCACATCAGACCAATTTAATTTTCTCCAATGTCAGAATGGCAGGCTTGTTAGATAAGGCAAAAGCAATAGACGTAAAATATCCTGACTTCAGTAAGCCCTTTAGCTCTGTTCCACATGATGTCCTCATAAACATGCTATGAAAATATGGTGTAGCCTCTGCTATTGTTATTTAGTCTTTGATTTATCATGGTTTCCTTTCCCTAAAGAGTTTGAGTGGAGCGCTCTGCAGAAAATTATCTGCTGTCCGGGAGAGCACTGGGGGGGCCTTGCTCAGGACCCAGACCTGGAATGAGTCTTTTTTAGTAGTATGTACAGAGATAATTCATGGTGACATACACATTTTAACATTTACAAAATGCTTAGAGTTGCATCTCAGATCCAAGTGTTTTGATTTTAAACTCAAATCATTTCTTGTTCTCCCATAACTGCCTTGAGAGGAGCTATTTACGTGACTATCCCAGAGGAATTATGGCTTTCTCCTAGGACAGTGATGGGTCTTAGAACAGTAATAGTTACAGTGGAGATTCTTAGTGGAGATACAGTGGGGAAGCTGATTTCCTGAGGATAGGCCCAGCTCTGTGGCTTGCATGCCCTTTACATAGCTATGCCCTCCATGGATTGATGGAGTGGTAGATGGACCTGCTGGGGAGTCCAAAGCAGGTGTGATGCTGGGAGGTTGGTTCAAGAGAGGGCAGAGTAACCAGTATAGAGAAGACTGCATTCTCAGGGACTGTGGTGGGGCTAGGGGATTCCACAATCCCTGGAGGCCTACCTATTAAAGGGGCCTAAGCCTCAGGGAACTGCTGACCAGTTACCAGATACGTGGTCCCTGAAAGTGTTGTCTGAGCCTGCTTTCTGAACCAGGTGTGCAGTGCAGGAGAGGGGCAGTCCTGTAGGAGGGATGGTGTGTTTCCTTCCCCCACTGCAGAGAAGGGGGCTGGTAATCATTTGGCAGATCATTCATTGCCAGACCACTAGGAGGCAAAAATCCACCATCTTTCTGATACCTTCTGTTTCGACAGACCCTCAACGGTCTGAACTGTCTAAGTGCCCAGGGAACATATAATCATGAATAGAAAAAGAAACGTCATCACCTACTTAAGGGAATTCAGTAAACAACTAGAACAGGTGGCTTTTACTGAGGTAGAACAAAATGATGAGGCAGAAGAGAGCTTTAGTAGAATAGAAGTAAGAACTCTTCAGGAAAACTAAAGAAAACATTGATTTCCTAAAACAACAAAAAGCAATTTCTTTTTTTTAATTGTTTTATTTTGGTATCATTAATCTACAATTACATGAGGAACATTATGTTTACTAGACTCCCCCCATCACCAAGTTTCCCCCACAAACCCCATTACAGTCACTGTCCATCAGTGTAGGAAGATGCTGTAGAATCACTACTTGTCTTCTCTGTGTTGCACAGCCCACCCCATGCCCCGCCCCCACACTATACATGCTAATCGTAATGCCCCCTTTCTTCTCCCGACCTTATCCCTCCCTTCCCACCCATCCTCCCCAGTCCCTTTCCCTTTGGTAATTGTTAGTCCATTCTTGGGTTCTGTGTTTCTGCTATTGTTTTATTCCTTCAGTTTTTCTTTGTTCTTATACTCCACATATGAGTGAAATCATTTGGTGTTTGTCTTTCTCTGCCTGGCTTATTTCACTAAGCATAATACCCTTTAGCTCCATCCATGTTGTTGCAAATGGTAGGATTTGTTTTCTTCTTATGGCTGAATAAATACTCCATTGTGTATATGTACCACATCTTCTTTATCCATTCATCTACTGATGGACACTTAAGTTGCTTCCATTTCTTGGCTATTGTAAATAGTGCTGTGATAAACATAGGGGTGCATCTGTGTTTTTCAAACTGGGCTGCTGCAACCTTAGGGTAAATTCCTAGAAGTGGAATTCAAGGGTCAAATGGTATTTCTATTTTTAGTTTTTTGAGGAACCTCCATACTGCTTTCCACAGTGGCTGAACTAGTTTACATTCCCACCAGCAGTGTAGGAGGGTTCCCATTTCTCCACAACCTTGGCAACATTTGTTGTTGTTTGTCTTTTGAATGGTGGCAATCCTTACTGGTGTGAGGTGATATCTTATTGTGGTTTTAATTTGCATTTCTCTGATGATTAGCGATGTGGAGCATCTTTTCATGTGCCTATTGGCCATCTGAATTTCTTCTTTGGAGAAGTGTCTGTTCAGGTCCTCTGCCCATTTTTTAATTGGATTACTTGCTTTTTGTTTGTTGAGGTGCGTGAGCTCTTTATATATTTTGAATGTCAACCCTTTATCAGATCTGTCATTTATGAATATATTCTCCCATACTGTAGGGTACCTTTTTGTTCTATGGATGGTGTCTTTTGCTGTACAGAAGCTTTTCAGCTTGATAGAGTCCCACTTGTTCATTTTTGCTTTTGTTTTCCTTGCCAGGGGAGATATGTTCATGAAGAAGTCGCTAATGTCTATGTCCAAGAGATTTTTGCCTATGTTTTTTTCTAAGAGTTTTACGGTTTCATGACTTACATTCAGGTCTTTGATCCATTTTGATTTTACTTTTGTGTATGGGGTTAGACAGTGATCCAGGTTCATTCTCTTACATGTAGCTGTCCAGGTTTGCCAACACCAGCTGCTGAAGAAGCTGTCATTTCTCCATTGTATGTCCATGGCCCCTTTATCATATATTAATTGACCATATATGTTTGGGTTAATGTCTGGAGTCTCTATTCTGTTCCACTGGTCTATGGCTCTGTTCTTGTGCCAGTACCAAATTGTCTTGATTACTGTGGCTTTGTAGTACAGCTTGAAGTTGGGAAGTGAGATGCACCCTGCTTAATTCTTCTTTCTCAGGATTGCTTTAGCTATTCGGGGTCTTTTGTGGTTCCATATGAATTTTAAAACTATTTGTTCCAGTTTGTTGAAGAATGTTGTTGGCATTTTGATAGGCATTGCATTGAATCTGTAGATTGCTTTAGGCAGGATGGCCATTTTGACAATATTAATTCTTCCTAGCCAAGAGCATGGGATAAATTTCCGTTTGTTAGTGTCCTCTTTAATTTCTCTTAAGAGTGTCTTGTAGTTTTCAGGGTATAGGTCTTTCACTTCCTTCATTAGGTTTATACCTAGGTATTTTATTCTTTTTGATGCAATTGTGAATGGAATTGTTTTCCTGATTTCTCTTTCTGTTAATTCATCATTAGTGTATAGGAAAGCAACAGATTTCTGTGTATTAATTTTGTATCCTGCAACTCTGCTGAATTCAGATATTAGTTCTAGTAGTTTTGGAATGGAGTCTTTAGGGTCTTTTATGTAGAATTTCATGTCATCTGCAAATAGTGACAGTTTGACTTCCTCTTTACCAATCTGGATTCCTTGTATTTCTTTGTTTTGTCTGATTGCCATGGCTAGGAACCTCCAGTACTATATTGAATAACAATGGGGATAGTAGGCATCCCTGTCTTGTTCCCAATCTTAGAGGAAAAGCTTTCAGCTTCTTGCTGTTAAGTATGATGTTGGCTGTGGGTGTTGTATATGGCCTTTATTATGTTGAGGTACTTGCCCTTTATACCCATTTTGCTGAGAGTTTTTATCATGAATGGATGTTGAGTTTTGTTGAATGCTTTTTCAGCATCTATGGAAATGATCATGTGGTGTCTGTCCTTCTTTTTGTTGATGTGGTGGATGATGTTGATGGATTTTCATATGTTGTACCATCCTTGCATCCCTGAGATGAATCCCACTTGATCATGGTGTATGATCCTCTTGATGTATTTTTGAATTCAGTTTACTAATATTTTGTTGAGTATTTTTGCATCTATGTTCATGAGGGGTATTGGTCTGTAATTTTCTTTTTTGGTGGGGTCTTTAGCTGGTTTTGGTATTAGAGTGATGCTGGCTTCATAGAATGAGTTTTGGAGTACTCTCTCCTTTTCTATTTTTTGGAAAATTTTAAGGAGAATGGGTATTATGTCTTCTCTATATGTCTGATAAAATTCAGTGGTGAATCCATCTGGCCCAGGGGTTTTGTTCTTGGGTAGTTTTTTGATTACCACTTCAATTTCTTTGCTGGTAATTGGTTTGTTTAGATTTTGTGTTTCTTCTTTGGTCAATCTTGGAAATTTGTATTTTTCTAGGAAGTTGTCCATTTCTTCTAGGTTACCCAGCTTGCTAGCACATAGATTTTCATAGTATTCTCTGATGATTCTTTTTATTTCTTTGGGGTCTGTTGTGATTTTCCCTTTCTCATTTCTGATTCTGTTGATGTGTGTAGATTCTCTTTTTCTCTTAATAAGTCTGGCTAGGGGCTTATCTATTTTGTTTATTTTCTCAAAAAACCAGCTCTTGGTTACATTGATTTTTTTCTATTATTTTATTCTTCTCAATTTTATTTATTTCTTCTCTGATCTTTATTATGTCCCTCCTTCTGCTGACTTTGGGCTTCATTTGTTCTTCTTTTTCCAGTTTCAATAATTGTGACTTCAAACTATTCACAATGTTTGAATGAACATTGAATGTTTGTTGAAACAAACAAATGTTCTTCCTTCTTTAGATAGGCCTGGATTGCTACATACTTTCCTCTTGGAACTGCCTTTGTTGCATCCCACATAAATTGGGGCTCTATGGTGTCGGTGTCATTTGTCTCCATATATTGCTTGAACTCTGTTTTAATTTGGTCATTGTTTATTTAGAAGCATGTTGTTAAGCCCCCATGTGCTTGTGAGCCTTTTTGTTTTCTTTGTACAATTAATTTCTAGTTTTATGCCTTTGGGGTCTGAGAAGTTGGTTGGTATAATTTCAGTCTTTTTGAATTTACTGAGGCTCTTTTTGTGGCATAGTATGTGATCTATTCTGGAGAATGTTCCCTGTGCACTTGAGAAGAATGTGTATCCTGCTGCTTTTGGGTGTAGGGTTCTGTAGATGTCTGTTAAGTCCATCTGTTCTAGTGTGTTGTTCAGTGTTTCTGTGTCCTTACTTATTTTCTGTCTGGTTGATCTATCCTTTGGGGTGAGTGGTGTGTTGAAGTCTCCTAGAATGAATGCATTGCATTCTATTTCCTCCTTTAATTCTGTTAGTATTTGTTTCACATATGTTGGTGCTCCTGTATTGGGTGCATATATATTTATAATGGTTATATCCACTTGTTTGGCTGACCCCTTTATCATTATGTAATGTCCTTCTTCATCTCTTGTTACTTTCTTTGTTTTGAAGTTTATTTTTTCTGATACCAGTACTGCTACACCTGCTTCTTTCTCCCTATTGTTTGCATGAAATATCTTTTCCATCCCTTCACTTTTAGTCTGTGTAGGTCTTTGGGTTTGAGGTGAGTCTCTTGTAAGCAGCATGTAGATGGATCTTGCTTTTTTATCCATTCTATCACTCTGTGTCTTTTGATTGGTGTATTCAGTCTGTTTACATTTAGAGTGATTATTGAAAGATATGTACTTATTGCCATTGCAGGCTTTAGATTCATGGTTACCAAAGGTTCAAGGTTAGCTTCTTTAATATCTTCCTGTCTAACTTAACTCCCTTAGTAAGCTATTGTAAGCACAGTCTGATGATTCTTTCTCTCCCTTCTTATTTCTCCTCCTCCAATATTTATATGTTAGGTGTTTTATTCTGTGTTCTTTTGCATTTCCTTTGACTCCTTTTGTGAGTAGTTGATTTTATTTTTTTTGCCTTTAGTTAGTATTTTGTTGGTCTGCTTTCTTTGCTGTGATTTTATTTTCTCTGGTGACATCTATTTAGCCTTAGGAGTGCTCCCATATAGAGCAGTTCCTCTAAAATACCCTGTAGAGGTGGTTTGTGGGAGGCAAATTCCCTCAACTTTTGCTTGTTTGGGAATTGTTTAATCCCTCCTTCATATTTAAATGATAATTATGCTGGATACAGTATTCTTGGTTCAAGGCCCTTCTGTTTCATTGCATTAAATATATCATGCCATTCTCTTCTGGCCTGTAAGGTTTCTGTTGAGAAGTCTGATGATAGTCTAATGGGTTTTCCTTTGTTGGTGACCATTTTTCTCTCTCTGGCTGCCTTTAATACTCTGTCCTTGTCTTTGATCTTTGCCATTTTAATTATTATGTGTCTTGGTGTTGTCCTGCTTGGGTCCCTTGTGCTGGGATTTCTGTGGGCCTCCATGGTCTGATAGACTATTTCCTCCCCAGTTTGGGGAAGTTTTCAGCAAATATTTCTTCAAAGACACTTTCTATCCCCTTTTCTCTCTCTTCTTCTTCTGGTACCCCTATAATGCGAATATTTTTCCTTTTGAATTGGTCATGCAGTTCTCTTAATATTCTTTCATTCCTGGAGATCCTTTTATCTCTTTCTGCGTCAGCTTCTCTGCATTCCTGTTCTCTGATTTCTATTCCATTATCAGCCTCTTGCACCTCCTCCAGTCTGCTCTTAAGTCCTTCCAGAGATTGTTTTATTTCTGTATTCTCCCTCTGTACTGTCTTCTTTAGCTCTTGCATATTTCTCTGCAGATCCATCAGTATGGTTATGACCTTTATTTTAAATTCTTTTTCAGGGAGATTGGTTAAGTCTGTTTCCCCAGGCCCTCTCTTGGGGGTTGTCTAGATAATTTTGGACTGGACCAAATTCTTCTGCCTTTTCATGGCATTAGAGGTAGCTATAGGCAGGTAGTGTGTGTGTCATCTGGGAGAACAAAGTCCTTTCCTACTTGTTTGTCATCTTGCTCTTCTCCGCTGCCTGTGTCAGTTACCCGTACTCCTGGAGCAGCCTCCAGGTTAATCCCCTAAGCTGCTGTGGGTGGGGTCTCCATCAGAATAGCGCAGAGCCCTGCAGGGAGTGGCAGGTGTGCCGGGTGTGCTTTCCTGTGAAAGCAGCACCCCTGCTGGGTAGCTGTGTGCTGGCAGCTGCCTTTGAGTCTGGCCCAGGTGGCTGTGTGCCGGGCTGACATTCTGGGTGGCTGCTGGGGACGCGGCTGCTCCTGGGCTGCTCCTGTGCTGTTGCCAGCTTCCATGGGCCACTCCTAGGCCCCTCTGGCACTGCTGCCATGGGTGCACATGGGCTGCTCCTGGGCCATTCAGTCACCGCAGCTGCGAGCTCATGCAGGCTGCTCGAATGCTGTGGGCCCACGCAGACCACTCTGCCACTGCTGCTGCCAGCTCATGTGGGCAGATCCTGGGCCAGTTGGCCACTGCCGCGGGCTCGCGTGGGCCACTCCCGGGCCCCTCTGGTGCCTCCACCAGCTCGCACGGGCTGCTCCCATGCCCCTCTGGAGCTGCTGCCACTGGCGCGCATGGCTGCTGTCCCGCTACTGGGCTGGTGTGTTGGTGTCCGTGCTAGTTGAGGGAATGACTGGCATGCTGCTTATCACCTTGAGGGGCTTCAGAGCTGCACTGCCACCCTGAGTGTTAGGTCACCTAGAGTTCCCCGGGATTCCCAGTTGCTGGGCTGAGTGTGCCGGGACGACTTCATCCAGCTGTGAGGTCCCTATCCCTTTAAGACTTGCAAAAAGCACTCACTTTTCTTTTGTTCTAGGGGCAGCAGTTGCGGGGACCCACTCACAGGTTTTGCTTTTCATTTTCTCTAGTATCCAGCACACTGTGCACCGTGTGTCTGCGCTCCTGGTGCGGATTCCCAGAGCTGGTTGTTTAGCAGTCCTGGGCTTTCACTCCCTCCCTGCTCTGACTCCTTTCTTCCTGCGAGGCTGTGGCTTGTATCTTACCCCCTTCGTGTGATGCTGAGTTCTTGCAGATGTAGATGTAACCTGGCTGTTTTACTGTATCCACTGGTATCTCTTTTAGGAATAGTTGTATTTGTTGTATTTTCAAAAATATATGTTTTTGGGAGGAGATTTCTGCTGAACTACTCAAGCTGCCATCTTGGCTCCTTCCCCCAGTTTCTTAATTTTAAAAATTGATAGGCAAACTATAAAAGAAAATGGTCACTGCTGGGAGCCAAATTAATGTTCTGGATGATCATGTGGGAGAAATAGCTCCCAAACAAAGTAAAAACACACACATGTGGAGGTCATGGGCAAAAAGCTAAGATATGTAATATGAAAAATCCCAAACAAGCCATGGGTTATAAAGGGTTGCTGAAGTAATAATCAAAGATATCACAGAGGAAATGTTTCCTGATTGAAGAAAGACATGGTCTAGAGTATGGAAGGGCTAGCTGAAGGTTCAGGATAGTTGCAAACAGACATACTCTAGACACTGTCAGCTGGTATCACTGAGGTCCAAAGAAAAAGAGAAAATATTATAAGCAGTTGATGTTAAAACTGGGTCATTTCCAAAGGAAAGAACTTTAGACTTATTTGCAATACCAGAAGCCAGAAGACTGTGAAACAATACCAACAGTGAAAGAAAAGGATTATGACATAAGAATTCTTTTACTAGTCAAGGCAATGACTATCTCCCAGGGCATTTTTGGACATACGAAGTACCAGTGAGCATTCCACCCATATTCTACATGTCAAAAATTGGAAGGGACTTTAAAGATTGTTGTAGTCATCTCCTCTTGTCAATCATATACATTTTTCCTTTGTGAGTGTGCTTGTGTTCCTCATATGATAAAGGCAGGGACTCATAAGGGCAGGGAGTAGAGGGAAAGTCAGGAAGGCTGTTAAAACCATTATGGGGGTTTTAATGTTTATTTGCACTTAAATGTATTTACTGAAGAATTGAATTGGCCATAATAAACATAATCCCATGTCTGTATGAGAGGACCTCAAGGAACACCATTTGGTTGTAGTGGATATTCTCCAGTGGGAGAAATGAAAGAGTGCTGCATGGCTGGAGGTCTCACCTATGGTTGCAAGACTTGGCCAAAAGAACAAAACAAAACAGGCTGCCCTGTTAAGTTTGAATTTCACATAAACAATGTGTTTTTGTTTTTCAGTGCAATTATGTCTCAAATATTGCATGAACATCCAGTATTTTACCTGGCAACTTTGTTCCCACTTTAACTCTCATCTTGGAGTCATAGAAAACTGTATTTTTTAGGAAGTTTGGAGTATCAGAGATGAATGCTTAAAAATGGAGTTTCAATAGGAGGAAAAAATGGCAACCTTGAAGTAGAAGCTGAGTTGTTTTTTGAGTGCCAGTGTGGGAGCCAGAGGAGCTGTTTATGAATGACAGGTTGTTTCTCTCTGGGTTTGGAACATACTTGAATGGGTCCTTGCTTTTGTGGCATTTAAAATTTCATTAAAAGGATTGTTGGTGTGTGTGTTTGTGTGTCTACATGTGATAATAATTTTCATTGAGCATTTACCACACCAGGCACTATGCTAAACACGTCAGCTCACTTAGTCTTCAAAAAAAATGATCCTTGTTTTATAATTATGGAAACAGGTATAGCTTAAGTGGCTTGCCTATGGTCATCCAGCCAGCAAGTGGCAAAGCCAGGACCTTAGGCCAGGTGTGCCTGAACCCAGGAGCTGTGCTCTTGCCCTCTAGATCACACTACTTCTCAATCCAATGCAGCAAGCAAAACACAAAAAGCATAGTGCTCATACTGCATGCAAGCTTTGAGGAATTGGAGGTGGTCAGAGTGAGAGGTCAGTGTGGGCCACCTGTAGTGCAGGGCCAAAGGGGTTTCAGCTCTGGGCAAGTTCACTCTGGCTTCAGTGAGAAGGAATAACAACAACAGAATATTGTGAATAAAAAGGGGCTCATACCATGCTTCATTCTCATGAAGGTAGGCCAAGTGTTGCAATTATGTCTGCACCAGGCAATCTGCAAGTAGCAAGTCTCCATTTCTGCCTCCTGCTTAGCCTCTGCCCCATGTGCTGCCTCCACTCCAGGCTTTGTCTCTACTCTGTCCCAGCCTCTGTTCCCTTGCTGTCTTGCTTTCCTGCTCTCCCGCTTCCTCTGGGTGGAGCTCTTTATATAGTAACATCAGCAATAACGGCTTATTGCCAATGGGTATACAAGTATGTGCCCGCGCAGTAGGCTAAGTATCACATCATCACATGTACACAGTGGTCCAGTCAATTAGGATCAGGTGAGGATCCCAGCCATGGTAACTTCCATTTTCCCTATCCCACCTTAACCAGGGAAAGCTTCTTGGATAGAGAGACTAAGAAACTGGGTTCTCACTGATGTTTTTGGATTTGAGATTGTGAAAGGAGTGAGTGGTAAGCACATCAGCCTGGGGAAGTGGAAGGAGGGAGCCTGGTGGGCTGGGTGGTGAGGGTGGGGGTGGGGCAGGTTGTGAGGAGGCACCCCCAACATCGGAGGAGACAGGAGGAGGTGAGTTGGCTGAGCTGGGGAGAATGCTATGTCTGGTTTGGCACACAGAGTGACCAGAAGGGAGGTAGGTTCACCATAAGACCCAAGAGGAGGGCAAGTCTGTGTCATGGGTGAGGAAGGGTGAGTTGCCATGGGTTTGAGGTGGGTGTACAGGCTGGTGTAAGCTTTTGGTCTTCACCTTAATGTCAATGGGAAGTCATTAAAGGGTTTTAAGATGAGGACTGGTGGGGTGGGGTTGGAGAGGGTGGGTTTGCATGATATCTAGGAGATAACTAGACAGGGCCCCGGGATGGGAAGAGACTAGGAAGAGGATGGTGGGGACCTGCCTTGGGGGATCACCTGGTAGTGCTTCAAGTGGAGGGAACTAGTAGGTGGACTGGAATGGGGGCAAAGAGGGTGCTGTTGGCCTCAGGGCTTGGGTAGCTGTTGCCCCAGGAGAGGAGGTGATTTTTCTGGGCACAGACAAGCAGCTGGCTTAGAAACAGAGCTCCATGAGAGCTTTGAGGGTATGCTTGCAGTAGTGATGAGCAGTGACAGTGTGGTGCTGTGTGCCTCTGGATCCCCGAGTGCTCCAGTAGCCTGCGAGCAGGTCTTCCCTCCCCCAGAGGCTTCCCCACCCTGGATGGTGCAGAGCCCATCAGATACCTGACGCACAAAAGGCAGGTGCAGGGCTGGCTGCCTTTGAGGGCAGCTCATTTGATGTGATGACTCTCGGGAAGTATCTGCCCCACACTCTGGTTTTACATAAAACCCACACAACCTTCCAGGTCACTTACCACCTTGGGCTGGGTGCTGTCTGCAACAGAGGCTGTGGGCAAGCTGAATGTGTGATTGTGCTCCAGGACACCTTAATTGTTTATTAATTACTCCATGAATCATAGTGACACCTGTGTTTGTGCTCCTGTTAAT
This sequence comes from Manis javanica, assembly GCF_040802235.1. Lineage (NCBI taxonomy): Eukaryota > Metazoa > Chordata > Mammalia > Pholidota > Manidae > Manis > Manis javanica. The sequence continues at coordinate 167,910,305 of NC_133158.1, read as the reverse complement.
TCCCTCTCATGAGGTGAGGGAGGGAGGCTCATGGTCAAAGAATAACTGTCCCCATGGTTGTGGGACAAAGGTGCCCAAAATGGGATGGGGACACCAGGGCTCTCAGTGCTTCTTCTACACCAGCCTCAGCTGAATTCCCATCCATTTTTGGCCCAAACTGCCACCCTGAAAAGGGCTGCTAGTAAGGGGTACTAATAATACACACTACAGGAGCCTTGATGGGGCTGGCACAGGGCTAAGTAGGACTCCACCTCGTCTGTCTAGAAACTGCTGAAGAGGGGGGTTACTATAGTCATTTTACAGGTGAGAAACTGAGGCTCAGATTTTCTGTACGTCCCCAGGTCACACAGCCAGGTAAATGGCCATGCTGGAGTTTGAACCTGGGATTGAAACTGTAACCCTGTGGGCGAGTCAGAGAACAGCCTGGGGAGGAACAGGGCGTTTAATTAGCCCTGATACTTCAAACGAATATTCTTCACTTATCCAAAGAAAGGCAAGCTGATTTCTTCATGATAATGTTTCCATTGTTTCCTGAGCATCTTCTCTAAAATGGAAACAGAATTTATCCAGATGTTTGCCCAGGGTATTCTCATGCCCTGCTGCTCAGACTGGCCACTGCTGGTATCCCCTCTAACTGACCTCCATCCCAGACAATCACCTGCTCCTGTCCCTCAGAGCCCTCCTCTGCCCACATCTGTCAGCAGCCATCAGTGACCGAGAGCCCAGCCCTGGAGAGCAAGCCTTGCTCCAGATGGCTAATAGAATGTTATTGCCACAATCATTCTTAATGTGGCCATTCCCAAGTCCCTGGCTGGAAGCTCAGCTCCTGCAATGGGGGGTGGCAGGCTCTGGCTGCCGGGGGCAGAGCCGCTGCTGTCTAGCCCTCTCTCCTGGGCCTGATAGTGCACTTCCGCAGATTCCATGAACTGGCTCTTTAGAAGACAAATACTACCATAAAACCCGGTTTGGGGGTAATCTTTTCCCTTGGGCTGAGATTAGATTTCTGAAGGGAGGAGGGAGTGCTCCAGGCCAGCCCCTGGAGGAGGCTCTCTGCTCTGAGTTCTGACCATGGAGGAAGAAGAGGGCTTCTTAGGGGTGGGAAGAAGAGGGGTGGGAGCAGGAAGGGGAGGAGGGCGACCCCGCCTTGTCCCAGCCAGCCCTGCTTACCCCTCAGATCTCAACTTTAAGAGACTTTCTCTGACTAGCTCTGTATTCTCTGTCTTTCACAAGCTGTTATATTCCTTCCAAGCACTGTTCACCTCTGTGATGATAAACTTATTCGAAGGTCTATTTGTTTAATGTCTCTCAGACCCTAGGCTATGCAGAGGGATGTTTGTTTTTTTCAGCAGTATACCATGGGTCCACACAGTGCCGGGCACACAGCAAGTACTCTGTAAATCTTTGCTGAGTGAATACATGAATGAGTATTATTGTTGACCTATGCTCACTCTCTCCTCAAGAACGAATCAGGCTCTCCTGATAGGGTATCTCCTGATATGCTTGCTAGCTGGGAAATTTAAGATTGGGAGGAAGGAGGAAGGACACCAGGAAATTTTCCAAGGCTAATAGAGTGGTTAGACTGTGGACCCTGAAGCCTTATGCTAAGATGCCCAACTCCATGCCTGGTACACAAAGGGCACTGAACACATTGCACAATAAGCAGGTGGACAAGCAAAGGTTAGAAAGAATGTCTTTGTGGAAGGGAAAGTGAGTCTATGGGACAGAAAACTCACAGTGTCTGGCACAAAGGGAGCAGGAGTGTTTGAATATCACCCCCACATTCATGGGGGTGATTTCAACTCAGCAGGAAGTGGGGCATTTAACTGCTCAGCCCACCTTCTCCCTCCTGTGTGCTGGCCTGGGAGCACCTGCTCATGGCTTAGAGCCTTCCATCAGGAAGGCAGTCAGGGTCTCAGGCCATCTCTTAGGACCCCAGCAATGGTGGGACCGGAGGACTCTTAAGTCTTTCAATAGTTTCAGAATTCTGAGCTAGCAGAGACTCTAGAGGCCACTTATTGAAGTTCAGTGAAGTGACAGAACTTTCCTACAGTCATGGAGATGGTTAAGACTAGTGTCCAGCTCTCTGACTCCTAAGTCCAGGATTCCTCCTTGCTGCATGCCTCAGACAACCTTATTGAAGTTGCAATAATAGAAAGTTGGAAAGGAAAATTCTTCAACTGAAGTCACAATAGAGAATCAAAGTGATTTTGACAGGCTAGAATGCAGGTGGGAACCAGTAGGATGAAAGTTAATAGAGATACATATAAGCTTTTTATTTAGGTTTAAAAGCATCAGTTGCACAAGTGCCAGCTTGGGAAGATGGCATCTGAATGCAGTTGATTGGTAATAAAATCAATCACAGGTGAAAGGCGAAAATGAGGGGACAGAATTTTAGGTGGCATTAATAAAATGGTATTCAGATCACAGGAGATGGGGGTCCTCGCTGTGAACCCCTTCACACATATCTGGGAAGTAGAGCATTGAAATTTCTGGTGGTCACCATGTTTTAACAGGGATGGACAACTGAAGTTGAATTGGGTCAGTCTTGCCAGTGGGTTTCAGCCCCGGGCAAGTTCACTATGGATTCAGTGAGACCAAGGAATGACAATGGAACGTTCTTGGGGTAAAAGGGTTTCTTACCTGGCTTTGTTCTCCCAGCTGCAGGTCCAGGTCGAGCACTAGAATCACATCCTGCATCCAACCGTCTGCAGGTCTGTAATCCTCCTTCTCTCTGCCTCCGCCCAGAGCGCTGGACAGAGCTCTTTATATAGTGACTCTGTCAATAATAGCTCATTGCCTACATGTGTGGAAGCAGTAGCCTAGCAGCAGGCCAGCTACATCGTCAAGCAGGATCCTGGTCATAGGAACTTCAGTTTTCCCCACAGGTCCCTCCAAAAAGATACATCCAAGTCATAACCTCTGGTACTTATGAATGTGACTTCATTTGGAAATAAGGCCTTTGCAAATGTAAGTGAGTTAAGAATCTTGGGATAAGATCATCCTGGACTTAGGGATCATTGGCTCTAAATGCAATGATTGGTGCCACGTAAGAGAGGGGAAAGGAAGATTTGAGAGATGGAGAGACAAAGGAGGAAAGCCATGTAAAGTCAGAGGCAGAAATAGGAGTTATGCTGCCATATCCAAGGATCAGTAACCCCCAGAGGCTGGAAGAAACAAGGAAGGATTCTTTCCTACAGAATTTGGAGGGAGTGTGGCCCAGCACACATTGATTTTGGACTTCTGGCTTCCAGAATAGTGAGAAGAAGGGAGGTTAGATGCCCGGGGTGGAATGAGGCCAGGTGGCCATTTAACTGACACCGCTGTGCTGATGGAGCCCCTGGCAGGCCACCCTCGGAGAGCCTGGGAGGCTGAGCTCAGCACTGCTTGTACTACGTGAGCAAGTATGACTAAATTAAAGAAAGCTGTTGACTTCCCCAAAGTGTTCTGGGACATTTTCACTCTCCCATCCAATGACCTTCCATTTTGTCATCCTGAGGAGTGACGGGGCCCCCAGGGCTTGGCAGAGCACACCCAAAGCCTCTCTTGTAAACCCCACAAATACCAGAGAGAGAGTCCTTTGCAGGGGACTGGAGTTCCCAGGTAAGGGTATGGGGCAAGTGCCTGGAAATTTTGTGTCCTTTTTGGGTAGTGTCTCCTTAAAACTCTGTCCAACTTTGGCTTCAGGACACTGTCTTGCCTGGCTTGGGTGACCAAATTGACTCCTTGAGATTGTGAACATAGAGGGTAGGTAGAACTTTGGGGGAAGGTGGACAGACAAGGTCAATTTGGGAAGTTTGAGTTTGAGGCTTGGGTAGATTCCTCAGTTGGAAATCCTTCTTACAGGTTTGGAGCTTGAGATTGAGGGTGTGTTGCCAATGGGTTTCAGTCCTGCACAAGTTCACTATAGATTCAATGAGACCAAAAAATGACAATGGAACATTCTTGGGGTGAAAGGGTTTATACCCAACTTTATCCCCATGGTGGCAGGTCAATCACTAGAATCCCTCCACTCAGAGCGAGTCTGCCTGCAGCAAGCTGGTCTCTGCCCCTGGGTCTCTCTGTCCCCACAGCCATCTCAGTTTCTGTCCTCCGTGCTGCCATCACTCTAGTCTCTGTTCTCCTGAAGCCTTGCAGCTGTGCCACTGTGTCTCCCAGAGCACTAGGTGGAGCTGTTTATATAGAGTCAGTAACAACATATTGCCCACACATGTGTAGTGAGCTAGCTGACTAGGGCCAGGTGAGAATCCTGCCATAGGAACCTTCACTTTATCCACACTCCACCCCTCCAGAATTCTCACCTCTCAATCTATGTGCCCTTAATCTTCTGTAATAGTCATTGTGAGAGTAAGCTGGAACATTGTAACCAAATTCCATAATAACAACAGAGACTACGACAATACACAAATAACAAAAATTACAACAAATTATAATAACCCTCAACCCTGAGGAGACCCATTGCCACCAAGTGGTCATCCTGAGTGTATTCAAACCAGTTCTACTCAAATGAGTTAGCCAAAAGGACCATGGGTGGGCCTCATAATACCCCCATTCTCCAGCCTCACCAGCAGAAAGTCTTGCAGACACACAGGCCAGTCTTGTTGCTTTGTCTCTGGCTTCTGTTTTGTCTTCAGTGGCCAGAATCACTGCTCTGGTCTCAGTTTTTGCCACAGCTCCAGTAAGATTCTATTTGACTTTCCACCCAATTTCTTTTTCTCTGTTCCTGCCTTTATCAAATCAGCTCACATTTGGTCCCTGTGACCTTCACAGGCCCCTTTAAATTCTTCCTTTGAGTAGCAGACCATATTTCCTTTTGTGCTTTCACTGATTGAGCCTGACTGAGCACAGGAGCAGAGCATGGAGTGCTCCACGACCTGAGAGGGGGCTGCACCTCTCCTGGAGGAACCTGTGGTTGCTTTCGGGCTCTCCACCAACTTTCAACTGGGCAGGGTTTCAATGAGGAAGGGCTGATGCCCTCTGGCACCAGCAGGGCCTCCACCTCAACCTGCTCATCAAACCTCAGCTTCTCCATTTATGGGGCCGATGGCTCCACTACATCCTTCACCTGCCCCATGGCACCTGGCAACCTGTACGCTCATGCTGCTGCTTCTCAGGCTACCATGACATCCTTTACCATTTCCACAGTACCTCATAGTGATGCCATTTCAGTCACCAACAAATTTTTTACCTCCTCAGTGGTGCCTTGCAGCTCACATTCTCTTGCTGCCTCTTCTCGTGCTTCCTGCAGGAGGACATCTTTCTCCATAAGGCCCCTTTCATTAGTGAGAAAAAAACTCCCCACTGTTCCCGCTGCCTGACGGGCACTCTGATTCTTCTAGAATTCCCTAATTTGCTGAGGGCCAACTTTACTGCCTCAGGTGTTGCCTCCACTCCTTCCCAGTCCTGGGGTGGGGCCCAGTCCTCTAGGAGGTAAGCCACATGTCTTGCCAATGGGTTTCAGCCCCAGGCAAGTTTGTTACGGATTCAGTGTGACCAAAGAAATTGACAGCAAAATGTTCTCGGGGTGAAAGGGTTATTCCCAACTTTATTTCCACGTGGCAGGTCAGTCACTAAAATCCCCCCCCACAGCCATCCTCTGTGCCTCTGCGCACAGTCATCCCACATAGCCATTCTCTGGGCCTCTGTCCTCGGTGCTGCCACCACTCCAGCCTTTGCTCTGCTCTCCTGCAGCCTTACAGCCATACCACCATGTTGTGCCCAGGGCTGGGCAGAGCTCTTTATATAGAGTTAACAGCCATGTATTGCCCACAGGTGTGCAGTGAGCTAGTCAACCAGGGCCAGGTGAGAATCCTGGCCATAGGAACTCTCATTTTATCCACACCACATGAGACCAAATGTCCACTAGGGGACACTCCAAGGTCTCCCCATCCATAGGGGCAGCCCGCTGAAGCACCCCTCCCATAAGGCAGCCTGTTTTTTTCCTTGGTCAACAATGAATCCTGCTGACATCACCAACTGTCTTGCTAATGGGTTTCAGCCCCTGACAAGTTCACTATGGATTCAATAAGCCTGAAAAATGGCAATGTAATATTCTTGGGGTGAAAGAGTTTATACTCAACTTTATTCCCATGGAGGCAGGTCAGTCACTAGAGTCCCGTCCACTCAGAGCGAGTCTGCATGCAACAAGCTGGTCTCTGCCTCTGGGCCTCTCTGCCCCTGCAGCAATCTCAGTCTCTGTCCTTGACTCTGCCACCACCCCAGCCTCTGCTGTCCTGAAGCCATGCAGCCATGCCATCCTGTCACCCAGAGCACTGGGTGGGGTTCTTTATATAGAGTCAATAACAACATACTGCCCACACGTGTGTAGTGAGCTAGCCAAGCAGAGCCAGGTGAGAATCCTGGCCATAGGGACCTTTACTTTACCCACAGAGGGGGACTGAATGTGGTGTTACTAGCTGTGGGGAAAATGGAAGTTCCTATGGCCAAGATCCTCACCAGACACTAAACTACTTGCTGATGTAACTGGCCTGCTGCTAGGCTACTGCTTCCACACCCGTAGGCAATAAGCTATTACTGATTGAGTCACTGTATAAAGAGCTCTGCCCAGTGCTCTGGGCAGAGGCAGAAAGAAGAAAGATTATGGACCCACAGACTGCTGAATGCAGATGTGATTCTAGTGCTCGACCTACCGCTGGGAGAACAAAGCTGGGTAATAAACCCCTTTACCCCAAGAGCATTCCATTGTCATTCCTCGGTTTCACTGAATTCATAGTTAACTTGCATGGAGCTGAAAGTCTCAGGCAAGACACTAGCATACAGTGGTAGCTGAAGCTGACAGTTCAAGGACACTGGTAAGGTCTTTACAGACCTCAAAGTGTGGTCTGTAGACCAGCAGCATTGGCATCTTCTTGTTGGAAAAGTAAGAATCTTGGGCTCCATCCCAGGCCTGCTGGATCAGCCTGCATTTTAACAAGGCCCCAGGGGATTTATTTGCACATTAAAGTCTTAGAAGCCCTACTCCAGGCCAGTGGTTATTTTTCTCAACCCCGCATGCTCATTAGAATCTTCAGCCCCTGGGCTCTGACTCAGACGTCTGTGGTGTGACTCAGGCTTTTTTTAAAAACAGCTTCCCAGGCGATTCTACTGTGCAGCCAGTGTTGGTGTAAATCAGTTGTCCTCAGTCGTAAGTGTGCATTAGAATCACCTGTAGGGCTTGTTAAAACACAGATCGCTGGGCCCCACCTCCAGATTCTGATTCTGCAGGCCTGTGATTTGCATTTCTAAACAGGTTCCCAGCTGGTGCTCCTGCTGCTGGGCCCTGGCCCATACGTGGAGAGCCACTATAGACTGAGGAAGGGCCAGAATAGGGCCCAGGAGAGAATCTCAGGGACAACCAACATTCTGAGGTCGGTAGGAGAGGAAAGGGAAGAGGAGAGGCTTGGGGTGTGGGGGGCAAACCAGGGAAGTGTGTTCTCCCCGGCCTTTCTCACAAGACTATTGATTCTTTGAGGACCTACCTGGTACGGTTTCTCCCTCCCTGTTTGGTGCAGTCTAAGGATGTTCCTGATTCCCAACAACCACTATGTGGGATCTTGTCTGCCCACCCCTCAGGGGCTGTCCTCTGCTTTTAGGATAAAGCCCCAACTCCTCAGCTCAGCACACAGGCCCCCTTCCCTCCTCTCTGCCCTGGACCCCCTGCTCCAGGCATCACAACCTGCTTGCTGATGGAGCCTCAGCTCCTTTGCTCTTTCCTAAGTCCCTGCTCCACCCTGTGTCTTCATCTCTCCTCTTCCTGATCTCACAGCTCCTACTCAGAAAGATTAGATTATAATTCCCTCTGGTAAACAGTCTCTTTTTATTTATTTTTTATGTCTTTCCACTCCATCCTTTGCCACTTCCAACTTCTGACTCAGTTCAGACATTACCTGCCTTCCCCATGTCCGCCCTGCTTCCTGAGGTGGGCAGCCCCATCCCACGTTCCTGCTCTCTGTCAGAATACTTGGGCTACCTCGACACACTGGTTGATTTAATTATCTTCCTCTCACATCATATGAGGGCTTCCTTTGAACTGAGAAATGGGTCGTCTTTGGTTTTTGCACCCCCAGCTCCTGGTACAATGCCTGGCACAGAGCAGGCACCTGATACTTGCTTAGTTGAATGAAAAGATACCAGAACCAGTGAGTGAATGGATATGAATGCATCTGAGGACATTTGCAGACTGGGGTCCCCTTCCTCCGGCCGCAGTGTCTGTCAGCTGTAGCCTTCCTGTAGGTCATCTGCTCCTTCCTCTGGGTGGAGACAAAGGACTCTTTTCTGGTCATTGTCCCTGGGAGAGCCCCAGCCGGCGCCTCCCCGACGCCTGCCAGAGGCCTTTGCTGTCTTTACCTCTTGGCCCAGCCACATGACCACTTCTCTGAAGACCAAAGTCACATGGACATGTGCTCTCTCCAGATTGGCAGTTCCTACCTGATGGACAGCCAGCAAGGTGAAGGGCAGAGGGTGGAAGGGAGTCTCTCCAGCTCAGGGCTGGGAGGGAGCCCTGTGTAGGTTACAGACTGCCACACTGCCAAATACATGCCGATGTTCATGACTGAGTTTTAAACAAAACCTTCCGTACCTTCTCCTTCTTGTTCCTGGGAAAAAGCTAACAGAGAAGGGGGTGGGTGGTGGTCAGGTTCCCCTGCCCACATATGAGGGCCCTGAGAGGGCAGGGGTTGCGACTTGCCCAGCACCTACAACCATGCGAAGGGGTAGTTGGATTTGAACCCAGCTTGGTTTGAGTCCAGCTGCCTCACTGCCCTCAATATGCTGCCTCTAAAATAATGTTAAAATATGAATAAACCATACAGGGTACATGTGCAAATTATTCCTTCTCTGGAAGTGCAGAAGAGCCGAGTGGTGATGGGAACTTGGCAGGGATGGTGTAGGATGAGTCAGGGATGGTTTTTTAGGTAGAAGAGCTGCTCTGGGGGCTGAGGGACGGGGCATGGCAGGCAGGGAGCAAGTGGAGAGGATTCTCGTGGGCACTGCAGGCTTGGAGGGGATGGTCCCCATGTGGCCCTCCTGCAGTGCTGGGCTGAGGATGGCAGCAATGAGACGGGCTGCTGGACAGAGCGGGATGACCTTGTCCTTCGAAACGTGGTCTCCCAGAGCAGAGCTGTGTGTGTGGGGTATGTGTGTGCATGTGGGATGTGGGTGCCTGCAGTCCGTGTGTGGGGGTGTGTGTGACAAGTGATGTGCGTGCATATGTACAAGTAGGATGCTGGGCACATCAGAAAATAGCCATTGTCAGTTCTAATAGTTGCCTCTTCTTACCCGTGTAAGGGCACTGTCCACTTGCCTGTCCTCCTGGGGGCCTTGGGTTCCTCACGCCCTCAGCCTCCCCAGGCTCCCTTGTTTTGAGTCACAGTGAAAGTGGGCAGGAAAGAGGAAGAATGGGTGAAAGGCTCTGAGAATCTCATGGGAAGGGAAACTGTAGAGTGCTGAATTTTGTTTACCTTGGAGTTTCTGAACAGTGACAGACAATAGAGCCTGACGGTTAGGTGCACAGGGCCGGGAGTCAGACTGCCTGGAAGAAACTTGTGTTCCTCTGTAGTGACTTTGGGCACGTTACTAACGCTGCCTGTGCTTCAGTTTTCTCATCTGCAAAATGGGCATGTTAATGTGTACTTGTCTCTAGGAGTTGGGGTTGTTGAGAGGTTTGAATGAAAGGTTGTTCATGGATCCCTTCAATTAGTGTCTGACTTGTAGTTAGCTATTACTAATTTTTTTACTTGGATTTTTTTTTATAATACATGTTTTCATTTTCTGGAATGAGTGTTATGCACATGCTACTTTTGGAAATGCTAATGTGTTGGGGTCCTGAACAGAGACGGAAGTGTAGGTTGTATTCGCTGTATACTTCTCTGATTTCAAATAATTCTTCTTGTGGTTAGATTAGGCAACTTGGGTTTCACCTCAGATACTTTGCCATCCATTTGGGACATGGAGAACTCTTCAGTTTTCTTTCAGGGGATTCTTATAAAGACTTTCCTTCTCTCAAGAACCTGCCATGGCTGCCAATTCCCTTTTCTTTTGTGCCTGAAGCTCCTGCATTTAGTTGCCCCATCTGCCTCCTTCCAGGCCTGCGTTATCAAGATTCTTCCACATCCCTTGCCAGCACAGACTCTGGGACAGCCCAGAATGGGGCCCATAATTTGCCTGCATCCCTCTCATTCTCATTTCCACCTGTGATGTCCTCCCACCTATTCTCATCAAAGCCAGGTCTCACCAAAATGAGGTTCCTCTGTGTAGCGCCTACCGTGTGTTCTGGGAGGACAAACGGGGCTTTGGCCACAGCTGTGTGCCTGCCACTTGGACTGTGTTCACATGCTGCCATGTGATTTGGACACATTTTCTGTGGATGTTCTTTTCTCATTTAGAATCCATGTCCTTTGCAGTTCCTCCTCCCCCTCCAGAGTGGGGTCTGGGCTTCTGTTTGTTTTGCAGCTAGCTCAGGTCTTTGTACCCAGTAGGTACTGCTCAGGGAGGTATGAGGGACAGCTTTGAGGATGCAGGCCCAGTATCAGATAAACTTTCTAAGGCCAGAGCCCATTAGGCTTGTAGTTATAAAATCTTTAAGGCAACCAAAATGTTTTTATCATAGGATTAACAGTGAGGATGTTCAGAAAGCATCTTTTCTATAGGGGCAGAAATTAAAGTCCGGAAATTGGCCCTGAATCACACAGTCGGGTCTCCAGGACTGGACTGACCCTCCTCTAAGGTCCCCTCCCTGACGGTGTGCCTGGCCACAGCCCATCTCCTGTGTGGACCAACAGCAGGGACCACGTCTGCCTTCATGGGCTGCACAGCTCACCCCAACTTCCCTCCATCTCCAGGAGCAGCCACCAGAGGATTAGGGTGACAGAGGGCAGTAGTTTCCAGTGAAGGCTGTCTCCAGACCCCAGCTCTGTCACCCAGCCATGTGCCCTTCCTTGGGCAGTTACTCAACCTCTTTAAATCTCAGTTCTGTGCCTGGAAAAGGGAGATGGTGATGATGGTACCCACCTCAAAAGGTTGCTGCATGAGTCCTGCTGGATTACCTCTGAGAAGGCCCTGGCCCAGTGCCTGGCATAAGGCTCTTCTGCGTGGGTTGTTACTGTATGTATGATTTGGCTCAAGACTACGGGTACTGGAACATCTCGTCCCAGAAGTTCTTTCTCTGTGAGGCCCCCCAGACCTCTCCGTGCAGAACTCCTCGGGTTCTGCTCAGGGCCTGTGCAGCACATTCTGTTCACATGTTTATCACGGGAGTCACCGTGTTCTGTGGTCACCTGTCCACAGCCAGATTCCTCCACCATCACGTCAGGGATGGATGCTTGCAGAAACAAATATACTGGAGCTGGTTTCTCCTGCCCTGCTCCTCTAGTTTTGAATTTCAATTTAATTTACTCATTTTAAAAATGGGCAATCCTTTCCCATGCTCGAAAATCCACAGTAAAAATACTCCCTCCTTTGCCTTTCTCTTCCCCAGCAGCAAACAGTGTTATGACTTTGATCTTTCCAGAACTATTATTTGTGTGGATATATGCAAAGACATTGCAAATAGTCTGTCCATATTCTTTTTGATCCTCCATTTTTGATGACTCATCTGTGTTGCTGATGTGGTTATATAGCCCAGGTTCTGGAGCCAGAAGGCCAGGGTGCAAGGCCAAGCTCTACCATTTACTACCTGTGGGGTCTTGGGCAGGCTGCTTCACATCTCTGGCCCTTGTTGCCTCATCTGTAAAATGGGTAGGTAGCAGTAGCTGTCCCATAGGATTTTGATGAGAAAACGTATGTAAAGCATTAAGTATGGTGCTTGCACAGATAGGGGCTCAGTGATACCAGCTATTATTATGGGCTGCCATTCATTCAGTGCTTATTATAAACCAGGACTATACTACCTCCTTTACATCATTATGTTCTTCATTATCCAATAACCCTGGGAGATGAGGACTGTTACCTCTGTTACATAGACTCAGATTTCGATAGCACTGAGAGCTGGTGTCTGGCCCCAGGTTCCTTGAGAGCTAAATGTCAGCGATGAGATTTGAGGCTGAACCTCCAGGTCTGTCCTCTCTCAAGAACCTTCCTGTATATCCTCTTCCCAGGGCCATATCTGTATACAGAAGGTGCTCAGTAAAAGCTTGGTGATTCTTTCCCAATGCCTTTGGGGCATCATCTCTGGACAGGATCTTTGAGGCTCTAGATAGGTCCTGGTTTGATCCTCAGTTCAGCTCTGGGACCTTATGCTTACAGTCTGCAGTGCCTGGCCCTTTTCTAAGGGAATCTGCCTCCCAATTATCTTTTTTATTTTTTCATATGTTTATATCAGCAGAAATGAAGGAGAGAAAAACGAGCCTTTAACTAGGAATTTAGTACCCATTGACCTCAGCCATCTCCATCTCTCTCCTGAGCTTGGCCCATTAGTCGTCAGGGCAACGTGGTGTACCTCCCTGCTGCGCAGCGGGCTGATTTTAATTCGCCCCTGCTGCTCCTGCTGGCTGGGCATGGCTGCCCCGCATACTTGCTCCGGAGGCATTGTCAGGCACGGCCCTGGAAATGTGAATCAGGAGAATGAGATGTGTTTGGAGGAAGAGACGGGTAACTAACTGCCCAGCCCTTTATTCTCAGGGAGCAATTGCAGCTTTAAGTTCGCTTCGTGGGTCCCTGCTGGAAATCACGCAGTTGCACATGGCGCAGAACTGTGCATGCAGGAACGGCTGACTTTGAAGTGCCTAGCCTCAGGGGGTGGAAGCTTTGCTCTGTCCTGTCTTTAATCCCTGCAGCTCCTCTGGACCTGATGGCCCAGCCCTCCCCTCAGACTTCCCCGGAAGAAGAAGGGGGAACACTTTTTGGCATTCCCCCCTCCTCCCCATGGCACATTTCTGTTTCCATGCCCAGATTCTCATATTTCCCTTCCAAGTCGCCTATCTTGCCTCTTCTTCTTTTCTCTCAGAACCTCCCAAGCACTTTGCTTCAATCCTTTTCCAGAGTTTAAAAATATTTCCCTGTATCTTCCTCTCCATCAGCAACTCCTCTGCCCTCAAATCTGCACAGGCCTCCTCTGCCTTCACTTGGCTGCGGGGCCACCCGAGCTAGCTTCCTGGTCCCACAGGTATTTACCGACGCCTTCTACAAGCCCAGCTCTGAGGACCAGGATGCTCAGCTCTTGGCCTGGAGGAGCTCACAGCTGGGCACTGGGACAAAAATGTAACCGATGATTATCATGCATAGTGTGTGTGTTGGGAGAGCAGTGAGCACTGACCTGTACGAGCACAGGTGACGTTGGCAGAAGGACAGATGGACTGAGAAAACAGAACAAGGACAAGTGGGGCTGGTGGGGCATTCAGGACATGGAGCCCTCAGAGACTTGTGCTGAGTGGGTACTGTGGGCTCAAAATATCATAGCTCAACTGTTTTTCTCCTTGAGAAATGTGATGTGTTCCTTAAAGGAGTGTTGTAGCTTAACCAAGGCCAGTTCCCGCAACATTGTTATCTCCCCTATTGTGCTGTGCTGGGAAGAGCTGCTGAGGGAGTTGTGCACTGAGAACACAACGAGCCAATGGTTATATGCATGAGATCCTCAACTGTCCTTGGATGTATTCGTGTGACTAATAAATATGAGAGGTGCCCTCTCAGCACCACTCTTGAGATGGTATGCCTTGAGTCCCCTGGCTGGCCTACTCAGGTCTTTGATATCTCATCGTGTCGCCTCCTCTATCTGTGGGTCGGAGATGGGGAGGAGGCCGACAGCGTACTGTCAGGCAGCTTCTTACAGCTGCCACCCTATATCTAGTTCTGCCATCAGGATCTGGAGATGTGATGGAGTTAACTGATTCTGTGCATATTTTCTCAATTGTTCAGTGATGGATTGGCAGCAGATTTCTAGGTGAAGGATGTTGGGAGAGGAAAGGGTGGAGGACATATGTTTGCTGGGACTTTTTCAGTTGCAAGTGATAGAAGCAATTCAAACTAACTCAGGGGAGAAAGAAAGGATTGCATTAGCTCATGTCCTAAGGAAGAAGGGGTGCTTTCAGACATGGCTGGAACAAGGGGTTTAAATAATGTTATTGAGAATCTCTGTCTTTCACTTAAAAGCACCTCTGACTCTATCTCTATAATCTCTTTCTTCATCTCCATCTCTCTGTCTTAGCTCTACTTCCAATCTCATAAAGAGAGAGACACTGTACCCTCTTTCAACATTTAAATCATTTGTCAACTGACTCTATTTGTAGTCATATGTCCACCCTTAAACACCTACTCTGCGAAGGTTCTGTTCTCAGAAGGGAAAAGGTTTACTAACAAGGTAAAGAACATGGTTTTCTCACATTTTGGGCAGTGGGAAGAGAGTGAAAAGTGAAAGGGCCTGGTGGGTTTCTGGAATATTGAGGGGCTTGGTGCCTGGCATGCAGGGTCATTTCAGGCAGAGCCAGAGTTCCAGGACAGATGACCCACACCTGTGGCCACATGCTGTTTTACACTGGCCCTCAGCATTCTAGAGTTCTCACCACTCCACTGAAACTCCACACTAACTCCACACTAACGAACTCTGTGATCCCAAAGCCACCAGCTTTCTCTACACTCATTTCCTTGATCTGTGTTATTTGTTACTGACCCGCACATTGATCAAAATTTTCTTCTTGAAACTCTTGCCTTTCACAATAATACCATCTGCATATGTGTCCTACTTCCTTACAGCGTCTTTGACCACAGGTGTTGTTGGACACCTTTATCACTGGCGCCCTTGTCTCCCTTTCATGTTTGCTCTGCTCTGAATCATCCCTCACTCCTGCATCTTAAACCACAGTAATAACTCATATCTAATATTCTGGACCCCACTTCTAAGTTTCTGGTTGCATACCTCTAGCTGTGTGTTGGACTTCCTGTTAGAGGTTTTGTGTTTACTCAGACTCAACCTGACCCACGTTGAAGGTTGTCTTTTTATCTCAAACTCCTCTCACAGTTTCCCTGTCCCTCTGGGTGATGCTGTACTTCTGGTTTCCTAGTCACTGCCAGGATCTTGGCGAGCATTTCCTTTTCAGCATTCCCACTCCGGCCCTAGACCTCAGGTTACACTACTTTTTTGGGCAGACACCTAAGAAATATGTACCTAATCTAACAACACAAATATTTCTATTTCAATTCCATTGTGTTCTCACAACATACTTTGTATGATTTTAGTCTTTTAGAATGTTTGGAGGCTTATCAGTGACCAATAATATGATCTGTCTTGGTAATTTTTTCATATGCACTCAAAAAGTATGTACTGTGCTGTTGGGTGGAGAATTCTATAAATGTCATGTAGGTCAAATTTGTTGATAGTATTGTTCAGGTCTCTATCCGTATTGATTTCTTGTCTACTTCTATTAATTAAGGGGAGAGAGCTATGAAAATTTCTGGCTCTCAGCATGGAGTTGTGTATTCCTCTTTGCATTTCTATCATTTTTTTTTGCTTTTTGTTTTCTCCTTTCTGGTGCTATAAACTCTCACGGCCTTGGTGTCCTGGACCTTCAACTCTGTGTCGCCAGCTCCTGGAGTCTGGTGGGCTCTGCCCGTGTCCTCGCTTGGTGCTGTGGCCTGGAAACTCTGCAGAGTGTGAGTTCGGGTTCTCCTGGGGCTCCTCCTGTTTACTCTCTCACAGGAATCGTGGACTTTTATTGTCTGATATCCAGTGCCTTGGGAACTGTTGTTTCACGTGTGTTTAGTTTTAGTTGTTTCGGGCTGGAGGGTAAATCTGGTGCTTACTACCTCATTGTGGCTGGAAGCGTCACTTCTTTATTATGTTTTCATTTAGGTAGCTTTACTTTTATAACCATTAGTTATTGTTTCATTTGCACTTGCTCTTATTTCAAAACATCCTGGTTCTTTTTAGTGAACGCTGTTAAAAAATCTCTTGAAGGACTTTAAATATAGGAGATGCTGTATTATATTTATTTTCTTAGGACTAAGATATTAAATTCCTTGATTTTTAACCCCTTACATTTCAGAGTATTGGTATTCCTCATATATGCAGTTAGTTTAGGTTGTAAGTTAGTCTCTGTGAGTGATTTCTCCATTATATATTTAGGGTTGTGGCAGTCTCTGACTGGCAAGGTTGTGTTGTTTTCTTAACCCTGACATTTTTGGGGAATTGATCTTGTCCAAAGCATGTAAGGATCACTACCTGCCTATGTGGGTAATTTTGTTCCACTCGTTGTTCAGGGGTGGCTTTGTGAGGCATGATCCCACCCTTTTGTCATGTGGTCCAAATGACTCTAGCTTCAGACTCCAAACAGGAGTCATGCCTGTAATGGTACATGTCCGGACTTGTACCTTCATGGTAAGGTGGCTCTGGCCCCGGTATAGCCTATCAGCTGCTATTTTGTTCTTTGGCTTAGGAATCCTCTTAATAGTTATTTTTGGATATATACTTTCCTAGGTTTCTACCATGGCATTATGTTTCTAGACACTATGTATACTTCTATATATGTATTTTTTTCTGTCATTGCTGCACATGTAGATAAGGGGGAGAGGTTTTCGTGGCTTGCACAATTTGCCATTGTAAACACAAGTCCTCCTCAGTGTCTGTGTCTGAGAGGATGACTACTCTCTTCATGGGGTTAGCTGTAGTATTTGAAATTTGAAGAGTTTTAGTTGGATTTATACTTGCCAGATCATATTTTTCCCTCTTACATAAATTTCATCACCCTGAAATTCTCCGATGTTCCCCTGTTTCTTCCCCTTCCCATCTAACTCATCTGTGTGGCTTACAGTGTCCACCGTTATCCAGCCCTGCTCCCTCTATCTGACCTGGGTGATCTATAGGCAATTTTAAGTGGTCATCTCCATATGGGTATCTCTCCCTAGGCAGTGAAGGTCTCAGGGTCCTCTTCAAGCCTTGCCTATTGCATTTCAGATATGCTAACTCTAGCTAGAGCTACCTTTTGGTTTTATGTGTTACAAAAAGTGAAAACCTATATATTAAATAACAGTTCTATTAGGCATAACTGGTGTGAAATATCATGCATCGTGCAGAATTTAGATGACATCAGTTTCTACACTTTCATCATGTTATGTACCAGACACACTGGCTCTCTATATGGCCCTTAACCATTTGCCAACCTGAGTTAAATTCTTCGTCTGTCTTCCCGTAACCTTAACACACATATTCTAAGTCAGAAGTCTTCAGGAGCTTTCCTCATGCATTTTTGTCTTCTTGTTCAGCTCTTTTATTAGTGAGAAATGAAGCACAGTGGTTCAGTGTCCTTTAAAGATACTCTCTACTCTGCTTGGTTGGCCTCCCAGAGGGAGATGGAGCAAAAGCGTTTCCTGCGGACCTTTCTAGGGCTTGGCAACCCACTTACAAAAAAAAAAAGAAAAGTCGAATTTGGCAGCTCCCCAGTCCTATTCTTCTGTTATGAAACCCCCATGAAAGTGGGACTGAGGACAAGTGAGTATGTCCGACTTTGGGGCTGTCTCCTGATGCTGGGGCCTCCCTGGTGATGACAGTCTAATTCCACTTTTCTCCTTCTGAAATTCGTAGGCAAAGGAGAGAGCAGCAGTTCTCACTGCTTCACTTTCTATACCAGGTGGGTTCTAGAGCATGTCTCCGTGGAAGAGATGCTAATTCTTCCAGATCATGTATTTAAAAGCATATAGAAGAGATAAGACTTCTTTAGAGCAAATTCATAGTAGACAGTGATTTTCAGCTAGCCTAGTATTAGAGAAGAGACCTCTGGTTTAGTGTGAAACTTGTCATTTATTTTCTTGCCCAAGGATTGTCTACTCAGCTCCCAAGTAATGCTGAATCTCTCTTTGGTGCTAAAATCATTCCTTTAGTGTTCTTTTCATTCATTGGAAAATGGATTCTTTTCCCTCCAGATTTTCAGGGTAAATGCCTGGGTGGGGCTGTGATGTGGGGCTGTCAGTTGAGAAGCTATAAGAATTCCAGAGAGGAGCACGAGTTGGATTCAATCATATATTGATTTTCAGCCCAGTAAATTGTGGCTGCTTCATAGCAAGTGTAACAACTACACTGTGCTTTTCAGAAAGAGATGTGATCAGCTTTTAAACAAAAGAGGAGCACTGCTGGGCAGATTGATTCGATTTAAATCCACATGAAAGCCAGTGGTGAGTTTAAAATAAACAAAGCAACATTAAAAGCCACCCCCACACCCAGAACCCATGTCAAAAATAAACCAGATATGGGAATGTAAACCATTCAAGGTGCATTTTAAAGAAACCGAATTCCTTTGAGGATAACAGACTGGATGTACCTGCAACATCTCAGTGAGGATGCATTTAGTCATCCCCTTGCCTGGCACACAGGAAGGATTCAGTACCGGACAGGCCCTCTGATGGGCAGCCAGGGGACCCGGTCGGCAGGAGGCCACCTTTTCCCCAGGAAGGAGTGCTTTTCTTTGGGACCAAGGGGGCACAAGGCTTTCTGGCTGGGGCTCCTTGTCTCCTGGCTCTGTACCATCCCTTGGGTGTCCCAGCTGCTTCTCATCAGTCCCCTCCTTTGGGGTTCCAGTGCTGTGTGCCTCAGCTGAAACCTTACCTTTTCTGAGCACAGGAACTGAGCTCGCACTTCTGAGGTCTCTGTGTGGCAATTCCTATTGGTGGTGATGCTCCCTGGAGCGGCTGACTTTGTGCTCCTTGCCCCAGGCCCATGTGATCATTGTTGTGTGTGTTGTGTTCTAGTCACTGATGGAGAGCTCTGAGCCTTCCCTTATTTGTGTGTCTAAGACTCCGTGGAATTGCCATGTGACATGTGCCTCTGGCCCCTGGCGGACTGGGCAGGCATAGACAAAGATGGGAAGGAAGGTGCTCTTTGTGTGTGTCTGGATGAGATTGTGAGGCTTTAGTTTATATCTCCCTTTTCTCCTTGTATTTTCTCCTATCCCCTCTCCCTGTTCACAATGGCTCTATGTTCATTGCCTCAGGGAAGGTGTAAGACAGAGTGAAAGGCAGATGTTAGCAAAACAATCTCTTCTAGGACTTTGTTTTAGAAGCCCAGTTCTTAAAGGGAGAGGATAGATGGAAAAGTTTCAGTGGGGCTCAGCAAAAGGGGCTGTGTGGTGTGCATAGGCTCGCTGGCTGCATTGCAGGAAGAGGCTCATAGGCCATGGGGTAGAAATGGAGAGGTGTGAGTCGTGAAGGGCCGCATGGGCGGGGACAGTGGCCAGCTCACTGACAGCCAGTGTGCGCAGACCATCAAGGCCCGGGTGGGAGTCTCCCACTTCAATATCTTGGCACAGGGTGAGAGCTTAGAAATAAATGTGTCGCAACCTGTGGGCATGGGAAATAGTCCCAGGGACTGAGGTTTACTTTGTGTTCAAGAGACTAAATCCTGTTTCATTTTCCTCCTGAACTCCCAGGAAGACCCCACTTCCAAGCCTCCTGTGTTTAAGGCTGGACATATGACTAGGTCTAACCCTGAGCTGTGAGTGGAAGTGACAGAACACTTCCATACTAAGCCAGTGGAAAGCCCTGTGTGACCCTCCAGCTTCTGCCACCTGTTAGGATGACAAGAGTCACATGATGTACTTCCACAGCCTGGGTCCCTGAGTGACCATGCAGAGCTCATTCTCCAACTGGCTTGTGCTAGGCATGGAGCATAATTGAGAAATAAGCCAATGTTGGGTTAAGTCACTGAGATTTCAGGTTAATTTGTTTCTTGTAGCAAAACCCAACCTAATCTGAATAACCTGGTAGAAAGTTAGAAATTAAGTTCAGTTGCAGAAAATAGAGTACAATTACCTCTGGAGTACCCATACCCTGAATCTGTGGCTGAGATTTGTGCCTGCCAGTAGGATATTTGCTGTCCATGCAACTTTTCTGGTCATGCTGCAGGTCTGACCTTCTCCAGGTATGGACTGTAATGAAGTCATTGGTCCTAAGTCCCTTCATCCCAGAATGGAGTGATAGAAGGCAGGTAAAAGCATTTAGTAAGTACACTGTCTCACGTACCACAGATATACAACTGAAATATCAATTCTTTTTCCTCCTCTATGACCTGTACCTTCCTCTGGTGGGACAAGTGGGGAAGCAGAACAAATGAAAGAAAGAACATCTCCTTCCCTTGATGAATACCCCATTCCAGGCCTTGTGCTGAACCCGGGACAAAGAGAGGAACCAGGGGCTGCTCTTGACCTCAAGTCTAAGGGCTTCCAGGGGGAGACAGATGCTGTCATGATAGTAGTACATCACACAGGAAAATAGGGCAAAGAGTGCTGGGAAGAACTGAGGAGGAATTGGAGAGAGAGTGTCATGAAATGGAGCTGGAAAGAAAATGATATGCCCATTCACAATGTGTAAAAAGTTTTGCACACGGTATCTCATTTAATCTTCATAATGATTCTGTGAGACAGGTGCTAGTGATCCCATCGTAGAGTTCAGGCTCCTTTCCTGTTTAGAGTCCAGGTGTCTGGAACAGCTGGGAATGAGATCCCTTGAGAGCTGTTCTGGTCATCCAGCCCTAGGAGACATGAGAAATTCTGTTCATAGCTGCCGTGCTGGAGTTTCCACCAACCCAGTTAGTCCCCATGTCCTCAGGAAGGTCTCAGTTTCCTCTTGTCAGCTCATAGCTGGTGGTCGTGGGCCCTGAGATGGGGCATGGAAACAGGTGTTCGATTTCCAAAAGGGGAAGGACTGAGGAAGGACCAGACAGGGGTGGGGCCAGCAGGGGAGCAGGAAAGATAGAAACTGTATTTTGTTCGCTACCTTATAGGCAAGAAGCCTGAGGCTCAGAGTGGGGTGGGGGGTGGGGGGTCACTTGCAGAGGCTCAAACAGGGAATAAGTGGCAGCACCAGGATTAGGACTCTGGTCCCTGTATTTTATCCCTGACCCATGTTCTCCAATTGTGAAGGCCTTATGGAATTCCTTGTGGTGTGACCATCCCTGACATCAAGGGTGTCCTTACCAGGGACAAGCAGATAAGGATGTATGGATAAGGGATGATGGACAAGTGTCTGTTTCACCTACCCATGCACTCCTGAGGCATTTATTTAGGTCCCCAGTGGATGCAGAGTCCCAGGGTCTAGAACGGCTGCCAGGAATGGACTGGACCTGCCGCTTTTGCTGGTGAGTTGCCCATGCGCCCATTGCAGGAGGGGCTCTAGAGTCTGATGGGTGGCCTCTGATGAAATGTCAGCCTCACGTCAGGGATCTTTGCTGGGGCCCAGCCAGGGGGAAGCAAGGTGGCTGAGGCTGGGAGCTCTGCAGTGGAGTCCCTGTTCTCATTTCCAGGACAGAAGGTGCTGTTTCCCTGTGACTCAGGGAGCACCTAGAGCTCCAGGTGACCCCTGCACTCTGGGGAGGGCTGGTGTATGCCACTCCAGGCCTTCTGCTTCCACTGCCCTCCCTGGCTGGGCTCAGGGCTGTGCTGCCAGAGGCCAGCCTTCCAACCTGACAGACATCCCTATGGCTTCAGGGTGCTCTAGGCTGGTAATTCTGACCGTGATGAATTCTGCGGCATAGCCAGCTCTATGGGCCCGTCGTTTGGGTCAGCAGCAGATTTTCTGGAGCCTCAGAACTCGCCATAGCGGCTGACTGTATTTTGGGCACTCTGGAACTGCAAAACCCTATCCCTGGCATGCCACTGACTTCCTGGAGGACCCTGGACGGGATGTGCAGGCCCAGCAGAGTGGCTGAGTGAAGGCAAGTCCTGGCTTTAGGAGCCATTCTGTCCAGAATTCAGGCGTTTCTCTCAATTTCGTAGAGATCCAACTCAAATCCCGGGACAGATTTTTTTTTTAAAGAGCTATGAGATTCAGCATTGACTCTCAAGGCTGGTGTCTGAAGTTTGGAGTGCAAATCTGGAAGTTGAGAATGGCACTGGAGGTCCCAGCATGGATCCTGTTTGGATTTGGACACTGGCAGAGACTGGTAGAGACCTTGAACTCTGAGAAAGCCTGTGGGGGCTGCTCACTGAAGCTGTGTCCACGGCCCAGAGTCCTGAGTCCTTTCCAGGTCTGGCTTACCCCATGAGGTGAAGCCCGAGTATGCTGAGAGAACAGGGTGGGGATGGGCCCAAGACAGACAGTGCTGGGGATGTGCAGCACTGGGTGGTACAGCTATGGAGTCCACCAGGCTCAGCACAGGGCCCTGGAAGGAGGCTCCTTTGTCCAAAATTAGGAGAGAGGGTGGAGCCACTGGGCAAAGGTCTGAAACCTAGAGAAGGGACTCTGAACGACACAGACAAGGAGGAGGGTAGCACACAGTAGAGTCAGGGTGTTTGTGAGGCAGGCAAGAATGAGCAGGGCAGCTAAGAGCTGAGAAGTAGGGGAGTGTCCTAGGCCACATGCTGGGATGGGCAGAGGCCTCTCGCTGGTTCTTCTGTGCTCACTGCAGTGTGACTGTGGGTCTCTGACATTATTACAGGACCGAGGATGCAGGGTGGGCAGACAGGGATGAACCGTGGGAGGTGCTGTTTGCATGGTCTGGTCGGTAGGACCCTGAGGCTAGGGATAGAACCTTAGTGAGACAGGCTTTCCTGGCCCAGTAGGAGCCCCTTCTTCCTTGTTTCCTGCATCCAGCCACAGAGTGAGGCAGCCACGTGTGACTGTCACATGTGACATGCCATACTGCAGATGGCATGGAAGGATTACTTGTGTGTGTGTGTGTGGTGGTCCCCACAAGGCAGGCATTGACTTATTTTAAAACATTTTTTAGAAGAAAATTAAAAAAATTTTTTTATTAAGTATTATTGATAAACACTCTTACGAAGGTTTCAAGTGAAGAAACAATGTGGTTACTACCTTTAATCAAGTCCCCACCCATACCCCAGTGCAGTCACTGTCCATCAGTGTAGTAAGATGCCACAGATCCACTATGTCCCTTCTCTGTGCTACACTGTTCTCCCCATGACCCCTCACACCATATGTACTAAACATGATACCCCTCAGTCCCCTTCTCCCTCCCTCCCCACCTGCCCTCCCACACCCCTCCCCTTTGGTAACCACTAGTCCCTTCTTGGAGTCTTGGAGTCTGCTGCTATTTTGTAAAACAAAGTTTTACCTGGGCTACTGCCTAGAGGGTGACACACTCTCAACCGCTCTCCTTTCCTTTCCATGGGAGCTGTGGGGGGCGCAGGTCTAACTGGTTTGGAGATGGTCACTTTTTGAGATATTGTGGCCTTGGTCAGGAAGCTCCCCTCTTGCTGCCTAGCTCTGCTAGAGGTCTAGGAGTTGGGTTGGGGGATCTTGAGGCAGCGCCAAGGCTTCTGGCTTTCATAAGTTCCTATTAGAAGAACATAGTCACAGGTTCTGGGCTTGGGTGCTGGCTGGGCCATTGCCTAGCTAAGTTATGTTTGGGACACAAATGAACCCCTCTGAGTTTTAGAGTGTCATTCATTCCTTCTTTTAGCACTTAGAGTGAAGGTCAAACTCCTTGCCATGTCCTGATGGTCCTTCATGATTTGCCCACTTCTAGAGTCCCACCAGGGCATCTCCTTCATTACACTCCAGGCACTGCCATTCCTATGCTTCAAACAGTGCTACCTTTATTTTGGCCCCAGGGTCTTTGCTCTTGCTGTTTTCTCCTGTCTCCTTGTCTGTGCGCAGCCTGTTCTTCTCATGATGCACGCATGGCTAGATGACACCTCCTCAGAGAGGCCTCTCTGACCTCCTTTCTAAAGGAGATGTGCATTTCCTCCATCCAATAATTATTTTATCTTATTTTATTTTCTTCATTGTAATTACTGTCATCTGAAACCTTTGTTTTTTTCTTCGGTGTTCTTGTTTATTTTCTATTTGCCTCACTTCCCTTCACAGGGAATGATATTAGGGACCTTGCTTGTTTCATTCATTGCCTTTCCGTAGTAGTGGCACACAGTAGGTGCTCAGTACATGCTTGTCTACTAAATAAATGGAGATGGTTATTAAAAAGCATCCTGCCTGTTTCCCAGTGGGCTGCTCAGCGGGGAAGCCCATTCGCACTGCTCTGGTGAAATTCAGTGGAGCAGTGGCCCCAAGGGAGGGGCACCGTCTGCCAGGCAGAATGAAGAAGTTCCTTCTCCAGTACTAAAGATTTCCTTCTCTTGGTTATTTGTCATGGAGAGATCTCAGCAGGTCATTATCATGCTACCACTTAGCCATCAATTAAGAAAAGTCTACCCCTTTGGGTCATTTCTCATCAATCAGTCTCCCCATTCCCTCATTATTTGGTTGCTTTCCTTTAACAGCCTCTCCTGCACTGTAATTTACGGAGCCCCACCATCCGAGGGCAAGCATGGTTCTTGCTCTGAATCCAGGAGAGGGCTCTTATGGAATTTTAAAGAACTGGTCAAAGGAAAGCACACAAGTGAGGAATACTTTGTTAGATTAAACCTTTCTGCCTAAGGTTGACAATCTTTTCCTCCCCAGCACCATCCCAGAAATGCGAGGGGCAAAGAGCTCTGGGGTGGGAGGGGGCCAGTCATCGCCCTGGTGTGGTGTGTGTGTTCCCACTTGGATTTCATTCTGTTGTTTCCTCTTCATATTTATTACCACTTAAGGTTCATTTACATTCCCTCTCTGTCCACAGTGATCAGAGCAACACCTCCCAAATTAGCATCATTTGCAAGTTTCATTAACATGCTGTTTACTCTCCCTCTTTCAGATCATTAATAAAGATGACCCCCGTGCACCCTACCTCCCCCCAACTCCATACATTTCCATTTGTCATCACCCTTTGTTTGCAGACTTTGAGCCAGTTTTAAATTTATGTGGCAGCACTCCTTACTAAGCCAATTTGAATTAATTTTGAGTGTAACACTATACCACTATATCAAATGCTTTTCTTATAGCTGCATGCATTCCATCAATAGTATTCCCACCACCTTTCTATTTGATATTCAGGTTGAAAGCTCTCAATTCTGCCTGGCATTTTAGTTCTTTAAAAGTCACTGTATCCTCTGTACTGACTAGGGACTTTCTCCTAATTTTTCGGTTATTTTGAAATGATTGATGTTATGAAAGAAAGGATTTGGAGAGCTTTTTATGGCAATCGATAGCTTTCATCTTTCTCACATCTGCTGTTTGGTTGGGTAAGTAATTTTGGCGAAATCCCTTCACATTCCAGGATGCATGAGATTTGGACCTCCTATTTTGAAGGTTACAGATTTCCCAAATATTCCTTCCCCTGTTTGAAACCATCTGATTATCTATTTTTTTTAAGCTGCAGAAAATTTGGAGGACATTTTAAATGCCTGACATATCATGGGTTCTCAAGAAATGTTTTTTTGAGTTAGTGAAATGAATACAATAAACAAATCTGCCAGTCATTCATGCTTCCCCCTAAACTGCACCATTTCCTCATTCTGTGAAGTAGTGGAGAATTACAAAAAAATCAAGGCTGCTAATAGAAGATAGCACCATTGTCATAAGTACTACTGTCACTCATTCATTAGTCCACAATTATTTATTGAGACCTTATTTTGATCAGACACTGTTCTAGGCTCTAATGATATTAAAATGAACAGAAATAATCTTTTCCTCTTCTATAGACTGACAGACAGTGACCAAGCATACAGATATACAGTGCATCATCAGATTGTGGTAAGTGTTATGAGGAAAAATAAAGATGGATAAGTAAAGATACTAAGGGAAATTTTGTAGCACTCAGAGGCTATTTTTTGGTGACTGATCTGTTTTTCAGCTCTAAATCTTCTATCTGGGAAGATGTACAGTTTTCAGAAGCTCCATAGGGAGGAGTAATGGCTAATATAGAACTTAGAATTTCATTGTAACAGGTGGTTAGCCAGGCCTTGTTTGGGACCCTTGTTGTGTGTGCTTGCCAGATATGCCCATGTTGGGCCAGATCTGACTCTTACAGTTCCTGGGACCCTCTCAGTTTAGGTGTCTTGGACAGGACCTGAGAAGTGTCCTTCTGAACTTCACGAGGATTGGCTAAGACTTGATGGAGAGCACTGCGTTTGCTCTGTGGGCTGCACGGGGCACAGATTACCAAAGGCAGGGGGCCACAGGTAGTGTACAGACCGTGCAGAGGAAATTGGACAGGGGTCTGTGGTGGCTCTGCAGTGGCCACAAGATGGGCTGGAGACAAAGTGCTGGGAGGGTCTCAGCTTCTTTCCAAGTCCAGGCCTGCCCCTAGTGGCTGTGCTCCGGGCCACTGTTAACAGGAATCATTGTCCTTAAATGAAGTCACTTATGCAGTAGAATTCATGATGGCATTTTATTGTTTTTAGGTTCACTTATTTCCCCTTATTCATTTCATTTTTTCTTCATAACATCCTTTTATGGAAAATGATTTGTCCCAAATGCCAACATAACTAAGTCACTTTCATATGGGGAACTCTAAAATGGTGCTCCTTCTCCCAAGGGTAAAGTTCATGAGCCTAGTCCAGCTCTCACAGCCTCAGGGGCTGGTGCCTTCCCAGCTGTCAAGCCTCATCACCTGCCCTGCCCTGCTGCTCTGCCCTTGGGTTCTAAGAGGAGCAACTTGCCTATGCTCCCGGCTTGCATTAAATTGTGTCCTGCCTCTCTGTCCTGCTCCTGATGTCCCTTCTGAGTGGAATGTCTTCCTTCCCTTTTCTTCACCTGCCCATTGCTGTTTAGCTCTTAGACCTGCCTTAGGTGCTTCCTCAAAGCCTCAGGCTGGGTGCCTTTCTTCAGCACCCTGAACATCTCCCTATCCTCCTATTTCCAGCAGGTGTCCACACGATAGAGACAGCATCTTCTTCATTTTTGCATCTACATCACCCTGTAGGCATGGTCAAGCATTCAGGAAATGTTTGTTAAATGAAACTGAAGTAAAGATGGGGAGAAATGAGCGGTCATCAATTCCACTTTGCTGTTAAGACTGAGCAGGGTAAGAGGAGGGCCTACTTGGGAGGATCAGAAGCATGACCGAGGTCACCTGGGGGGAGCTGGGGTATGGTGCATTCCAGAGTGCAAGGTGGTGGGCCCCTGATCCACCTGATCTGGACCACTCTCACATTCTCAGCGGATTTGAAAGCACTGGGAGCTTTCAGTGCTCAGCCAGTCTTTCAGCACACAGGCTGAAATATTTTATTCAAAATATTACTGATTTGCAACTAAAGAATTTTGGTGGTTATCATAGTTGTCAGATGACCTATTTTTGTTAGTATAGTTTATTGTTTTTGCTGAAGTTCTTATTCATTTTCAAGTTAAATAAGATCTGACTTTAATCCCCAAAGGAACTTTATTTCAAACCCCTGATTTGAGTAGGATTTTGGTTTGAATTTGGGTTTGACTCATCTCTTTGATTAAAGGCTTATTTCTAAATAACATGTCTTAATAGTTACTCTTTCCCTTTCCAGACCTTCTAAATTTAGATAAATGAGACCAATTATCACTTCCAGAATGTTCAGTTTCTACTCCAGTCCTAGAATTTGGTCTCCAAAATATGCTGATTTCCTTCCTGTGGGATCATTTAAATTCTACCTTCTCTCAGTTGGTTTCCTCACCTGAGGGGATGAGGGCTGTCAGTGGGGCCTGCTGGCTGCTGGTCCACTGGGCCCCGCAGGTGGGCCTTTGGTCTCCTGGGAGCCTGGGAAGGCAGTAGGCAGAGGGCTGTTCTGCAGCAGGAGAGCTGGTGCACAAACAAGTCCACTAGAGCACTGTGTCTGTGGATACCCAGGTAATGGAGAGGAGCCTCTGCAAATGTGCTGTGAGGATAGGAAACCTTTTCTTTTGTCACTTCCAGAGATGATCTTCAATCCATATCAGGGAGATACGGAACATCATTCATGAATCACTTCAGTATATATTTAGCAGGCACCTGCTGTGGGCCAGGCATCGAGCCACACTGTGCATATGTGGTGAGCTGGAAGACGTGTCCCCTGCCCCAGTCCTGTTGTCAGGGTGAGGGGGGTTTGCTGCCAGCAGTTGGGAGCAGGGAGCCGGGAGAGATGGTCACATTCAAAATTCTCTTTTGCTGCTACGAGAATTCTTTCTAGAAGGGTCTCAGAGATTGGGAGGTCAGCCTGGGACCTGCTTACAATACTGTAAGACCTAGAGTGGGAGAAGGAACTGGGGGGCCTCTTCGCTCAGATGCCTGCCTGCCTCTCTCATTTGAGTTCTAGTCCTTCAATTCTGACTGCCCCCTTGCCCTCCCACCCAGGCCCTCTCCCCCCAGTGTGAGCCTGTAACTCTGGATCCCAGGGCCCCAACAGGCAGAATTCATTCTGGGTGGACACAAATCAACATAAGATATGATCCCCAGTCCAAGTCTTGTTGAATCTGACATTGTTTAGACATTGTGGGGCTGAGGGTTTACCCTGCTTGATCTGTGGACACGAGGCTCGCCAGCACTGAGGTAAACAGATTTGGAAGAGGAGTGACTGTTTTACAGGCTTGTAAACAGAATCATTAGCGTGACCATGAGGTCTGCATTTACCTACAAACAATGTGGGGAATAAGCACAGACTAGCTTTACTCAGAGAAAGAGCTCTTTGCTGGGATACTTGGGCTTATCCCAGCTTTAGAGGGTTTCTGAGTGCCATCCAATCTTATGTGAATCTTTTTGTGAGTGTGAGCATATGTGCATCTTTTTTTGAGAAGAGGGTCTGTGGTTTTCATCAGATTCCTGACAGGGTGCAGAGTCTGGAGCACAGGAGACTTGATGCCATTCCTTAGTTCCTCTCTTTACCAGCTGGGTTGGGGGAGACACTTGGGCTCTGTCTTCATCTGCAGGAGGGTGAATAACAGCACTTCCCTCACAAGGCTGTTATGAAGTCAAAACGAGAAAACATAGGTAAACTAGAAGGTTTGCAAACCATATACTACTATATGAATGCCTGCAATGACCACGTGGTCCCCCTCCCTTCCCTTCTCCCATGCCCCCAGCCTGGCTGTCTTCAAGACCCAGTCCCAGGAGCATTTCCAAGAAGCCTTCCCTAGCTGCCCGGCTCACTGCCACTGGGAGAGGTATTCCTTCTCTGTGTTCCCATCACACCCCTCTTAGCTGATCTCTGGTAACACAAATTTTACTCCTTGGCATAATTTATTTTCTGACCTGGACACTGAACTTCTGCCCAGACTGCACACTCCTTGAGGACAGAGATGGTGACTCAGTTGATTTCTCTGCCTGGCACAGTGTAGTTTTGATATCATTTTATGCAATCAATAAGATGTTAGTTAATTTATTTTTAAGTTGTGCTTTAATGAGCTGACTGCTAATCATTTTTATCTATTCATCAAAGGCAGACTTAGCTCCTTTTACTATATAAATGAAAGTGATAAAATGGGATCCTTTAAGCATCTTACTACTGTCTATTAGGTTGGCCTTCTAGCAAATGAGTCGGAATTAATGAGGGTTCAGCTCCCTCTGCGAAGGGAAGCAGGTATAAGGCAGTTGCATGCTGCAGTGTCACCAGATATTGTGCCCGGGCACAGTGACTGTTCTCTTTGCTCACAGAGCAGCACATGCCTCTGTAGCCTATTATTACCTGTGGCACACGTCACCCATCGAGATGGACTGGTTTGGAGCTGTCACACCATTAGAAAGCACCCAAGCTGGTGTCACCTAGGCAGCACATTCCTGGGGTAGCTCACTGACTCTGAGCTCTCTTGGCCCCTTTCACAGGCCCCCAATCTTCCTAATTGCCCTCTACCCCATTTCTTTGCTACCTGCTGGCAGGTTTTTATTTCCAGTAGCCATGAAGATTTGTCTTCTGAGGTGTTTCTTCGCGGCATCTCCAGGGCTTTCCTCTGTTTTGTCTCCTGCTCCCCTTCTGGGAAGTGCCCACATTTTCCATCTCGCCTTTTATTTCTATTACTGGAGGGTAAAAAGGAATTATGTGCTTCCCACTGGCTCCAGCTCAGCTGGTACTAGACATTGTGTAGACTGATGTAACGTTACCAAGAAGGAAATTATTAAAAGGAAGAGGCTAATTTTCTAATTCACACCTGGAAAGCAAATCTGATGGTGCTTGCACAGATCTTTAATGAAATAACATTGTGTAAGAAGTTTACAGAGAAATTTATCACTAATTGATTTTTGAACTGTGGAATAAGATAACACAGAGAGATGAGATATTAGTCTCTGTCTGGCCTCACTCCCCCGCAAGCTTTCTCTTTCCTTCGTTCTCTTTTCATGGAAAATCCATAGCAGCTTCCTGAATTGGTGGTGTGGACTGCAGGGCCCACAGAAAGGCCTGTATGTAGATATGATGTGTTTTCTTTCTGCTTCAGTTTTCCTTTGTTCAGGCCTTGCCGTGAGGTCTTGGTGACAGCCATGCGCTTCCACGTGGAGCTGAAAAAGTCATCTTTGACTCAAGTGCAATACAAAAGCAGTGAGTGGGAGGAATGGACTTGGGGAGCAAGTGGGTATCCTTGAAAGGGGCACTTCTTCCCTGACCTCCTCCAGCCCCAACCTGCCTTATTTATACATAATATATGTTCTTTGGTAGGGTTGCTGACATTTCTTCATTCTTATATTAAATGTAAATATAAGCAATTAAAAATTTCATTAAAAAATTGACCTGAAATATGTAATCCTATTAGAGACTGAGTGCCAGCCCGGCAAAGCCAGCTCCGTGAGTGGTCTAGCCCCTCTTCAACTGGGCTGCCACACTTACCTACCTCTCCTTTTTAGAATTTCAGAAGTTGCTGCTCCTGAGCACTGGCTCCTGGGCTAGCCAGGGAGGAGGGCTTCTCATCTTATGTTCTAGCTGATGCACCCCATGAATTGTCTCTGTATTTAAAGGAATTATGAAGATTAGTAGAGTCCCAGATCTCAGGAGAAATAGCCTTGGTTTAAATGGCCTTCTTCTAAGTCTGGCTTGCAAATGTATCAGGGCAGGTTGACTCAAGTTGGGGTGCCATCCATAAGTCCAGTCAGTAGTCTTGGCCAGGCCCTCTGCTGCACTGGGGGATGTAATAGGATCTAATTTTGCCCTTAAAGAGCTCACAGCTGGTGATATGGAAGAACCATGACAAGGAGGCTCAGAATGAAATCCTTGAAGGCAGGTGCCTCATTCAATCTTGAGGGGCCCAGGAAAACTTCTGATTGAGTGGCTGTCTGGGCTGAGCCTGGAAGGAGGGACAGCTTTGGGATGATATTCTAACCCTTCCCCCCAGGGAGCCTCATACATTCCCCAGTGGCCTCCACCCTGGCCTTTCATATGGAAAAATCCTATCTATCATGTCAGAAGTATTCTTTGCATGATTTTTCTGCCCTTCTTTTTAACCTGTATTTAATTCTACTTGTACACACCCTCCATACAAACTCCCATCTTTGCTCTTAATCAAGGATCTGCTGGACTACTTCTCAGTTGATATATATGTTGATGATAATAACTGTCCCATAGTTTATCCTTGAATTGCTGTTTCCATTAAAAAATTTCCTAAAGAGGTTAATACAAGGGCAGGGAACTTTAGACCTAGAGGCAGGTGGACAGGGGAGGCACTCCTGGTGTGGACACTCCTTCCACTCTTCTTTGAAGAGTGTGGACTCTTCAAATCATGTTTCAGGGAACCAGCAACTCTGGGTATTGGAAGTTTGGCTTTTCTGGTTTGGAAGTTGGGTGCTTCTTGAAAGCCTGGCTAGGGTGTGTGGGTGTGGGTGGGGAGCACCATCTGGCCCACAAAGGCTGGTGTGGAAGCTCTGTTCTGCCAAGGTGATGCTGACTGAGCTGGGAGCACTCAGCTGAGGGTCTGTCTCTGCCACTGACCATCTGGGTAAGGTCTTCTCCCCTCCGTCTCCGCCTCTGGAAACTGCAAGTGGAACTCATTTTGGAAACGTCTGCTAGTTTGAGCTTTCTCCAGAGAAACGGAATCAGCAGGAGATAAATGGTAGATAACTAGCCAGATAGATAGGATATTTTTTATATGAATCGGCTCATGTGTTTATGAAAGACGAGAAGTCCTACAATCTGCTGTTTGCAAGGGGGAGAACTAGGAAAACCTGTGGTATACTTCAGTCCAAGCCCCAAAGCCCAAGAACCAGGAGCTCTCATGTCTGAGGGAAGGAAAAGATGGACTTCCTAGCTCAAGAAGAGAGAGTGTACTCTTCCTTCTTCACCTTTTTGGTCTATTCAGGTCCCCTGAAGGTCTGGATGATGGCCGCCCACACTGGTGATGGTAGCTATTCTACACTCAGTCTCTTGCGTCTCTTTCTAATCCCTCCTCATCTCTTCCAGAAACACCCTCACAGACATACTCAGAAGTCATGTTTTACCAGCTATCTGGGCATCTCTTAGGCTTGTCAAGGCGACACATAAAAGTAACTGTCACACTCACTCTTCTTTCTCAGGGCAATTTATGGAAACCCACTAGTGTCCTCCCAGGAAGTGCATTTTATCAAGGTTGTTCCCACATCCTTTTATTTAGTTTGTAAAAATAGTATTAGTAACTATGATATTAATAATACCTGAAATTGTGTGGAATTTTCCCAGTTGACAGTGTTTTTATATCCATGATTGCTTTGGTCTCCAAGTCATCCCTACAAGGCGGTGCATCTAAAGTACACTTAATGTATGTACTTTAGATGCATTGCCTTTTTTTTAAACCCTCTGTAGCAGAGGGTTGCAGCTCTGGGCAAGTTCACTCTGGATTCGATGAGACCCAATAATGACAATGGAACATTGTGGGCAGAAGGTTCTTATAACAAGATTTATTCTCACTCTGGCAGGTTAAGTGCTAGAATCCCACCCACAATCCATGGATCCACATCTACACACAGCAAGTCCACCATCCACAATCGACCTCTGAGCATAAGGTGCCAAGCCGTCACCCTTTTATGCAGTAGTGGCTCATTGCCAACACATTGTGAACATGTGCCTGTGCAGTAGGCCAAGTAATACATCATTGCACTTGTGCACTGGGCAAGTAGTTAGGGTCAGGTGAGCATCCTGGCTATGAGAACTTGCGTTTTCCCTGTATACTCTCAACAATTTAGTGAGGTGAACACTATTATTTAAATATTTCAGCTGAGGAATCTGAAGCTCAGAGAGGTAAAGTGACTTGCCTGAGGTCACACAGTTGGTGGAGTCTGGGGGAGAGTTTTATTCCATAGCAATAGTGTACCCTTGGTTGCATCTTTGTTTAACCCCTTTTATCCCAGTGATCCCTAGCTGGCTATGCAGTATTGCTATGCAGTGACAAGGGGGTAGAAGGGCTGCTTTGCTTTTAGCTCTGAATACACTGTAATACCAGGTCATTGAAAAACTCATTCCTGGTTTGACCACATATCAGTATGTCCTAGCAGAGTTAGATGAGCCTGGAGGGTATAGGATGCTATTTGTCAGAGCAGGCAGCTGAGGGTCTGAACTGGAAAGACAGCATGAAGAGAGAGAATGAAAACAGTTATGTAATCTGATGGAGAACCGTACAAGAAATGGAACTTTTAGAGCAATTGAAAAGGGGTCTGAATAGTTGAGAGGATGGCTTCAGATGAGAATAAAGCTCCAAGGAGCCAAGAAAGAGGGAAGGAGAAAATAACTGTTACCCCTTAACTAGTATAAAATGAAATTGAAGGGGGACTTAATGTCAATGTTCAAACATTTGAAGGCAGTGGCAAGCTCTTATAAGAATTTCACTGAAGACAGCATACAGAGGACTCTGGGTAAATTGGAGCTTTGCAGCAGGTGGGAGTTTGGGTAGCCTCTAGGAAGGATTTCTTGGATGTAGGGTGTTTCTAATACTCCAGCAGATATAGTCAAACTACTTGTAGTCAATAGGATATTTGTTAAGCCACTTGGGCACCCCGCACTCTTGGATACCTTTCCTATATTTGGACAATATCTCATTTTCTGCATCTATGCCTTCCCAAGAGAAAAGCCAGAAATGGCTTTCCCAGTTTCCCTTGAACAGAGTGCAGGATTAGGGTCCTCCCACCAAGATGCACCTGTGTCAGGCTTCCGTCAGGAACCAGTGATTCTAGAAAGCAGGTGTCTGGAGGAATCCATCCTGGCCAGGGTAGGGGCAGAGCGTCTAGAGGCAGCCATGGCAGAGTTTCTGGTGGAAGCACAGTGTGCAGTGTTGTTGGTGGGACCGGTGGTTTCCGTACCTGTGGGGATCCTGGCAGAGGCCCCATGGAAGCAATCTGGAGGGTGACATGATTTATCTATTATCCCTGGCTTCAGGGCCTCCCAGAGATGCTGAGAAATAGCAGTACCCATTAATAAATTTCTTTTTCACTTACATCAGCTAGGGAGGGATCTTTTGTTTGCAACTAAGAGGCTTGACTGGTACAAAAGGAAGTGAGAGAGCTTATAGAGTGTCTGAGACTTGTAGGAAAAGGAAAAATGCTCATAGTTTAGCATGATCAGAGTTTGTATCAGTCAGGGCTCTTAGTTGTGAACAACAGACACCAACTCTGGGTATTTAAAGCAGAAAAGGAATATTTTGGAGGCTAAGAGATTCAGTGGGAGGCTAGAGAACCAGCTTGAAATATGGCCAGGAACAAAGAGCTGGAGCTAAGAACCCTGCTGTAACAGGGCAACTGGGCCAAGGACAACGCTTGCTGCTCCAGGATGCACTTGACGTGCCAATAAACATCAGGGATTAGACACCCTTGTGGTGGCCAGGAATAAACCTGACTGTCCCAGGGTCATCATGCTACTCACTGCAGCTTCTGGATGGGAATGTCCAACTGTCTGAACTTCCAGGTTGTAGAAACAGGCATAAACTCCCCTCTTTAGCCTTCTGAGGTGGGAGGTTGGGGTGTTGTACCCCACCAGTATAACATACAAAGCAGCATCACCTCAAAGAAGAGGGGTGTTAGATACAACAATAATAGATGTCCACGTCAGGGCACATGGCTGGAGCTCCTGGTGCTGTGAGGTATTGAGCTGCAAGAGATAGAGGACAAATTCCTAACAGATGGAGAGGACTCCATGCTGCAAAACGCAACAAAGGGACAAAGAAACATTTTTCCACTCCAACTTTGTGGTTTATTTACATATTCTATCCTTTAAAAAACCCCAAGTATTCCTTTTTCCTAATTCTAAAGCAACTGCCAGCACAAGGGAATCAGGTGCTCTAAGATCCATGCATCCATCCATGCATTCATCCAAGCATCCATCCATCCATCCATCCATCCATCCATCCATCCATCCATCCATCCATCCATTCAGAATTTGCTAAATACCTCTGATGCCCGAGACAGGTGCTGGTGATGCAGAAATGAATGAATAAGGCATTTTCTACTTTAAGGAGCTCAGTCAGTAGGGGAGCTGGTATGTAAGCAGACAGTTACGACACAAAGTATGTTAGTTTTTCGTTGTCATTTAACAAATTACCCCACATTTAGTGGCTTAAAATTAGCTCACAGTTTTGTAGGTCAAAAGTCCAACATGGCTTATCTGCTCTGAGTGTCCCAAGACTGAAATCAAGGGTTTGGCTGGACTGAGTTCTTGTCTGGAGGATCTATGAAAAAGTCCACTTCCAACCTCATCTTTGTTTGGCAGAATACAGATCCTGGATACTGAAGACCAGGTTCTAAGATATCCCCTGAGGTTGCCCATCTTGCCCTTACCCCACCCATCCCCAGTGTATCCATCCTGCATAATCTTGCAGTGAATATGATGGACTTTACTTCCATAATGCTGTGCTGTGTATGCTGTATGGGTGACCTCAAAATTGGGAGACTAACCAGATAGATCTGACCTGATCACAGGAGCCCTTTAAAAATCGAGTTGTTGCCAGTTAGTTGGAAAAGAGCTGGAAGGAATGACATCCATGGGGCCAGCGGTGTGACACAGCACAGCGTGTGTTTGCAATAACAAGGTTGGGTTGCTACAGAGGAAATATTTTCCGAGGAGGGTAGTGGTCAGACAAGGACCTGGAGAGGCCTAGAGGGGGTGAGGTCAAGAGTATCCTGATCTGGGAGTCACGTCTTTGGGCCCCAGCCTGGAATTTCTGATTTGGGGTGAGCCCGAGAAAGTTCCCTGGAGATGCTGATACTGACGGCCTGGGAGAGCACTTTGAGAACGGCTGCTCTGGAGCATGCGTGTGAGGGCGACAGGACTGTGGGTCCAGGAGGGGCCATGGTACCATTTCAGCAGGAAATAATGGGGCCCTGAGCAGGCTCAGCACCAGTGTTGGGAGGGGAAGATAGTGTGGAGTGGATGGGATTTGGGAAAAGCTTCAGGAGGCAGGCTGGACTGTGGGTGTGGGAGGCAGGGCAGCATGAGGGCTGACCCACCACCACAGCGCTGGCAGGGATCGTGGTCATTACTCAGTCCAGTCCTCTCATTCCTCTGACGGAATGTGAAGCCCAGAGAGAGCCAATGACCTCTTTGAGGTCACATGCAGTTGGTGTTGGCACTGGGACGTGGGACCCAGACTCCCTGGTCTCCACAACACAACATTTGTAAGTTCCTTAGGAAAGGAGAAAATAAAATACAGCCAAGGGAGCCCCAGCCTCCCAGAAACTCTGTCAGTCTCATTCCCGCAGCTTCCAGCTTTGCCTGCCTCCTCCATGGCCAAGAAAGCTTCCTGTACGTCAGTGCAGCCTGTGGAAAAGAGGGACAGAGTCCTCCTCCGGGACATGGACGTGTAAGGCTCCCGGAAAGAGAGGTTAAGCTTATCAAAGGTGTTTTAAGTCCCCTAACTGATTTCCTTTCAGTCCTGGGCTCTTGGTTGCAGGAGAATTTTCATGGCTGAGAGACCCTACTAGTGACAAATATGCTGAAGCATGGAGACAAGATTGGGAAATTACAGCACGCTCCTCGGATTTCCAAAGGGACAGATGCCGACCTCGGCCATGCCTCTGCACACACAAAATGCTGGTGTGCACACGCTTGGTATGGAGATCAGTCCTAGCCCCCCAAGGCCCCTTTGTCTCGCTGAAGTGCTTATTAAACGAACCTGTGTTTCCACTGGCAGCTCAGAGTCACCTAGAAAAGGAACACAATGCCATGTCGGTCAGTGTTTGTTACCGTCACAGCCGTCCTCGCAGTCAGCCCGTGTTTATTGTCTTCTCGGGGCCGTTTTATCCATTTTCTGTGGGCAAAGTCATTAATCTTCCTCCTGGCTCGGGCGCTGTGCATCCCTGACAGTCGGGGCCCTGGCACCTCCCGGCCTGGCTGGGCCAGAGCTGTGATTAGAAAGAGCCAGGAGTGCAGAACCATGAGAACGACCGAGAGGAGGGGTGCGAACATCCCCCCGGGAGGCACCTGGGATCAACGGAAAAGGTCACTATGTTTTTGAATCATCTTCAGTGCACTCTGACACCAGAATACACTTAGTCCTACGCAGAGTCACTTGATAAAGAGGCTAATGAAGTGGAAAGATGTCAGTAGAGCTAAGCGGGCCAGGCTCTTGGGGATGTGCCACGATTCAACCTCCTGTTTCCATGGAAACCAGCGAGGCTTGGCTTCTTTCTTCCTCTCCTTCATTTTGGAAGGTCTCTCCTTGGTAACCTTGACCCTTTCACATTGGCAGCCAGAGATAAGGAATTCCATTTTCCCTTATCTGGTCATGGTTGGCTGGTAGACACTGATGGGTCTGCGATGGGGGAGGGGCGCTGGCCTGCGGCTCTGGAGTGCCTTAATTCAAATGCATGAGGTGGAGGGTGGGAGGCGATAGAAAAGGTACACAGTTAATTAAGGTTGATATTGCAGAGAAGGTTGTTTTCTGAATAATAAATTCTATGGGCTTCAAAACCAAGTGCAATTAAAGGAATGCAAAAAGGAGAGACAGTTAAAGGGCAGAGGAGGAGGTATTTAGTTAGAGGGTGTTTTGGTCATGCGGGCAGGGGTGGGGTGGGGTGGGGGAGACAGTGGCTGAATCTAAGTGAACTTACTATGCTGGGATCTTGATACTCAGAACAAATATTGTTTGATGACAACTTGTGACATTGCTGCCTGTACAAATGCTCTTTGGCTTGAGTAGCGGGGTCATTTGTGGCCTCAGCTAATGGGAAAGGCTTTGAAGTTGATCCAGATGGGAGAGTTGGCTTTAGGTTGCTGTCAAGGAGAAGGATTTTCCTCAGAAATGTTGCCCCTGGGCAGATACTTTCCCCAGCCACATTGTACATCATTTTTCAGTTCAAATGCCTGTGTCTTTTGGAATGAATTATTGAATGAGAAAAATTTGTACCTGGGCAGTCAAAGCTTGGTGCTCCTTTGGGTTGGTCATCCATTCTTGGACCAGACAGAGTGGGTGGTCAAGGACATGTGGTACTAACATAGACCCTGACCCACCCCCTCCCCTCGATAGCATCCATGGATTGGATAAGTTTTTAGAGAAAGAGATATTGTGTCAGGCTACAACCAAATATCTTTGCTATAAGATCCCTAACTTAACCTTCAACTTACAACATCAGAGAAGGAATGTGTATTCTTAAAAATTATTATTATGAAGGTAAAAATCTTAACATGTCTTTTTCCTGTATAATAAGATCCTTATTCTTTTACAGCTGGGAATCAAGAAACATACAGAAACTGGGTGATCTTACATTTGGTTAGACTACCAAGGAGGAAGCTCTCCATGGTTGGACAAGGTACGTTCTCAGGATTCTCCTAATTCATCCATTCATATCATATTTAAATTGGTGATCTCAGTTGGGACTGGGGTAAACTGGGAAAAGGGCTGGAGGGAGTGATACTCCCTCATCCAGCTGGTTGAACAATGGTTTAGAGGAACATTAAAAACGGCTTCTTCCTGGCTTCACATAGATTGTGGGCAGAGATTTTCTGTGTATGATTCATCAGTAATGGACTGGTCAAATAAATCATGCTATACCTATAGTGAAAAACAATGCAACTATACAAAAGCATGAGAAAACTGGACTGATATGGAAAGCTTTCCAGGACATATTATTAAGTGAAAAAAAGCAAAAACAGAGCAGTATGTATATTTTGACATCTATTAGAAAAAGGAGAAAAACAAGAATACATTTTCATGTATGACTGTATTTACATAAAGAAACTTGGGCAACACACAAATAAATAATGAAAATAAACTAGCTGTGGAAGAATGGGGTAAAAATTGGATAAATGGGTTAAAGGGCTGAAAAAGACTTTATACATTAATTTTTCAATTTAAGTTTTGAACCATGTACATTTATTAGTTATTTGAAAGTTAAATGAATTACAGAAAATGCAAAATTAAAAAGTACAAAATGGAGAATGAAAATATAAACAAGCAAGAAAAATCAGTGAAATCTTTTAAAAATTATTTTTATCTATATTCTTACTGTGGGACTTCTTTCTCCCTTTCCTTTCTTGCTTCCTCTTGTCTTTCCTTCCTTCTTGCCTTGCTAGAGAAGGGGTTTAAGATGACTTGGGGAAGAAAAAGAACATATAACACACAACAGATTTTTTAAAGTTTTCCTGATTCACTTTAAACATGACTGTGTGAAAGGGTCAATAATTGTCATACCCCCTACTCCAAAGCAACTATAAAGCTAGGTAAAACAATCAAAAACAACTATTTACACCTACTGGAAATTGATCGAAGCATTTATTTATGAAGATTACTGAATTTTGGTTAAGACTGGTGAAGGTTTGTTGTATTTTTGCCTGGGGCTGCTCCCATTCCTGCTCTGGAAAACCAGTACAGTAGTTAAAAAGTAGGTAGGGAAGGCCTGAAAACCAGTGGTTTTGCTGCTACTTCTGCAAGAGGTTTACTTGATCTGGAGCATTGTCAGTTAAAGTGATAATCTTGGCAACAATCAAACACAGAGGGCTAGTAGCTTTGATAGTCTAAGACTCTGGGTCTGTTCCCAAACATGGGGCATGCAATGAACTAACAGACTGGTTAGACATTTAACAGAAAGTTCCTGGAGTGAGAAAACCATAATAGGCTTGATATATTTTCTACATACCTCAGGTTGACTGAATCTGTGTGTATGAGCAACAGAAACTGGAGTGAGCTAAGCCACCTGCACATCCCTGTTCAATAGAGCCTGTGCTCATGTATGGAGGGATATATGAGATATCCAAAGGGCCTGGCAGAAAGTAAAGTCCAGGAGAGACTTAAATATATCCTGAGTTTTGAAGGGGTTCCTTAGCTTACACACTGATCCATTAGCAGAGAGTTGAAGCCTGCCTGGCTCGTGGTGTTCAAGCACAACATCTAACTAATATTTGCTTGATTATTAAGGTATACAGATATTAGGGTGAACTGTAATAAATTAGGCTTAAAAACAAAACACAGCAAAGCAGAACAAAACACAACAAAGCTGAACAGAGACATCAGCAGCCAGATGCTGTGGAGGAGACAGACTTCACAGACTTAGATCAGGCAAATTACTCAACAAACAAGCAAACAAATCAACAATAGTTACAATAATCTTTGGTGGTGTTGGTGGTGGTGGGGATCAGAACCCAAAGCTGCTAAAATATATGATCTAAATTTCTGGGATCCAGTTAAAAATTATAAGAAATGCTAGTAAACAAGAAAGTCTGACTTATTTTATGGAAAAATAAAGCAGTCAATAGGATCTGAGCTCCCCAGATGTTGGGCTTAACAAATGAAGACTTCAAATTAGCTATTATAGATATGTTAAAACAACTAGAAAACAATCACACTTAAAAGTAGAATAACAAGGATTCAGTGAATAGCAGGTCTCAAGAAAATAGAAATTATTATTTAAAAGAAATTCTGGAGTTGAAAAGTATAATAACAAATGAAAATTCATTAGGGTAGCTAAATAGCAGATTTTAGATGGCAGAAGAAAGAATCAGCAAATTGAAGGTAAATGAATACAAATCACCAAACTGAATAGCAGGGAGGAAAAAAGTTGAAAAATGAACAGAATCTCAGAGACCTGTGGGCCAGTAACAAGTGTATCAACATACATATAATTGTTTTTAGGAAGAGAGGAAGTAATGGTCAAAAGCTTCCCAAATTTGATGAAGAAAATTAACTTATAGATTGAAGAAGTTCAGCAAATCCTAAGCAGGATAAACACAAATGCACAATAGAAACATCATTGTGATACTGTTGAAAGCAAAGACAAAGAGAAAATCTTGAAAGCAGAAAAAGAAAAGCAATTCATCATGTACAGAGAAACAATATGACTGCTGACTTTTCATTGGGAATAATGGAGTCTGAAGGCAGTGGAATGCACTTTCAAAGTATTGAAAGAAAAATTTTCTAATCCAACAAAGCTATTCTTCAAAAATGAAGGTGAAATAAAAATATTCCCAGATAAACAAATGTTGAGATAATTTGTTGCTAGCAGAACTGTCTTACAAGAAATACTAAAAGAAATTCTTTGAGCTGAAAAGAAATGGCATCAAACAGTAACTTGAATTCACAGAAAGACATGAAAAGCTCTGGAAATGGTAAATGTCTGAGAATTAAGCAACATGCTTCTAAGTAACCTGTGGCTCAAAAAAGTAATTGGAAAAGGAAATTAGAAAGTATTCTGAAGTGAATGAGAATAGAAACACAATGTTTCAAGGTTTATATGATGAAAATAAAGCATCACTTCATAGAAAAATTTATAGCTCTAAATGTCTATATTAGAAAGGAAGAAAGATCTCAAATCAATAACATAAGCTTCCCCATTAAGAAATAGAAAGGTAGAGCAAACTGAAACCAAAGCAACAGGAGGGAATAAATAAGGAGTAGAGTGGAAATCAGTGGAACAGAAAATAGAAAATAAATGAAAATAAAATTTGGTTCTTTCAAAAGATTAAAGAATGGAAGAAAGTCTGTATTAGTTTTCTACTGTTGCTGTGACAAATTTTCACAAATCTAGTGCCTTAAAAACAATTTTGTTATAGTTCTAGGGATCAGAACTCTGACATGGATCTCACTGAACCATTATTAAATTGTTGGCAAGAGTATATTACTTTTTCAAGACACTATGGAGAATCCATTTCCTTGCCTTTTCAACTCAGAGGTTGTCTGCTTTTCTTGGTTCATGGTTCCCTCCCTGCATCTTCAAAGACGGCAACATCAGGCCAGATTCTTCTCATGCTGCCATCTGTCTAATTTGCTGTCTTAAGGCTTTTCTGCCTCCCTCTTCCACTTTTAGGGATCCTTGTGATTACTCTGGGTTTACTAATATAATCTTGGATGGCTTTCCTATTTTAAAGTCAGCTGACTAGCATCTTTAATTCCATTTGTAACCTTAATTCCTCTCTGCATAAAATAATATATTTACGGGTTACAGGGATTAGGATGTAGACATACTTGGGGGACCATTTTTCTGCCTACTACAAACCTTTCGCTTGACTGATCAAGAAAATGAGAGAAAATACAAATTACCAAAATGATGAATAAAAGAGGTAAAATCATTACTGACCATACAGAAATTAAAAAGATTATAAGTGGAATATTATAACTGACTTAAGCCAGCAAATTAAACAACTTAGATGAAATTAAGAAACTCCTAGAAAGATACAAGTTATGAAAACTGACTGAAAAAGAGATGAAAATCTGAGTAGACTGGTAATAAGTAAAGAAATAGAATTAGTAATTAAAAATCTTCCCACCAAAAAAGCCAAAGTCCAGATAGCTTCATTGGTGAGTTCAGTCCAATATTTAAAGAATTGACAAGCCTTCCAAAAATAAAGAAGGTGTTAACAATTCCCAACTTACTATAAAAGGCTAATATTACCCAATACCAAAGCCAAAGACACAAAAAGAAAGGACTTATGTCCTTCATGAACATAAATGAAAAATCTTTTACAAAGTATTAGCAAATTGAATTCAGCAGTATATAAAAAATTCTGTGCACCATGCCCAAGTGGCATTTATCTAAGGTATAAATAATGTAATACATCATGTTAATAGAATACAAGACAAAAAGTAGATGACCACTTTAATAGATGCAGAAAAAGCATTTGACTAAAAAATCCAGCACTCTTTTGTGATCAAAATACTCAACAAAATAAGGTAAGTTCTTCAACCTTATAATAGGCATCTACAAAACCTTAGAGCTAACTCCATATTAAGTACTGAAAGACTAAATGTTCTCCCTCTGGGACTGGGGACATGGCAAGAATGTCCACTCTGGTCATGTCTATTCAGTGTTGTACTGGAGGTTCTAATCAGTGCAATAAGGCAAAAATGAATGAATGAATGAGTGAATGATAAATCAAGGCATCTAGATTGGAAAGGTAGAAGTAAAACTGTCTTTATTTACAGATGACATGATCCCATGTGTAGAAAATCATAAGGGATCCACAAAGAAACTGCTAGAACTAATGAACAAATTTCACAAGTTTGCAGGGTATAATATCAATATATAAAAATTAATATTGTATTCCTATATATCCTAACAATGAGAAGTCTGAAAGTGAAAAATTTCTTAATACCGTTCAGAAAAGCAATAAAAAGGATAAAATACTGGGGAATAATTTAGCAAAGCAGTGAAATATTTGTTGAATGAAAACTACAAAGCATTGCTTAGATAAATTAAAGCATATCTAAATAGAGAGACATTCCATGTTCAGGAATTGGAAGACTCAATATTATTAGCATCTCGATTCTCTCCAAACTAACTTGTGGATTTAATGCAATCCCAGTCAATCACCCAGCAGAATTTATATGGAAATGTAAAGACCTAGAATAGCAAACATGATTTTGAAAGTAAAGAACCAAATGGAAAGACTTACATTACCTGATTGCTAAATTTATGGTAATCGAGATAGCATGGTATTGCTATAAGGGTAGGCATATAGATCAACAGAACAGAATTGAGACTCCTTACATTTATAATCAATTGATTTTCAAAAAAAGTGCCAAGGTAATTTAATGGGGGAAGGAATATCTTTTTTACCAAATGGTGCTGGGACAACTGAATATCCATCTAGGAAAACAAAAATGAACTTAGACACTAATCTTATGCCATACACAAAAACTAACTGAAATGCTCCAGACCTGAATGTAAGAGATAACTAGAAAACTTCTAGACAAAAATGTAAGAGAACATTTTTGTCATATTGAGTTAGGCAGAATTCTTGGATACAATATCAAAAGCTTAGGGCAAAAAAGAACAAAAATGATAAATTGCATTTCATTAAAATTAAAGCCTTTTGCACTTCCAAAGGCACCATTAAGAAAATGCAAGGGCAAGCTACAGACTTGCAGAAGGTATTTGCATATCATATATTTGATAAAGGATGCCTGTGCAGAATATGTAAAGAACTCTTAAAACTCAATAATGAGAGGGCAAGCCAATTAAAAAATGGACAAAAGACTTAAATAGATATTTCGCTAAATAATACATGCAAGTGGCTGTGAAGTACAAGTGATCAACAATATTTGTCATTAGGGAAATGTAAATTAGAAATACAATGTGATACTTTTTTACAGCCTCTACGATGGCTAAATTCAAGAAAGCAGATGATATGAAGTGTTGGCTAGGATGTGTAGAAACTGCAAGCCTCATACATTGCTGATGGAAATGGCCACTTTAGAAAACACTGGCATTTTAAAAAAGTTAAGCAAAAACTTACTCTGTGACCCAGATTTCTACTTCTAGGAGTCTGCCCAAGAGAAATGAAAATGTGTGTCCACACAAAGACTTCTATGAGAATGTCCGTAGCAGTCTATTCACATTGGCTTCAAACCAGAATCAGTTCAAATGTCCATCCACTGGCTAGTAAGTGTGTTCTGTGAGAGTCTTGATCTGAGTTGACCAAATGCATTACAGTTCCTTCTAGTCAAAGTATGATTGAAAGATCGGTAGAACAAAGCCATTCAGAAACAGAACTATCCCTGTTATTGAATCCTGAGATAAATTTCTTTTGCTGAAATAATTGTATCCACTTATTCATAAATATTCATTGTGTATCTGTTAGGTGCCAAGCACTATGTTAGGTTCTGGTTAAACAGGAGTGAACAAAACAGTCATGGTTCTTGCCTTCGTGAAGCTTTGGTCTGGTGGTTCTTCTGAGGTATGGTTTCTATGCATTTTGAAAATGTAGCAGAGATATCAGTGTATGTTTAATTTTGTGTTTGGGTTTCTTACTCAATATTAGATCATAAGTACCAAATCATATCTTTGAAAGCTCTTCATAAATGCTATTTTTATTTGCTGTAAACTTTACTGCAGCATGCCTCTATGTTGAATACTTAAATTGTTTCCAGTTTATTGCT
Source organism: Manis javanica (assembly GCF_040802235.1). Classification (NCBI taxonomy): domain Eukaryota; kingdom Metazoa; phylum Chordata; class Mammalia; order Pholidota; family Manidae; genus Manis; species Manis javanica. Next base: position 167,865,368 of record NC_133158.1, on the reverse strand, counting down.
ATTCTACATACTTTGCAAATAATTTCTTTTCAAATGAATGTTTGTTCCCCCACTTTTTTTTTTCAATCAGAATCTCAAAATAGATATTCTTGGATCAAAGTTATAAATATAGATCTTAATACCTATTGCCAAATTGTTTTCTGGGATGGTGGTATCAGTTTTCAATCCCACTAGCAGGGTAGGGGGCTCGTTGTCTTTTAAGATGCTGGGCTAGGTGGGAGGATGAGCCACAGCCTGCAGAAGTGGGCCAGGCCTTTGGTGCTTGGGAGTGGGCCCTGGTCGTAGGTAGTCAGTGGCTTCCAAAGAAATCTTGGAGCACAGATTCCTCAACAAAGGCTGAACTAATTCCTGGCTGAGCTCTGTCCTCTCTCAGGCTACAGAAAAGTGGCTGAAACAACCCTCAGGCCTCAAAATGAAACTCATAGTGTGGGAAGGGGAACTGGCTGTAGGTAAGGAGAAAAGGGTGTTATGCAGAGCTGCTCACATTAAGCAAGAGCAGGATAAAAAGAAATGCCAGAGCAACTAGGCAAACATACCATGGGAAAATTAATTAGGCAAAGAGTCAGGTGTGGATAGGAGAAGCTAGGTAAGGAACCCGATCTGGAAGAAACATAAGTCAGGCAATGGTAGTGGCTTCCTCACGAATGTTTTCCTTTAGAGACTAAATCAATAGGAATGTAAATGTGATAAAACAAGAGCTGAAGGATGAGATGATAAAACAACAGAATGAGTTATGAAAGGGGAGTGCCAACCTAAGGAAATGAATTGAAATGAAGTAACAGAAGATAGCAAGGAATGGAAGAGACACAGCAGTGAATTAATGGTGTGAAGGGAAAGCTAGGGATATCATGCTGAATTCGTGGGAAAAGAAAAAGAGTATTAAATAATTAGAATGAAGAGAAAGTGAGACAAAGATGATTCAGATAAGGTAATGGGTGTCCCTGCTGTAGAGACTCCAACTGAGGAAGGCCTCAGAGGAGACTGAAATCCGCAAATCTGCATGTGGAGGGTATATACCACATGCCAAGGCAGACAGATGGAGAGTGACCAATATCAAATATTTTTCTAGGCTAAATTATTGCACTTAAAGAATTAAGAAGGAATTACTCAGGTATGTAGGTACAAAGTAGTCCCTGACAGTGGGAAAGGTTAGGCTGTCCCTGGGTACACCCTGGTAACTTTCTGTGTTCAAAGATAATAGAGCAATGCTTATAAAGTTCTGAGGTGTGGAAAGTGAGACCTAAGAAGAATACGCAGCCAAGGAGTTGGCTGCGTATGAAGGCAACAGATGAGTGGTCTTCAGTATGATCACAGTGGGAGTTAAGCACCCCTAAACCTTCTTGCATAAAGCCAGAGCTCTTTGGTGGTGACGTCAGCTTTGGTGAAGCTGTAAAATAGGGACTGGTGGTGAGCAATTAATTTATTTGAATAAAAAACTGGTTTTCCAGGCAAATTATGGTTGCAGCATGGAATGCTTCTATTATAAATTCTGGCAAAGTAAAGCCACCATAAGCAGTAGACATCAGTGGGTGATGGAGGAAAACTGGAAGAAAGTGTGAGAATTATCATCTCCATGCTGCTTGGAGGAGTGAGTTAGTCAACAATCTTTAAAATTCTAGTTAAAAAGTATGACTGCAACCTCATAATATTAAAATAGTTTTTTAAACCTTAGAGTAATTTTTAAGGAGTTAGTGTCTCTCAGGGCTGAAGAAACCACTTGGTGTACTATAAATCTCTCAAATTTCCTTTAGTTTCTTTTTCTGTTGAATTCAAGAAAAAAAGTAAATTTACAGGTAGCATTCATACAATCTCAGATTTAGGAGTCTCTGTCTCTATCTCCCCAGCTTTCTTTTTCTTTCTCTTTCCTATCGTCTGTATAAATATGAGACTGGCTGCAAGGATAGTCACGAAATGTTAACACTGATTTATTTCTGATGAGATTTCTAGTGATTTGTTGATTTCTTCTTCATACTTTTCTGTAGGCTGCATTTAAATAATGAGTATGAATCATTATATGGCATTTAGCACTGTTCCAAAATGTTATCCATGCTCTCTGCAGAAAATCTGAAACATACAGATTAAAAAAAAAACAACCCACTATCCAGGTATCTACTGGGGCACCCTGTTCTATAGCTGGCTTCCAGGGAGCAGTGCTTCCGGCTGTTGATGGCTTTTTGAAGTCCCCTCCCACATTTATTCTGGGCTTGGTCTTGTGTGATGGTCAATTTTTTTTTTTGGCTCTTCAGAGGAAGCCTTTACTCTAACATAAAACGCACACTTTTGTGACTGCCCCAAATTGAACACAATACTTTTTTGGTGGCTATATACTAATCTGCCTCAACACTAAAATGTGTATCTGAAATAATTTAACAAAGTTTTAAAAAAAATTATAAAAAATGTACTTCCGTTTTAAGTTATATTCACTTTTAGTCTCTCCCCCTGCCCCTTTACAAAAGCCTCCACATGCCAGACACTTTTTGGTAACGTGTGTGTGCGCATGTGCGTGCACACGGTTTGCAGGCACAGGCAGAAAAGAGAAAGTATACTGTAGGTAATGATTACACTTACCAGTCAAAAATGTTTCCTATCTACAGGAAGAGCCTCAGGAAAAAGGACAGCTCAGCAACTCTGCAAGTACAGGGACCCCCTGACTCTTTGGTGGCAGCCGCAGAGTTCGGCGCCCGTCCCCCAGCCCCAGCGCCGACTGTAAAGTGGGAGTTGTGCTCTCCGTGTGCCCTGGGGCTGGGTCCGCACCACTCTGAAGGTGTGTGCATTCCCACTCCCGTCAGGGCTTCTGGAACAGCAGGTCACTGCTCAGAGGCTGGTGCTGGTCAAGGCCGAGCAGCGTCAGGGAAAGGGCGGTACGGGCCCTCCGAGCGTGGGCCTCCCGCAGACAGACTTCCTTTTCACCTTTCCCCAATGCACCCATCCTCGGGGTGGAATTTTAATCAATCTTAAGCGGTATGGAAGGGGCTTAGCAGCATCCCACGCCAATGCTGGTAACCATGGAGGGGTCAGCCTGCTCGCAGAGGCAGAGAGATTCTACTGCCTGGCACAGAAAAATAAATTAGTCTATGAAACCAAGCCTGGGCAAACAGCAGCTTTTAAAAAGTCACATGATGGTTAATTTTATGTGTTAACTTGGCTAGGCTATGGCACCCAGTTGTGTGGTTGAACACAAATCCAGCTGTTGCTGTGAAGGTATTTTTTTCAGGTATGATTACTGTTTTGTATAGTAGACTTTGAGTAAAGCAGATTGCCCTTCATAGTAAGGGTGGGCCTCAGGCAATCAGCTGTGGGGCTTAAGAACAAAACCAAGGTTTCCGAAGGAAGAAGGAATTCTCAAGGTTGCAGCATGAAACCTTGCCTGAGTTTCCAGCCTGTTAGCCTCCCCCACGGCTTTCAGACTGCTCTACATATACACGCTGTGGCTATGGTTGGCTAATGGGACATTAGCTAATGTAACACAAACACAGACTTAACAAATACTTGCATATTCAGGGTTGTTCTTTTGGGACATTGGCCCTGCTGGAAAGACCATGGAGAACTATGGAGAGAGAGAGAGAGAGAGAGAGAGAGAGAGAGAGAGAGAGAGAGAGAGAGAGAGAGAGAGAGAGAGAGAGAAAGAGGGAGGGAGGGAGGGAGAGAGAGAGAGAGAGAGAGAGAGAGAGAGAGAGAGAGAGAGAGAGAGAGAGAGAGAAAGAGATTCCAGCGAGCCTTCTTGTACTGCTAGTCACAGTCGTGACACCAGGTAATGGCTGCTGTGTGACTCCAGGAGAAACCAGAGCTGTCCAGACTGTAGAATCATAAACAAATATATCGTACTAGGTTTTTTTTTTTTGGGGGGGTCTGTTACATAACAGATAACTTATATAACCACAATGAACATTTTAGCACATGCCATTCTGTTTTTTTAATACAGTTTGAACATTTTTATGAACTTGGAATTATATCACGCTTTTTCAGTAACACTAAGAGCAGTTTCCCATGTTACTAAGGTTTTTTTTTTAAAAACTATTTTTTAGTGGCTACATAGATTTTTGACCGTTTCCTATGATTGCACATTTAGAACATTCCTCACATTTTGCTATTATAAATAACACTATGATAAATGTTCTTGTATACATTACCAGAACCACCCATCTAAACAGCTCCTGTATTCCAGACTCATGGAAACTGTAATATAATATTAAGTATTTATTATTTTAAAACACTAAGTATTGGGATAATTTCTTGTGCAGGTGGCTAATACAGTCCCCCTTGGGACTTTTGTTTTTTTTTGCCTTTAAAGTAGGAAAACCTACCATAGGTTTGGTTTCTTATAACCCAATCCTTAGCATTGACTGACTTTTCCAGTAATACGGATGGAGAATTTGAACAATTTACACCACATATACACTTCTTGGGCCTTTTCCTTCATGACTATGTGTTCACTGACTTCCCATATCCTGACAACTCCCTAATATATATTGGAGCTCCAGCCCTCAGTTTCCCCTGCATAGGCATCAGGCTCATATTTCCAAAGGCCCGTCTCCTCCTATCTCCTCAGGGTATCCAAAATGAAGATCATCATCTCCTGCTACAATCTCTTTCTCCTTTCTTATTTGTCTTGATTGAAAGGTGGTGTTAGACTGGGTAGAAAGTGGGAATATGACATTGTGTTAGTTATTTATTGCTGTTTAACAACTTACCCCCAAACTTAGTGGCTTGAAACAATAAACATTTGCTATCTCACACAGCTTCTGAGACGCTGGAGGCTTAGAGTGGATGAAAATCTGGGTGGTTCTAGCTCAGAGTTTCTCTTGAGCTTGCGGTCAAGACGCCTGGGGCTGCAGTGTCCTGAAGGTTCCCCTGGGGCTGCAGAGGCTGCTTCCATGATGGCTCACTCACACAGCTGTAGGCTAGAGGCCTCAGGTTTTTGCTGTCTGTGGGAAGAAGGCCTTCATTCCTCACCACACGGACTTTACCAGAGAGCTGCTTGAGAGTCCTCTCAATACAGCAGTTAGTTTTTTCTGGAACACGAGCTGCAAAAGCAAGGCAAAACCCACAGTGTCTTGATGACCTAGCTTCGAAAGTCACATGCTGTCACTTCTTCCATATTCTCTTGGTTATACAGACCAACCTTGAAACAAAATGGAAGGGAATTGTATTGAGTTGTGAATATTGGAATGGAATAGGGGCCATTTGGAGGTCTCTGAGAGTCTGGCAATCACAGACTTGCTCCAGTGGTTTTGGAATTGAGGCCATGGCTGCAGGGAGTGATCTGTGGGGCCTCCAGGTGAGCTGGGCTGGGATAAAGCATTTGGAGCCAGATTGCTTCATTGTGTTGGCATAAAATGAATAGGAGAAGCCAAGGGAGACCTAGAGGTATAAGGGGAAAAGTAAGTAACTTTGTACATTTAACATGAATGTGTGTGTATGAATGTTCCTTGTGGAAAGACACAAACAGGAAAAGACCTGAATAGGGATCTTTAGTCTTGGCTGTCACTACTGCAGGGATAGCTCTTCTCACTCCGCTCTGTGTTTTAGCCTTACGCAGCTATTTGCAGTTCATAACTATGTACTACTGCCTCTGTGTGGACTTTTTCCAAGTTGTTCCCTGTGTGTGGAGCACTGTCTTAGTTGGACATGGCCCGGATACAGACCATGAGGCAATAATTTTTAGTGAAAGCAGTTCATTTAGAAGGTGATCCCATTAGATACTGGTAGGAAGTACAGTGGTTAGACGTAGGGAAGTAAAGTCAGTCGAGCAAGCAAGCTATTCCTATAGGCAGCTGGCTGAATACCTCTGGCTCTGGGAAATAGTGAAGAGCCGTAAAGAGCTGGCCTCTGAGTTTTCCTATGTGAGAGATGAGATTCCTGGAGCCACCGACTTCCATCTGTCATTGGTTGAGAGTTGCTCCCAGGAGGGGTTAATTCCCTGGCATTCTGGTCTGCTACGTGAGAAGGCAGAGCTCACACAGCAGCTGGAGGAAGGCCTCAGCCTCAGAGTTGAAGGTTCTGGCAGCTGGAAGTTGGACCTGCAGGGACATGTTAAGTGCCAAGGAGATATGGGAGGGGCACCAATAGCATTTTCTGTGAATACCTTTAGAATTCAAGGAAGGCATCATGTTACTGGGAACCTCTCCATGGCCACTCATTTTCCCTCCCCCAGTGGGTTGAGTGCCTGCCTGCTCCCGAACCCTCTCACCTTTTACTGTGTTATTCCTGTCTGCATCTCTCACTCTGAGCTCACTGAGGATATGGACCAGGTCTTTCATCTCAGAATCCCTGTGATGCCTAGAAAAAGGCCTGGCACAGAATCTGGTACATGGTGGGTGCTCAGTAAATCTTGAATGAACAAATGAATAAAGAATAAATGAATGAATAGAAATTCTCTTCATCATTTGGTCTAGCATTGGTAATGGTCTATGTGTTCCTTTGTCTAAAAGCTTCAACATAAATTATTACTATTTCTATTCTTGTGGGCTTATTTTATGCAAAAATTTTCCTACAGTCTTCCAGGTGCAGAAAAAGCACTAACATGTTGATTGTGTACCAGCTGGCACACCCAGGCCCAGCAGAGTCACTGCTCAACATCCCCCCGGATTGCTGGAGAAAAGCTGGGGAAGGGGCATGAGTGGCTGCCATGCAACAGCTTTTTGCCTAGACCCCCCACCCACGGGGTGAGGCTGGGGGAAGAGAAATGGCACGGTTTCTGCACAGGCTGAGAGCAGCCCCAGAGAGTCCGTTGGGTGTCATTTTAGGTAGGCATGATTCACTCGTTGTCACAGCCACTTAGCACTCCGGGAAGGATGCATTGTCTCTGAGCAGAGAGCATAGTGATGATTTGGCTGTTATTACGGATAATAATTGTGTTTGCTGTCTGTGCTGCCTGAGCTTATTCGGGAGCTTTGTTACCACTATTGTAATTTTAAATATTTTAATTAATGATACTTTGCTGTGCTCATTCCTTGAGGCTCCTTAAGCAAAATGAGCAATTAAAAAAAAAGCCCACAAAAAGCAAATGAGTGAAAATAAAAGAAAGGGCATTTAAAAAATCATTCTGTTTCTATGATGTTCCCAACTTGAAAAATGTATTCAACTGCCTGCTGCAGGCAAGAGAAAATTCTCATTGCTTCCGCCTGTTATCTTTTGCTCCCATAGTCATCCATTTCCCGTAGCTACTGAGTGACATGGAATATACATAAAGTATCATCAGAAACAACAGGAGAGGAGGAAAAGGGAAAAAGGTCTGAAGGGTCCAGCACACTGGGAGCCTCATGGTCTTAAAAGTACATCACCACCATCAATCATTGTCATCGATTATTTTCATGCTATCCCAATATTGTGGATATCATCTAAGCTCTTTCAGTGTAGTCACTGTAAATGATTTGGGCTGAGCGCTTGCAAGCCTCAGGAGGCAGATGCGTGAAAGCAAGAGGCTAGTAGGCTAGGGTCATCTGAAATGTTAATGTTTTATTTTCATGACGCAGGAGGTATGCAGGACTAAGAGGGAAAATTCCCCTCCACATCTCATCATATGAATCCTCTGGCCAGGGCAGGTTCCAAACTCACTGATTCTTGAGCCCACACAACTTTAACCTTCAGAGTGTTTCATTAGTTTATTTATTTATATTTATATTTTGGTATCATTAATCTACAATTACAAGAGGAACATTGTTTACTAGACTCCCCCAATCACCACCCCACACATACCCCATTACAGTCTCTGTCCATCAGTGTAAAAGATGCTGTAGAGTCACTGCTTGTCTTCTCTGTGTTGTACAGCCCTCCCTGTGCCCCCACTCATTACACATGCTAATTATAATTCCCCCTTTCTTCCTCCCTGACCCCTTATCCTGCCCTACCCACCCATCCTCCCCAGTCCCTTTCCCTTTGGTAACTGTAAGTCCATTCTTGGGTTCTGTGGGTCTGCTGCTGTTTTGCTCCTTCAGTTTTTTCTTTGTGTTTATACTCCACAGATGAGTGAAATGATTTGATATTCATCTTTCTCTGCCTGGCTTATTTCACTAAGTATAATACCCTCTAGCTCCATCCATGTGGTTGCAAATGGTAGGATTTGTTTTCTTCTTATGGCTGAATAATATTCCATTGTGTATATGTACCACATTTTCTTTATCCATTCATCTACTGATGGACACTTAGGTTGCTTCCATTTCTTGGCTATTGTAAATAGTGCTGCAATAAACATAGGGGTGCATATGTCTTTTTCAAACTCATCTGCTGCATTCTTAGGGTAAATTCCTAGGAGTGGAATTCCTGGGTTAAATGGTATTTCTATTTCGAGCTTTTAGAGGAACCACCATACTGCTATCCACAATGGGTGAACAAATTTACATTCCCACTAGCAGTGTAGGAGGGTTCCCCTTTCTCCACAACCTCACCAACATTTGTTGTTGTTTGTCTTTTGGATGGTGGCAATCCTTACTGGTGTGAGGTGATACCTCATTGTGGTTTTTTTTTTTTTACATGGTGAACAAATTCTTACATAGTGAATAAGTTCTTACATGGTGAACAGTACAAGGGCAGTCATCACAGAAACTTTCGGTTTTGATCACGCATTATGAACTATAAACAATCAGGTCAAATATGAATATTTGTTTGATTTTTATACTTGATTTATATGTGGATTCCACATTTCTCCCTTTATTATTATTATTATTTTTATTTTTAATAAAATGCTGAAGTGGTAGGTGGATGCAAGATAAAGGTAGAAAACAGTTTAGTGTTGTAAGAGAGCAAATGTAGATGATCAGGTGTGTGCCTGTAGACTATGTGCTAATCCAAGCTAGACAGGGGCATTAAAACATCCACAGATGAAGAAGATTTCTCTCAAAACAGGGGGGGTGAGGTTCTAAGCCTCACCACTGTTGATCCCCAATTTCTCACCTGATGGCCCCCCTGCGACTGTGCCTGTCTTAGGTTGTTCCTCCCTTGAGGAATCTTACCCGTCTCTGGCTAACCAGTCATCTTCCGGGGCCATACAGGGAGATGTAAAGTTGGTAAGTGAGAGAGAAGCCTTATTGTTTGAAAAGGTTAGCTTTTTACTTCTTTGCAGATTTACGCCCTGTGGCTTCTATGTCCAGCATTTGTCTTGAGGTATCTTTACCACTTGGAGGAATTATGATACTCGGTAAATTTGATATGAGGCACGAATTCTATTTAAGGGTTGTAATTAGGAAGGAAGAAGAAAAGCTATAGAGGTAGCAGATGGAAGAAAACATGGGAGGATTGATTATTTCTTTGACATATCTTCTTGTAGAGTAACTTAAGCATGTATAGGTTTTAAACTACTGATTAAATTGCGCACACACATTAACATAATAGGAATACTGTTACATAACCAAAGCAGATCTATAATTACCAGCCATCTCCAGTGAAACCAAGAAAACCAGTTAGGCACCCTAGGCATTTGTGAAAATTTGTCTATGATATGATGGATATTGTCCAACTGTACTTGAACAGTCTGAGAGAAATCAGACAAATTAAAACAACCCATTCCTGGGAACTGTTCACATCCCATATGTTCTTTTAACAGTAGATAGTCTGTAGTTGTAAGATTTTGGAGCGCTACAACTTGCACTTCTCCTAATTCTTGGTTGAGTTCCAACAGTATAGATCCAGTCAAATTTGTTGTTTTATTGAAAGCACAGGCCAGCTTAGATATCTCCTTCTTCATTCCAATGGCAAGCCGAGGAACCGGTGAGATGAATGCAGCTACAACTGCAGCATCGCCTGGATCTTTGTTGAGGTTTTTTGTATGATCATCTTCTGGTATGACTCTTCCAGAGAGTGCTGATGTTGGAAGTTCTTCTTCATATTGTATCTTAGTTCATTTTCTGGGTAGCCAAATTAGGCTTTGATCCTCTGTATAAATACAAACCCTTTGTCCACACTTTGATATGCCCTTTATAGCATTGTGTAAAACTCATTGGAGGTCACCACACAGGAACTGCTTTTTTTTTTTAAGAGAAAGGAATATTATCAGAAAAATGTACCTCCGTAGCCAATCATCTGACACCCTTTAAGTGATCAAAATTAAGGATATTTAAAGCATGCATTAATCGTTGATTTACAGTTAGTTTTATCCTATCAAGGAGTAATCCCCCTTTTCTTTCTTTTTTTTTATCTTTAATCTACACTTACATGAAGAATATTATGTTTACTAGGCTCTCCCCTATACCAGGTCCCCCCCTATAAACCACTTTACAGTCACTGTCCACCAGCATAGCAAAATGTTGTAGAATCACTACTTGTCTTCTCTGTGTTGTACAGCCCTCCCCTTTCTCCCTCCCCCCTCCATGTATGCTAATCTTAATACCCCCTTTCTTCTTCCCCCCCTTATCTCTCCCTGCCCACCCATTCTCCCCAGTTCCTTTCCCTTTGGTACCTGTTAGTCCATTTTTGGGTTCTGTAATTCTGCTGCTGTTTTGTTCCTTCAGTTTTTCCTTTGTTCTTATAATCCTCAGGTGAGTGAAATCATTTGGCATTTCTCTTTTTCCACTTGGCTTATTTCACTGAGCATAATACTCTCCAGCTCCATCCATGTTGCTGCAAATGGTAGGATTTTCCCTCTTCTTATGGCTGAGTAGTATTCCATTGTGTATATGTACCACATCTTCTTTATCCATTCATCTACCGATGGACATTTAGGTTGCTTCCAATTCTTGGCTATTGTAAATAGTGCTGCAATAAACATAGGGGTGCATCTGTCTTTCTCAAACTTGATTGTTGCGTTCTTAGGGTAAATTCCTAGGAGTGGAATTCCTGGGTCAAAAGGTAGGTCTGTTTTGAGCATTTTGATGAACCTCCATACTGCTTTCCACAATGGTTGAACTAATTTACATTCCCACCAGCAGTGTAGGAGGGTTCCCCTTTCTCCACAGCTTCGCCAACATTTGTTGATTTGTTGTTGTTTGTCTTATGGATGGCAGCCATCCTTACTGGTGTGAGGTGATACCTCATTGTAGTTTTAATTTGCATTTCTCTGATAATTAGCGATGTGGAGCAACTTTTCATGTGTCTGTTGGCCATCTGTATTTCTTTTTTAGAGAACTGTCTGTTCAGTTCCTCTGCCCATTTTTTAATTGGGTTATTTGTTTTTTGTTTGTTGAGGCGTGTGAACTCTTTATATATTCTGGACGTCAAGCCTTTATCGGATGTGTCATTTTCAAATATATTCTCCCATACTGTAGGGTTCCTTTTTGTTCTATTGATGGTGTCTTTCACAGTACAGAAGCTTTTCAGCTTAATATAGTCCCACTTGCTCATTTTTGCTGTTGTTTTCCTTGCCCGGGGAGATATGTTCAAGAAGAGGTCACTCATGTTTATGTCTAAGAGGTTTTTGCCTATGTTTTTTTCCAAGAGTTTAATGGTTTCATGACTTACATTCAGGTCTTTGATCCATTTTGAGTTTACCTTTGTATATGGGGTTCGACAATGGTCCAGTTTTATTCTCCTACATGTAGCTGTCCAGTTTTGCCAGCACTATCTGTTGAAGAGACTGTCATTTTGCCATTGTATGTCCATGGCTCCTTTATCAAATACTAATTGACCATATATGTTTGGGTTAATTTCTGGAGTTTCTAATCTGTTCCACTGGTCTGTGGCTCTGTTCTTGTGCCAGTACCAAATTGTCTTGATTACTATGGCTTTGTAGTAGAGCTTGAAGTTGGGGAGTGAGATCCCCCCTGGTTTATTCTTCTTTTTCAGGATTGTTTTGGTTACTCAGGGTTTTTGGTGTTTCCATATGAATTT